>NW_022989750.1:961317-1259185 GCF_902827175.1 Gymnodraco acuticeps | reverse complement strand
CCCCCCCCCCCCCCCCCCGCATTTTACTCGCATTTTAGACTCTGTTACTAACTGTATATCTGTAGACTTGGTATGTCTTAAATGTCCGGTTAGGATGTATTAGAACGAAATCTAAAATGAAAATTGTAAACAAGCAATCTGTATGTAAAAAAACCACCTGTATGTAAATTGTAAATAAGCCATCTGTATGTCAAATATGTCTTATATGTCTTAAATGACATGATGAATTGGAAATGGGGGACCCTGATGTAAACAAGACGAAAGTCTTTCTCTGGTCTGCATCCCCTTAACAATTGTATGTTTTGAGCTGTACTGTACTGTACCCAATATACAAGCTGTTAATAAACTTTTCAATCAATCAATCAATCAATCAATCATGCAAGGTGACTCTTACCGGGTTCTAAGTTGTATTACATATTATTGGTGAAACATTAATCTGTGAACATCACATAGGCCTGCATGTTGCAGTGAATAGCATAAATAATAATTGCTTAGTTCATATTTTCTATCAAAAGTCTCAATCTGCAGATAAATAAATGTGGTGGGGTAAAAATACATTTTTTTATTCTCAAAATGTAGTAGAATCTAATCATTCTTCAAAATAATAAAACAATCCGCATTTTTGTTTCCCAGGAACGATTTGTGTCCTTGTTTCTTTTCCATTCATTTTCAACCCATGCCTGGCCTGTAACGACAGCACTCCTCCGTGGGCTCAAATACTTTACTTCTCGCCCTTCATCATCATCTTCCAGATTGGATGGGCAGCCACTCAGATCTCTCACCTCTCCCTCATCCCGGGGGTCGTGTCCAGCGAGAGTGACAGGGTGGAGCTCACCGCGTACAGGTGGGTGACGTCATCACGTAGACACTCGGGATTGAAAATGAACAAAAAACAAGTTTTATACCGACTTTTCCTTTTAAATTGTGTGTGTGTGTGTGTGTGTGTGTGTGTGTGTGTGTGTGTGGTCGGTTCGACCATTTTTTTGAAAAAAACTAAAGTTAGGCTACTGCTCCTCACGAAAACATTTTCCAACGTAACATCTCTTGCGTCTGTCAAAAACAGCTAAACTTTGGTTATGTATGAACTAAATAAACAATAGCTTGTTTATTATATAGTCCTATATATCCTATAGTATCCTGTAGGGGGGGTCTGGGGGCATTTTTTTTTTATATTGAAGTTAAATGCATCAATCTGGTGCACTTTGAGAGCAAAATTAAGAGATCTATGGATACATCTCTCAACACCCATATGAAACAGAACTGTAAACAGATGTACTTTTTCTTTATGGATATTTTACAAATCACTCCCCTTTTAAAGTGTATTGTATATGTTTTACTGTCATAGTATTTCATAACTGTTTTTCATTTATTCTCTTATTTTTTTATAACTATAATGATCATATGAAGGTGTGCCTCGGAAATAATTGTTTACATAAATCATGACCAAACCGTTTGAGACCCACTGAGATAACTTAGACTAAAGTTAACGATCTAAACACTCAGTCCTTTAGTTCACCTGAGTCACTCAGTCTGACAGGAGAGGACAATCTGTTAGTGCAGCTATAGCTAAATAGATACTAACAACACGGTCCCTGGCACGGTGTGCTCTCTCTCTCTCTCTCGCTCGCTTAATCACACTAATTGCGCGCCTGCCACATACACACACACACACACACACACACACACACACACACACACACACACACACACACACATAGAGCAGAGCTTGAATGAAACACAGAGACCCAGAAGTACTTGTTCTGTACTATGGCATATTATTTTCGAATCAATCATTTTTCAAATTATGAATTTCACACGTAAAAATTAAAAAGACATACATTTCTTGGGGTTGCTTGGGGGGTGCTATGGCTATCCTAGGGGGAGTTTCAGCGCACCCTTGGGCCGCCTATGCCAGACAGAGCCTGGCTAGCTGTTGAAAGGCTAGCCGTGTCCGGTTTTCATGCTAAACTAAGTAATAGATTACTGGCAGACCTACCAGACACAGGCCTGTGCCCCCCTGGCCTTCACCTCCAGAATGTCACTCGGAGACAAAAAATGACTTCAAAGACACAAAACAACTACACGGATAAAAACAGCTGCAAAGAGACTTACAAAACTACTAAAAGCTGAAAAAACAAACATGAAGTCATAGGCGGCTGGTGTGGCTCAGGATAAGGAAGGCTAATATTTGACTAACTTGTAATGTACTTGATGTTTGAAGCACCACAGAACACGCTATTGTGTTTATTTGCACCAACTGAACAACAATTACTCACAGCACAGGAGCCACTAGGGGCTGGATGTTTATATCAGGTGCCAACACATTTGTACTCAACAAAGGTTATTGCCAAAGGGCGCTAACAAATAACCACTATCTGAATAATGGTCACCACAGAAATGATCTGTGGATTTACTAAATTCGGTTGCTGTCTCATCTAAATTCTGAGAGCTGCAGTTTCACCTTATGAGGAATCTCTGATGCAGAATCAACCTTTTGTTGAAACACGCTGTCACATTTTTCTATTCAGGCGTCAAAGCTTGTGTGACTGCATGGTTCCTCTCTGATCAATTTGTTAACAGTGGAGCAAAGTTAAACTCCTTATCATTATGTCCTTTAGAACATTTCCTGGTGATTATACTGTACATAAGTTTGATAGAGCAACAACATTTGCAGTTCACAGTAAGCTTTAACAGTTCAGCAACGGTATCAGGAATAAATAGACAGATGTGGTAATGATGTCTGCAAAATGTTGTCAAATTCATCACATGAAAATGAACAGTTTTCAGACTGGAATATTTGTTATCGTTCTGTATCTGAAATCATGAGGGTAAATTCTTCCATCAAATCTTTTCTCTGGCTTCCTACCCAATCTCTCCTATTTCTTAGGTGCAACCCTCATCTCATTCACACCAAAATGCTGTCCAAACTATAAGACCAGGTGTAACAGTAAAACATAAAATGATATTCCTTTTTGTGTAGGTATGCCTTCACTGTGGTGGCCAATATCACCGTGTACAGTGTGGCCTGGCTGCTCTTTCACTTCCAGGCTCAGAACAATATGGACACCTCCATCTCGGATAGTGGGCAAGGTGGACATCCCCCTTTTCAGAGTAAGAGGATAGAGGCAGTCAGAGAGGTAACACACTTGTGCAATTATTGGGTTACTATTTTTACCTAATCTACCGCTCGCTGTCTGTAGACTCTGGCCCTGGTTATGCTGGCTACTGGAGCTTTATTCTCTATGGTATTCCACATCGGTACTAAAGAGGAGGTGACAGATTCAAGGAGTGAAAATCAGAGGATCCTACCATCAACCTCGCAGGAAGAGTCGCCTGGTCTTGTGTTTCAGTGGAAGCATTGGCTGAAGGAGCCGTCCTTCTACCAGGTGAGTCCAAAATCTGAGCGGCTGATTTTTGTTTGTGAATGTACTTTTCTTCCTCTCATACCCTGATCCATTAGCTTACATTCATTGCTCTATGTTGTGAAGTCTGCATTCATATTAGTTAAAGTTACACTTGCATTATTAGGTATTGCAGAATTGTCTAATTAAGCAAATCTAAACTTCGTCAAACGTGACTGGTTTTGGCTCGACGTCAAATCTCAAAATAGTACGATCACTGACCAAATTAACAACTCCAATGCAAAAAAACACTGAATGTCTTGTTAATTTGCGATGCAGTAAGATTAAAGAGAGTTCCAAACAATTTTTATATTTCCTAGAAAAAGAGTAAAAACCAAAAAAATGAATGAGTATAAAATGTGAAGCTGTGTATGCATACATTCAAAATGCTTAACACAAATGTCAATTCTGTTTTCTTTGTTGGATTTTGCACCAGGTGGCTTTTCTGTAGCCTACATGTGCACCAGGTTAATAGTCAACTTATCCCAGACCTACATCTCAGTTTACCTCACCAACTCACTGATGTTACCAAAGGTAAGATTACACAACTAATTGTGTGAATTAACGTCCGTGTAGAAAAATAAATAAAAAATGTCCTCTCTCTTCAGAACTACATTGCCATCATACCTCTAGTGATGTAGGCCTATGTCAGCGGCTTCGTTTTCTCTCTGGTTATGAAACCAGTCAGCAAGCGCATGGGAATCAGTGTGAGTCTCTACCTAACAAGATATATGTAACAACTCTGTTAACATGGTAGCCATAACTTTTGTTTTATTAACTCATGTCTGTTGCATGATACATTTGTGATTTGAGAGAAAGGTTGTATTGAAATTATGAATGTGTTTTGTCTCAGATTACCTATTTGGTCGGCCTGTTGTTGGTAGTTGGTTTCGCCGTCTGGCTGCTTGTGGACAAGAGCATGGGAGCTGAGACGATCTACGGAGCTGCTGTGCTGCTGGGATCCTGGTCATGTCCCTGTCCATGACGGCCACTCTCATCGGGGAGCAGACGGTAGGGATCCAACAGCACTTTATAGCTTTGTAGAAGAGTCCACAAGGTCCACAAATAATGAATTCCTCCTATATCCACAATATCTGTTGTTATCAAAAGGCTGATATTTCTTATTCCTCTGTCATAAAGCAATGGTTCTCAACTATTTCAGTTAGCGACCCCCACAAAAATAGTCATGTTGGTGTAAGCGCTTATGTAAATCTACTGATTGTTCATAAACTGTCTGCACATGTAGTGGTAAATGCAATAATGTGTGACTTCTGCTCGAGTAACATTTGCTTAACAGCCAGATGAATAAGGAAATAAGAGAGCACTTCATTAATTTGAATTGGGTTTTTACTAGTTTTAAAGATTTACACAAACAAAGGGGCTTGGGGATTGAGGACATAAACAGGATGGGAAAGTTGAAGTAGTGAGAGGGAGACATTGTTAGTGTTGATCATGTCTTGGGATTTGTTGGCCAAAGAAAATAGAATAATGCTAATCCATCAGAAAACAAATATTTAAAATCACATGCCACTTCAGAAGTAAATACAAAAGTCAGTTTTACTTCGAGGTTTAGGTTCAAGAGAAATGATTTCTAGATATATCTCGTCACAAGGCCAAACACAAACAGATACCTTCTTGTTTAAAATGTCACGTCATAATGGGCCAACCATGCAGTCACAGGAGAGTTAACTGAGGATCTTCAGTGTACTAAACCTGTGTTTTTATACTAAGAATATTTAACCAGTCCGTTCATTCTGGTGCCACCCGATCACAGTCATGTTGGAGGAAGCTTTTGTAAAGCTGTCAGCTGTGAAATTAAATGGGAGTGTTTGTAGTTGTTGGTTTGCATCAGAGCACTTTTTACTGCCTCTCATCCTTTTTCACTCACTCTGAAAATAATCGAATGTATGTTTTATTCACAGAGATATAATAATCTCCAAAATCTTTCTTGTTTGGCAGGGAAGTGCAGCCTTTGTTTATGGATCAATGAGCCTCACAGACAAGTTGGCAAATGGTCTTGGTGTCCTCCTCATCCAGAGTACACGGCCATGTGGGTGAGTCTCTCCTCCGCCATTTAGAAGGCCTTTCAACTGATTCTATGAAAACGTTTGAAGGAAGCTGCAGTAAAGGACAAGGCCCTTCACTACAGACTGATAAACCACTGTCTGTTTTTACTTCCCAAATATGACAGCTGTTTTACATGTGAATGGTCTCACAGTCCCTTAAAGCTGCAGTTCCTCACCTTTTTTCCCTTAAAGTGGACCCTTAAAGTGGACCTATCATGCTATATTTGAATAATATATTGTAGGGCCATACCTATATAAAACATGTCTGCAAATTTTCTTTTTCAAAATACCAAACAGATCACGCATTTTAGCCATGCCTCATTTCGCTATATTTGCTCTTTTTTAGCCCTGTTTTTGCAAGGGCTGAATCTGTGAGAAGTCTTCTTCGCTGCTTTTGTGGCAGACTACAGCGTCGAACGGCAATGGCCGTGGCTGTCTCCTCCTGATAGGTGGAGAGTTGCCCATATAGGCGGAGCTCCTCGTTTCTGACGTCAGAGATATTTCGAATCTGTATAATTCTGTATCAGATCCGTTGCAGCCCCGCTTTTAGAGATCAGGGTATGGAGGAAAAGAGAGAGGGTTGTGTTTTCTGACACTTGGTGAGTTCCCTGACACACCGGGGACACATATTCATGTATAAAAGACGTACAAAAGTGCATTTTGCATGATAGGTCCCCTTTAAGTTGAAGTAATATCTCCTTGTAGTAAATAAATATGCCTTTGTGTAGCGGAATTTCGTTTTTTTCTTAAGCCTTGTAACATACAGTACAGTATAAAACTAAAAAAGGCAATTTGAGAGGGCAGACATCTTTCAAGGTAGTTTCCGCAAGTGAAAGTCAAAAGTCAACACTGGTCTTTAAGTTAATTTGAAGTTTATGTGTCTTTATCTGGCCTTAGCTAGTCACCACAACACAGCGGTTTAATTAAGGACATCATTGTCTGTGAACTCGCAGTAAGGAATAACAGTTTGTCATTTGCGAATGATTAAAGCAGCATTTCTTAAAGATGTGAATGTTTCAATCACAGTATCCTCTCTGTGATTCAGATCCGTTCCAAAATGTAATGGGTTCTTTCTCGACCCATGCTTCACATTTCCACCAAGATTCATGAACGTCTGGCCAAATGGAAATTAATCAACAGTAAACAGAAACCATGACCTCCTAGGCTCAGTCAATAACATATTTGTTAAGATGTGAAACGATTCAAGCGGCTTTATTAATTGCTGTTGTGTCTACTTACATTTTAGCTGTTCTTTTATGTCAAAGTTTTACAAAAGCTTCACCCATTGTCTTTTTCTTTCTCTCTAACAGCACAGAGGCCTGCTGCCCAGACTGCATTTGGTTTTATCGTGACATCATGGTGTCGGTAAACGGGGGCGTGGGCATGGCTGCAGCACTGTGTCTGTGCACGATTCTATTCCGGCCAATCAGGATACGGAAAAGTTAGGGTTCAAAATCTGCACTACATTGATTGGTAGTGATTGTCTCATACCTGTGCACACGGAGAATACAAACTTTCCATAGATTTAATAACCTTACATAATATTGTCGTAGAGGCATGTGTTTAATCCTAGATCTTTCTTCAGATGTTTCTGTTTAAATCCAGTATTATAATATCAACTGAATACAAAGCACATTTGTCTTTAAGGTCTTACGATTGAAAAGCTTTTAAAATATTTTGACATCATGTCCTTGATCATTTTTGTTCTAATTATTTTGAAGCTTGGAAAGAAACTTTGCTGCTGGACAAGGGAAATGGTGTGGGGATAAGGCTATGCTACCACCTAGTGTATGAATTTGTAACTACAGTGCTTTCCCTCGAGGTCCGTGCAGGTTTTTAAGGAAAACACTGCAGGCTAAAACCTAGTATCTTTAATGAACTGATCAATTCTGAGATTTCGGGCTATATTGTTTCCATAGCACCTCCTTCAGACTACTTGAAAATAAACATCCAAAATACACATTGATGTCTAATGTCTATTTTTTTTTAAACTGTGTTCGTTTGTATCGATAGATGTCTCCTAATCTCACAAAGTTAGAAAAACTCCTCATTTGCATATTTAAACATAACATTGCAATATACTGGTAGCTTTATGGTGATATCTTTAAAGGATGTTTAACCGTATTCAACTGTTGTTTATTTTCTTCAAACTGAGTAGTACCTACTGTACTTTATGAAAGCTGTATCACATGGTACATTTATGACCATATATTCTTCAAATATATTCAGATGTCTAGAATAAATGTAGGAATTCAAGAAATGTAAATGTAGAGGTGATGAGACATATGTTTGTATACAGTGGTGTAAAGTAACTAAGTTAATTTACTCAAGTTCTGAACTTAAGTACAATTTTGAGATACTTGTGCTTTACTTGAGTTTTTGTTTATACTTTGTATTTCTACTTCACTACAATTTAGAGGTGGATTGTGTAATTGTACTAGATAGATAGATAGAATATCTTTAGTGACTTTCCAGATTTTGATTAATAATGTGAAATATAATCAACACTTAAATAAGACTTTAGTTACACCTGGAGTAAATTCACAAATACTCCGCAGTATACAAAGTAATTAAAACCAGCTTTTACCCGCTTTGATAACATCAATAATTATTATCAAAACATATAATATTATTCTGAAATAGACCAATCTGCACAATGAGTACTTTTTGATGCTGACATACTTTTGTACTTTTACTTCAGTAACATTTTGAATGCAGGACTTTTACTTGTAACATAGTATCTCTACACTCTGGTAGCCTACTTCTACTTTCACTATACAAGATTAGCTGTTTAAGAACTATTTCGTCTAGCGGTAGACTACGATGATAGTTGTTTCTAATGTATGGTTATATAATTTCTTTAATATGAAATCTTAATTGTCTCCAGTGTCTCTGTGTCCCTTTATGCTCTCTGTAAACCGCGGATAGCCCGCCCTCTGGCGGATGAGCCTCGGCGGTGTAGCGGTGCTGCGGTGGGACGGCGGGCCTCATCACCGCGGACAGGCGGGACAAAGCACTTGTTCAGTTCAGAGGCTGTAAAGGAAACCGTTGTCTCTCCGTCCGCCCGGTACAGCAGCTTAAAGTCGCGGCTTTAACGGTTAGATTACAAAGTCTCACTTTATTTTTAATATATCGCGGGACATTCATTTCCTGACGGCCGTTTTATTATTTTCTCAACTGTTCAAAACTTTAGGAAGAAGGAGAGTTTTGACAGGAAACGCTCTGACTGCTTTCTTTCCCCCTTCCTTGATCCTCAGGTAAGACAACATACACAGTTGAAACTAAAAGGTGATTTAAAACCAGTTTTATAAGTTATTATTCTTGAATAAACCTGTATTATTATTTTTGTATCAAGTGGTTTGAAGTCTTTTACCGTAAAAGTATCTGGGTGAAAGGAGTAACGGTGAACAGGTGGGACCCCTCTTTTCCCAAAGTAACGACAGTTAGATAACACCGTTATTGAGTTAGCGAGTCAGCTAGCTACAGGTTGTTAATGGTGATAGAGAACTCCGTTAGAACGATCTACCGGAACAAAACAAAGACATCAAGAAAACAGCAACGTTAGTCTACTATAGCTAATGGAAAATCTGATGACCTTTTGATTCAAGCCAAGTGCAGAGGTGGGAGAAGTACTCATATCTTGTACTGAAGAAAACGTACTAGTACCAGAGTGCAGCATAGTAGCATCAACATAAATGTTGATTACCAAAAGTTAAAGTACTTATGCAAATTAGCCCATTTCAGAATAATATATATTATATGATTTGATTATAATGATTGATGCATCAATGTGTTTATCAAAGCTGGTAAATGTGCAGCTGGTTTGAATGACTTTGTGAACTGCAGGGTAGCTTGTAAATGTGACTAGGTGAATATAAAGTCTTATTAATGAGTTGTTTATGTTTCACACTATTAATCCAAATGTGCAAAGTAACTAAGGGTATTAAATAAATATAGTGGAGTAAAAGTACACAATTTAACTGAAAATACTCAAGTAAAGTACGAGTCCCTCAAACTTGTTCTTAAGTACTTGAGGTAATGTACTTAGTATAAGCCTTACGGATCAATAACAAACACAAAGTAACCCAACAGTCCTAAAATAAGATAAATAAAAACTGCAGGTTCACAAGTAGTAATCCTTTTGGGATGAGTCTGAAGTTGATGTTAGAGTGTGTTTATATATTTTGTAGATTGTAAAGAGAAATTAGACACATAAAATGCTTTTTCCATCATTCTAATTCAACGATTGACTGTATAAACTGTAGTTTACTGGTTGGCACAATGTCTCATAATGAGAGTTTTGTGATATCGCTCAGGTGCCAGTTGTTCAGGTCCACCTCGTTCCACTACAGCAGCCCTGTAATAATCACTATATGAAGTAGCAGAATAGAATAGCATTTCATTATAGAGTAGAACATTATCTTTAGCTTGCCAAAACTTAGAAGCAACATTCTACATACAGTTTAGCCCTGTAAAATATATGATTGAGGACAGTTTATAAGTTAATAAAATACGTCCACTCAATACTTTCTTTTCATTCAGGTTTATTTAGATTTACATAATTAACCTTCAGTGATATTATTGGGTGAACAACATAATAAAAACTCTCTTAAGTGCTTCATAATACAGACCAACAACAACACCACAGTCTCTTAAAAGTCAGTTAAGTGGAATCAACATCTCATATTTTTTGAGTTTTTGCAACTGATAGCACAGCTTGTTATTTTCCACAATTTTGACTGACTTTTATACGGCCCAGGATATGTTTGGGCATGAAGTCTTGGCTGACTCCTGTGTGTATGCCAGTGGGCCCCAGCCTACATCAGGCAGGGGCCTAATTGTTTTTGACAGATGTGAGACATGTGACTGTATGAGTGGAATTCCATTATCAGCAGCAGATGATAGAGTCTCTGTGTTGTAGAGGAGCTCAGGCTGCGGCTGGTGGGTGTGGGACCTGACCTGTGACTCTGGTCCAAAACACTCCGCTTTCTGCCCAGCATGAAAATAAGATTTGTTATCCAGTTTTAGACAAACAACACTTTAGTACTACGACTACTGCTACTACTACTGTTTCTCCTACTATTGCTGCGATGCTTCTGCTTCAGAAAAAGTACACTTCACTTGTTTTAGGGAATATGCTAGTAAATAACCATAAAGCTTTGCCTTTACATAAAAGCAAATGTCCCATATAAGGTATTGTAGTTTTGTTGATCTTTACTATCGGTAGGACACCCTCACATATTTCTTGTCCAAGCACTGAGTCTACTGTTCTAACAAAACATATTTAAATGATTGATTCATCTGCAGGTCTTTTTTGAATAATTGATAACTTGGTCAATAAAATGTCAAAATATGATGAAAACTGCCATATAGCCCAGGTTAATGTCACAATTAGCTTTGTTTTATCCAACAAAAAGTCCAAAACCAAATGATTTTTCCTTAAAGGTGGGGTAGGTAAGTTTGAGAAACCGGCTCGAGATACACTTTTTGTTATAATCCATAGAATGCTCTTAACATCCCGATAGCAATGAATATCTTAAGTGCTTGCCTTTGACAAAAAATACATACAAAAATGTCATCTGTGGAAGCCGTAGCGCTGTAAAAAGCACGACCAATCATTTTAGCCGGCTCGGCTAAAATAACTGGATGGCCTACCTGCCTGTCAGCCTTCCATCTGTGCACAAACTTATCTCGTGCCCTCATTGGTAATGTGCGCGTTCGTGTGTGTTGGAGGAGGGGCTCTGTAAGGAAGTGGCAGATTTGTTCCGGCTGTGTATTTTCAAATTCTAGCGCACTCGAGCTGGTTACTCCAAAATGACCTACCCCACCTTTAACTATTACAATAAAACCGGATGTTTGGAATTATCTTTGAAAATCAGTTAAACCATTGCCGCTCTACTGTATGAGTAAAAAAAGCTGTCCATGTAATTTGTATATCCTAAAGAATATGACCCATATTAACCGTCTGCTACCTTTTAATAAAAAATCCTACTTTATTACATTGACAAAGATGCACTTGAAAAAACCCAGTTGGGGCTCCCAAAGTAGTCATTGTCCAGAATGTACAATTGTTTGGTCCTCAGTGTTATTTGGTTTCTCGGAAAGAGCCTGTGCCTCAGACTACTTCCAGCCACTTATTGATATAATCAAACACTGGCAGTAGAAATTACACTAAGACCTACTGGCTTAGGAGACAGCCTGTTGATCAACAATAAAGGACACATGACACCGCTGTATGCACAACATCCACCTGTCCTCCCCTCTCTGTGTTTCTCTCTCCTGCCCCCCCCCCCCACAGCAGCACAGAGGAGCCCTTGTTTGATCCTCCACAGACGGTGCCCCAATTTTCTTTGCTTTTTTTTCAACCCAAACTCCATGGCAACACTGTTCCCGTGACAAGCAGCCTTGACTTTTGCCCCTCCTGCTCCCGAAACAAAGGCAAGAAGTTATGGAGGGGGGAAGGAGAGTAGTGGGACAGGGGGATGAAGGATAAGGAGGAATGAGGGAGGGAATAATGGGAAGGTGTCTGGGATGGAGGCTCTGAGGCGAGACCTCTTCTTCTGTGTGTGCTAAAGACCCTTAAAGAGAGGAGAGTTATCACTGGAGACTGTGGGCAGTGCCAAGAACTGTGTCTCCGTCCGTCCGCCTGTATGTCTTCCTCTCCGAATGGTCGTTACCTCCCTCAAAAGTCAAAACCCCACCACGGTGGCTCAACAGGAGCACGATGTTAAGGTTTTGTTGAGGTTTCTTCAGTGCTGTGGGTTAGAAGATAGAGAGCACCTGCACATGTATTTCTTGATGATAAATCCATTAGCACTTCAAGTTAATAAATCAAAGGCTGTAACTAACAGCTTTAATACAAATCTAAAACTTGCATCCAATCGTTTAACATTGAAAACACAACTAATGAACTAACTTTGTCCCATTCATTTTTGGTAAATGAATTGATTGGTTGGCTCTAATGTTACAATAATACACAATGTCTATCCCAGTCTCTCAAAGGCCATGTCTTTACATGATTGTTTTTGCTACTAAAATCCAAAGATATTCACTTTATTATTCTGGGAAGAAACTGAGAAAAACAGGAAATCATGGTGCTCGAGAGGCAACAAACGGGAGCCATTTATGCACAAACAGTTGTTGCAGCATCAAAAATTGCTTGCATCAAAAGTAATAATTAGTTGCAATCCTAGGATTCATGTATCAGTCTGCCACAAGGACTCAGCATTGTGTTTATATCAGGTTGAAATTACAGTTGGCATAACAAGGAAAATAGGTATTAATGTTTCATATCTAACTTCTTGTCCTCTCCAGTAACTTCACCTGCTGATCACAAGCTTTTTCGTTCAAACATGCAAGCAATCCCCCCCTCGCTGTAGGACTCCATGTAGAAGAATGGGCATTGTTAAATTGTATAAACTGTGTCCCTGGATAAGATTTGTAGCGAGAAAGAAAACAAAAAAATAGCCAGAGGCGGGATGTGAAATGTTCAAAGTCTGGTTGGACATGGTGGGGGCTGAGAGGGACTCCTCCAGCCTGTGAAGAGGCAAAAAGGAATGTATTGTTGTTTTGCTGCCCTCTCCGTCCTGGTGCCGACATCTCCACTCTGACTTTGCTGGGTCAAAGACCTCTTTGCTTAAGGTCATTCATCTAATATTTCTATTTTCTGTTGATGTAGGAAAGCAGGTCTGATTTAGTTTATGATATGATCAAAATAAACGTTCTGCTCTTTGTAATTTACGCAACCTGACTGAAAGAAAAATACGCACAAACAAGCCTAACTTGTGCCCTCATAAATCACACTCCCTTGGAAATGGTAAAACATTTACACTGCTCTGTTACTACCTCTCATTACCAAAGACTGTCACGCCTAACTTTCCCATATCTCCACGTAGCATAGCTCATATCAGTGCTGCTGAAAAACAGAACGGGTTGGCTCTTTCCTTCTCTCTGGAGTACACTTTGCTCTCTCACGACTACCCGCAAACTTATTTGGTTTTGTTGTTTTTGGTTTACAGTTTGGGACATCTTTGAGCAATGTTTGACAAGCAGCAGTACGAGAGTCCACCTGTCTACAGTCCTCCCTTCAGTTCGCCATCCAACAACGGCTATGGCCCTCCAGGCAGCTTCCAGGGCCCTCAGAGTGATTACAACGCATACCCACCTCCACCAGGATCGTACTACATTGAGGACAAACCACAGCACTTCTACAAATGGCTGTCACCTCCGGGGATCATCAAAGCCATGATGGGTACGGTGATCGTGCTGTGTGTGGGCATATTTGCCTGCGTGGCCTCCACCCTCATGTGGGACATGCAGTACGGAATGGGAATGGGGTACGGCGGCAGTGGAGGCAGCTACGGCTCAGGATACGGTGGTGGTGGTTACGGTGGTGGTTACGGTGGTGGTTACGGAGGTGGTTACGGAGGAGGCTATGGAGGAGGCTACGGCAGTAACCATGGCTCCTACATCCAACCTTACTCAGCCAAAACCGCCATGATTGCCATGGCCGCCATTAATTTTATAGGGGCACTGTCTTTCTTTATCACAAGCTTCTCTAAATCCAACACGGTCCACACTAGGAAGTTCTTTCTGATCCTCCTGATAGCCAGCGTCATCATGGCTTTCCTCGAGGTGAGACTCATTCACATTTGATGGTGTCCTCATGTTTTTGTCATTTTACTTCTCTGTTATTTAGGGTGTCCAATCACTTTGTGTGGAGGACGCATACCATGTTTTGTTTACTTCCATATTATACACTCGAGTGGCAAGTCCACAAAGGCTTTAAATACACCAAACAATAAATACTGTGAAATCACATACAGCATACACAGAGAAATGTTTGCCTCTGTTTCAATTCTGCTGTCTTATACATAGTTCTACGTTGTAGGCCAAGGTGATTTAAAGTGATATGTGAATTACATTAGCAGCATCACAAAAGCATTTTCCTGCTTAAGCATCTCAACATTTCTATCTAATGTATCATCCTGATCAACAGAAAACTTATCTCTATCTCTGTTATGAACATTTTATTTATGTGCATGATTTCGAAAACCCCTGAATACCAGAAGTCTAATCTGAAACAGGACTGTGCACAGCTTCACTTTGTTCAGATCCCAGTGCTCTACTTGCTGAGTTAATTTAAACCATAAACCATATTTATGCTGAGTTAACATACTTTTGTTTGTTACACCTTATTTGTGCTCAGCAAATTCATCGTCTAAGGTGCTGTATAATAACGTTGAGAGTTTATAGCTGACAAAGTGTTATAACAGACTAAAATAATGCTAGATTAGAAAGAGTCTTTGAAGAACTTGTTGTACTGTACCATTTGTCAGTTACATGATGTTCAGACAAATACTTGATATGATTGTTGCTGAATGAGGGCTTTAAGATGATCTGACTGTGTTGCCGTAGTCATATTTGAACTGGGAGGGAGTGAGGTGCACTACTATAGGTCAATCTGAAAGATAAACTGATTTTCTGACTGTAAATATCAGTGACCGTCAATGCCTTTTTCCAGGGCATCATAAGCATTGTCTACATCGTCGGGGTGAACCCTATGGCCCAGGGCACCTCCAACATGATGTACAATCCCATGCTGATGATGTGCCAGAACCTCTACCAGACCAGCTACTCACAGATGGGAGGAGTGGGAGGCTTCCCCATCTACAACCAGTATCTCTACCATTACTGCTTTGTGGACCCACAGGAGGTGTGTAGATATAGATTCACTACAATGAATGTTACAAAATGCATACGGTTAACTTTGTTTGAGTAATGTTGCTGTTTAAATATGAGATCATCTGGACTCAAAAAGAGATGTATATTAGTCTCCCATATTACCAGTCCTGTATTGTTTACTAATCTGTAGTTATGAAGCATTTGTTACCTTTTGGGGTAAATCACATTACATTTGTTTTGATGTTCTTGCTCTTCTAGGGAGTTGCCATGGTGTGTGGATTTCTGGTCGTCATTGCCTTTGGTGTTGCTGCGTTTTTTGCACATAGAACAAGAGGGATGATCTGGCGCTACGGGAAACCAAACATTTACTGGGAAGAGCCTCTCGTTGGCGGAAAAGCTTCAGAGGGCAGAGACGTAGGGGAATGGGTAAGAGAATACAGGATAGTAGTAACATCATTGTTTTATTCGTGCAAAGGGCGGCACACAAAATCTTGGAAGTGACGTACAATACATAGGAATAGAGAGAAACTGGAATTTAGACAAAACAAAGTCCCAGTTTACTGGGTTAACATGGGATTTAGAAAAATCACTTTTTCAACCTTAACTGACCTTGAGTTTGTCCATGCAGTTTTAATCCAGCCTAAGGAAAGTTGATGTAATATAATGTTCTCCAACGGATTTGCTAAAAAGGTTAACCACTGTGTTTTTTCTGCGTCAGAGGTTCTACCACCAAAACTAAGTGACATGCTTTTCCCTATCCGTCCCCAGATTTGCTACCTGACAAAAATGTGTTTCCAACCATTTATTTTACATAAATAGTTTTATTGCAAAGTGAAGTCAGGTCATCAGTGACGCAGTAATCCTGGTACTCATCAGTTATAAAGATAGGTTGGATGATTGTGGTGCAGATAAGGAAAACTGCACATTGCCAAGGTTGTTATTGTTTTTGACCAAATGTGACCAGATGTTGTTTTCCTGTTCAAAACTCTCAATGTTTCAATTTGTGTGTGAGTTGAAAGTCCAGAAATGAGCATCATAACCAGATCTTTATGAGTTTATAGGTTCCAGCAGGGAAGCGGTCACATTACCGTTACAGTGTTTCCTCTGACTGAGTCACTTTGTTCAGGGTCAGAGCTGATAGAAGTCAGTGATTGTTTGCTCATGCTTTACTACCTGGTTTCACTCTGAGTAATGATTAACCACCGGAGAAGATAGAGGCAGGAGGTTTCTAGAGAGCCTCCCTTTTAGGGTTTTAAATATCAACATAGCTAGTCACGTGAGACTGTTACCTGTGATGCGGGTTGATTATTGATTGGAACTGCCACTTTTCAAATGATCCATGCAGTGAATGACAATAAGTTACAGGAGACCTATCATGATCAACTCTCTATTTCTGACTTTCTGTGAACCAGGTTTAAAACCCTAACACACCGTGCACTTTTTTCTTAGCAATTTTACTGTTTTGTAACTCAAAATATGTTCTTTCGAATATTTCCTTTCTGTTTTCTACATACTGTTGTCGCTCAGCATCCTCTCCAACACATTATGTCCACATCCAGTTCAAAAGGTTGCAAGGCATTGAGGGTAAAGAACACAAATCAATACACACAGACACGCGGCAAACAGTCCTTGCATGCCAATTGCAAAAGTGAAATATATGCAGATAAATAATACAGAATCTAAATTCCCTGATGTATGTTAGAAAGATATTACACAACACCTCTCACACGTTTAAAGGGGATACCATTTATTTTGCTTTAATAAGTAGTACACTTAAAGGAATCAGTTGTACGAGCTTAGCTCTATAAGCTAATCAAACTAGTCAAGGAAGGATGCAGAGAATGCTTCGAGTCACACTTTATCTAAGCACTAAATAGACATGCTGTTATATTTGATTATATAGAGCTGTTTGTTGTTGAGTGCTTGTCATTGCCTAGGACATGGCATCATGCACCCAGAGGTGAACAAGCAGAGCAGAGCAGACAAGAGCAGCCTGGAGTGAATCCTATGACTAACACTAGCGTTGGATAGTAGAGCCATGCTCACTGATGTCATCGTCTTATTGTAGGTAGTGGTACACTAATGATGTGTACACACATACATCATTTTTTAAATTCTTCTAAATATAAACCATTTGTAATACCGCTGTGATATAGAGATGTTTTGCAAGATAAAGGTTGGTTAAACGGCGTTTCCAAGAAGGTTAATCTTTGAAAAGTTTAGGGCTTTCAATACTTACAAACCAATCTTTATTCAAGCCCTCAAAGTTAAAAAAAATGTTTATAGTTAGGAAGGAACATATTTTAATTTGACTCTATGGACTCATATCTTTACAAGAGGTCAGACAACATGAGCCTTTATTGTATATTATTTGCATATTTTATATTTAGCCTCAATAAACCCCCTGTTCTTATTTCCAAGGCATTTTTTGTATTCCTGTGCTACCTGTGTACTGTATCTGTGCTACAGAATGAGTCATCAGGCTTGTTTGGCTCCTTTAAACACAGAGCCAGTGACAGGCTAAGGTTGTGGTAGCTCTAAGATTGGACCCATCTCTGCTGCTGAGCTCGGGCAGGCCTGGCATGCTCTGATGACCTCACACACTGGCTTCATTCAGCTCGAGGGGGGGGTGGCATTGTGTCTGCTGCATGAGGTCATCACAGCGGTTCCTGCAGGGCAGTCTTGTATGCTGGAAACACTGAAGTGCTGCACAGATGCTGAGTGAAAGCATCCTGGGCTCGCTTTGTGACGAGGAGTAGTGTAGAAATATCTAAATGTGATCAGCTTGACCAATATATACCATATCAAGTGGATTGAATATGTCTTCTGTTTTTACTTTGCTTTAAGTGTGATAAACCTCTCTAGTAAACCTGCTTATCTACAGTTGACTTAATTTGCCAGCTAGAGTTTTCAATACAGATGTTGCAGTCCAAGTTGGCATGTTTCACTTGTGATTGAAAAATACACCATTCTCTCTGTTTTAAATAATGGTGATAATGACAATCACTGCTGCTCCGGATAACTTGCTGTAAATACATTCTCACCAGTTTTGTAAGTGCATCATCTTTGGCGAAGCACATTCCTGCATTACGAGTGACATTGTAACTGTGCTTCTACACTCAGACGCTGCTGTGTTGCACACTGAGGGCGTTGTTAAGACACTTACAGGAAGTATAGTCTTCAAATCACGCCAGGCTTCTCCTGCAGTTGAATTGAAAGCAGCTCTCCCCCACACTGGAACTCCACCCATTATGATTATTGTTTTTTGGGGGTTAGGCTGATGCTCCCACACTGTGAGGAATTTAGGAGATTGCTTGTTCCACCCTTGTAAGCAGAAGGGTTTATAAATATTTGTGGAATAGTAAATGTTCACCTCTAAGCAGTATTTAACATCACCCCAAACATGCTCAGTGCTCTTTTATGTACAAATGCAGAAATGTTGTGCCTGATTTAAAACCTGCCTGCTTACTTATACAATAAATAATCTTAATTTAGGTCCGCTTTTTCTTGTGGGGGGGGGGGGGGGTCTCCATCTTTTTCACAATGTGTGATACATTTGAAAAACAACCCATGGGTTTTCTTCTTTATTTAAGCCAGTTAGCCTTGCATGTAGCAGAAAAACCCTTCACAGTTTAGACTTTACTGTAGAGGTTGTGTAAAAGGCCACTAATGATTGATCCAGTCACTGGACCCAGTGGTAGGGGGAGAAACAGTGACCACCCCCGAGGCCCTCATTGTGAGGAATTCCCTCATGCAGCACGTTTGGGCTCACAGGAAGGTCTTGAAAATACAGATTAAGGCGAACCTATTTACAGGTCGGACACAGTTTACTTTAGTTTGAAGAAAGAAAGGAGGAGCACATCCGTTCCAGGTGTTCACGATGACATAAGACCATAGAAAGAAGTGAAAGGAAAGCTGGAATAATAGTCAGATCGCTCTGTGTAAGAATGATATCCTCATGATTTATCTTGTAAGGTTATAAGACTCATAACAGTCGGAAAATATTAAGACAAGTCACTGTAAACAAGAATCTTCATCTCTATCCATCAATTTTTTTACACGATAAAGAACACCATTTATTTATTCATAGTGTTGGTTTGATTTTACAATTAGCCTTAAGGCATCCATTTTTATTTTTCTCTCGACCTTCTCAGGCACAGTGAACCAAATAGATAACCTCCATTTAGCTGAGGAGCTTTGACTGCTGTCCAATTACATGCCTGATGGCTTTAAGCAATCCATTACCCTGTTATTTTCTTTAGGAGTTAAGAAGTAAGGAAAAGAGGACAAAATGAATATATAAGAAACAGGATGTTCGTCATAAAATGAGGCTACAGCCTGACCTGATGTTTGTGAGGGGTTCATTTGTTTGTTTTTGTTTGCTGACTCTGTTCCTTCCGCTTTTTCCTGTCTGCTGTAGGTGAACAATGTGGAGGAAAGCCACAGTGTCCAAGACGCCCCTACGCTGCTGGTGTCAGAGAAGGGGGCCGGTCTGCTCAGCGCCTCAGCAAACAGTGTCATCTCCTACCCCCCCGCCAAGGTGGACAGCAGCTCCTACAATGAGGACACCCTCGACAACACAGTGTGAGTGAATCTGTATTCTTCCTCGTGTTGACAAATACTCCGTCACAAGTCACGATGAACATCTTCTGCACTGTGACGAGTGAAAAAGATGTGGGTGCTGTTTACTTACAAGAGGAATTTAAATCAGATTCATTGATTGCATTGTTAAAAGGGGCAAACACACCATAATATCGAGCTGTAGAGAGAAATGAATACGCTGTAGAGGACTGTTGGCTTCCAGCTACGCCGCTCTCACCTGTGTTGTTATATCAGACAGAATAGAAAAAGGAACAAATGACTGAAAAAAACGCTCTTTTTCAACATGTAAATAAAGTTTATCAGTCAATAACTATATTTATCCCCATTCGGTGTATTGGTATGGCAAAAATGGGATTTAGTTATAGTTTAGTTTCTTTGTTTATAGTGTCGTGGACAGTCCCCATTGATCAACTGTCACAAAAAACAGTAAATGCGGCAGCTTTAGCCGACATGGCTCATTTCCAGCTGTTGTCCCCGGCCAGTTGGTAATAGACACCCTTAAAATCCCAACATATCGACAGCATTATAAAAAAAGGATGAAAGACAATTAGATAAAGTCAAAAGGATAAACGAGAACAATAAACAACACACGATGCAATTATTCAGCACAAATAAAACCCAGGGCACAATACTTGGACCGATTAAAAGACAGTAAAAATACATAGTCAATTTAAAAGGGGAGATGACAGAGTGTATAAAGTTGTGTTTAATGTATTGATTTTAACTAGTGCGAGTTTGAGTTGGATTTCATACGGCTGTAACTGTAGATGTGACGGAAGGGAAGATTCACACAGGAAAGGAGGAAAAGCAAAGTAAATATCCCGCAGAGTACTTGTGCTGTGCCAGATATTTTCCTACAGACATTAACCACCTTATTGAGTACATTTGAACTTCAGAGAATGATACCAGCAGATAAAAGAAAAGTGAGCACAGACTCAATACAAATTGATTCAACTTTGACATCAGGGTCCGGTGAACCTGCATTTCAGACCGTTTCCTGAGACAGATTGCGCTTCACTCAGATAGCTACTAAGATCAATGAACATGGATCAATATGAGAAAGTGAAGGTAGCGAGTGGCCCCAAATCGCACTTGACTGTTTAAGATGAGTCCCCCTGAGGTTTAACAAGAAGACAAATAGAGGTGTAATAAGTAGGGCTGTCAATTTAACGCGTTAATAACGCGTTAACGCAAAAAAGAATTAACGCCACTAATTATTTTAACGCGATTAACGCATGTGTATTTTTTTTCCTCGGCCGCCCCGTAGTTTCAGAGCGCATCGAGTTTAAAATACCATCTACAAGCTGATGCTGACAGCCCCGCTCCTGCTGCCCGCTTGTGGCAGACCACACTTCCACGCTCACCGGCAGGCACAGCACGGATAGTGCGCAACATGATTGCAGCGTCCAGGCAGCTCCCGTTCGAGCATATGCCTTGAGTTGCACATAGCTCCAACGATCACACACACACACACACACACACACACACACACACACACACACACACACACACACACACACACACACACACACACACACACACACACACACACACACACACACACACACACACACACACACACACACACACACACACACACACACACACACACACACACACACACACACACACACACACACCATTTGTATTGTATTATTGAATGAGAGAGGTTCCAGGTTGATTTGAGGCGAATATTCGTAATGTTCAGAGGTTGTTGTGTTTAATATTCATGAGAATATTTGTCATTGTTCAAATGATAATAAACATTAGCATAAAGCATATTTGTCCACTCATATGTTGATAAGAGTATTAAAAACTTGAAAAATATTCCTCTAAGGTACATTACATTGCATTTAGCTGACGCTTTTATCCAAAGCGACTTACAATAAGTACATTCGACCAGGAAGACACAACCTTGAAGAAAACAGAATCATATAAGTACATCAGGTTTCATAGAGCCAAACATTTCAAGTGCTACTCCACTGGCTTTAGGTAAGCCAGTCCTTTATTAGTATAAAAGTGCTTCGTTAGTAGTTCTAACGCTCGAAGTGGAGTCGAAAGAGATGAGTTTTCAGTTTGCGCCGGAAGATGTGCAAGCTATCTGCCGTCCTGATGTCAATGGGGAGCTCATTCCACCATCTTGGAGCCAGGACAGCAAACCCACGTGTTTTTGCTGATGGGAACTTGGGTCCCCCTCGCAGCGAGGGCGCAACGAGTCGTTTGGCTGATGCAGAGCGTAGTGCACGCGCTGGGGTGTACGGTTTAACCATGTCCTGGATGTAGGAAGGGCCAGATCCATTCACAGCATGGTAAGCAAGTACCAGTGTCTTGAAGTGGATTCTAGCAGTTACCGGAAGCCAGTGAAGGGAGCGGAGGAGCGGAGTGGTGTGGGAGAATTTAGGAAGGTTGAAGACCAGATGAGCCGCTGCATTCTGGATGAGCTGCAGAGGTCGGATGGCACATGCAGGTAGACCAGCCAGGAGGGAGTTGCAGTAGTCTAGGCGTGAGATGACGAGAGCCTGGACCAGAACCTGAGTCGCTTTCTGAGTCAGCTGGGGACGTATCTTCCTGATGTTGTAAAGCGTGTATCTGCAGCAACGGGTTGTAGCAGCGATGTTTGCAGTGAAGGACAGGTTGTTATCTAGGGTCACACCCAGATTCCTTGCAGTCTGAGTCGGGGAAACAACTGAGGTGCCGATGTTGATTGTTAGGTCAAGAGTGGGGACAATCTTTTCCCGGGAGGAAGAGCAGCTCAGTCTTGTCAAGGTTGAGCTTGAGGTGGTGAGCAGACATGCACTGAGAGATGTCAGCTAGACAAGCAGAGATGCGTGCAACGACCTGGGTCTCTGAGCGGGGAAAGGACAGAATTAATTGGGTGTCATCAGCGTAGCAGTGGTAAGAAAAACCATGCGGGCTAATGACTGATCCGAGCGAGTTTGTGTACACGGAGAAGAGGAGGGGACCAAGAACAGAGCCCTGAGGGACCCCCGTAGTTAATTGACAAGGGTCGGACTCAGACCCTCTCCAAGTCACCCTGTAGGTACGGTCTTTGAGGTATGAGGTGAGGAGGGAAAGTGCAGAGCCTGAAACTCCAAGTTTTTGGAGAGTGCGAAGGAGGATCTGATGATTCACCGTGTCGAATGCGGCAGACAGGTCCAATAGGATGATGACAGAGGAGAGGGATGCAGTTTTGGCAGTGTGCAGTTCCTCCGTGACAGCAATGAGAGCAGTTTCTGTGGAGTGACCTGCCTTGAAACCAGACTTGTGCGGATCCAGAAGGTTGTTCTGATTGAGATAACAGGAGAGTTGTTTAAAGACAGCGCGTTCAAGTGATTTAGACAGGAACGGGAGGAGAGAGACAGGCCTGTAGTTTATAACATCAGACGGGTTGAGAGTGGGTTTATTTAGGAGAGGGTTTACTCTTGCCTCCTTGAGACTGTTTGGAAAGTGACCAGAAGTTAGAGAAGTGTTGATGAAATGGGTGAGAAACGGTAGAATATCAGGAGCGATAGTCTGAAGGAGGTTTGAAGGGATAGGGTCCAGAGGACAGGTGGTAGGGCGGGCAGAGGTAATGAGGGTAAGAACCTCACTTGGAGAGAGAGGGGAAAAGGAGGTAAGTGTGTTGGTGGAAGGAGGGTCTGGTGACCCAGCGGTGAGTAAAGGTGAGTCAGAAAAAGAAGAGCGAATATCATCAACCTTTTTTTCAAAGTGGGTAACAAAGTCGCTTGACAGAAGTGAGGAGGGGGGAGGAGCTTTTGGAGGGTCCAAGAGGGTGGAGAAGATGGAAAATAGTTTTTTCGGATTGGAATAGGAAGATTGGATCTTATCTTGAAAGAAAGTGCTTTTTGCCTGAGAGATCGAAGCAGAGAAAGAGGAGAGGAGAGCCTGATAGGTTAGGAGGTCGTCACGGTGTTTGGATTTCCACCATTTCCGCTCTGCTGCCCTAAGGACGGTTCTATTAGCACGCAGTGCATCATTTAGCCAGGGAGCAGGAGGGGACTGACGAGCCTGCCGAGATGTGAGAGGACAGAGCGAGTCCAGAGTGGATGAGAGAGTAGAGAGGAGAGTTTCTGCAGCAGAGTTTGGAGGCAGGAGATGGAACGAATCAGAGGATGGGAGGGCTGAGAGCACTGACGAGGCAAAGGTAGAGGGGGAGAGGGAGCGAAGGTTACGGCGGACAAGTGCAGGATGGGAAGAGATTAGTTTGTTATGTTTGGAAAGGGATAGAGAGAATGAAATGAAGAAGTGATCGGATGTGTGGAGCGGGTTTACAGAGAGGTTAGAAGTAGAGCAGTTCCTTGAGAATATGAGATCAAGGACATTGCCAGCTTTATGAGTCGGTGGGGACGGAGACAGTGAGAAAGCAAAGGCGGTTAACAGAGATGTTAGTTCGTCTATCTTCCCCGTCTGGAGGTTGAAGTCTCCGAGAAGTACAGCGGGAGGGCCAGTTTCAGGGATGAGTGAGAGGAGATTATCTAATTCCTCCAAGAAGTCCCCCAAGGCGCCTGGTGGACGGTAGAGAACAACAATGGTTAACTGTATAGGATGGGTTACTGTGACGGCATGGAATTCAAAGGTGGAAGGAGTGAAGTTAGGTAGCTTGAAGAGGGAAAAGCTCCATTTGGGAGATAGCAGGAGACCAGTGCCACCTCCTCTGCCAGTGGGTCTGGGTGTATGGGAGAAGGAATATGCAGTGGAGAGAGCTGCTGGGGTGGATGTGTTGGATGGAGTAATCCAGGTCTCAGTGAGAGCAAGGAAATCCAGAGACTGCAGGGAGGCGTAGCCAGAGATGAAGTCAGCCTTAGGAACAGCTGACTGGCAGTTCCACAGGCCACCTGAAACTAGATGTTGGATCTCAGTGGAGCACGTGGGATAGACGAGAGCAGGCCGGTTATATCGATTAGGAGATACACGGGGCCAGTGATAATTGCGAGAAGACACATGAACAGGAATGGAGAAAATACACATGATTATAGCATGAGGGGCTAGAAAACTAAAGAAAAGATAAATAAGACACCAGCTCGATCAGAGTAGGATTTGCCTCCTCTTTGCCTCCCTCGTGACTCCCGCAGGACTCCAATGTCTTTGTCAGTCTTACTCCCGCAGGACTCCAATGTCTTTGTCAGTCTTTGTCTGTCTGACGCTGAAGCTGACGCTCCAGGAAAGAGCTACCCAAAAATGGACGCCTGATTGCTCAGTTCACACAGCTGTAGGGCCACGGCCCTCTAATTAGTTAACTATCTACAGCTGATGGGCGACAGTAGACTGGCCGTGCCTATATTAATGCAGGCTTGAGTGCTGAGACCTGTAAAGCAGGTTTCGCCTGAGCAGATCTGAGATTTAAAATCTCTCAAACGCGATTTAGCCATTAAAGCTACAATAACAATTTATACAGAGTCGAATAAATGAAACAGAGAAGTCTAATTAAACAAGAATATAACTTACAGTGGTTGCTGCGTCAATAGGTAATGTCGTTACCGGGTCCAGATGCACACATACATTTAGAACAGATAAAAAATGTGCGATTAATCACGATTAACTATGGACAATCATGCGATTAATCGCGATTAAATATTTTAATCGACTGACAGCCCTAGTAATAAGACAAGAGTGCTCACAAGGATTTGATTTCAGAGTGAAACCAAAAATGTCATTGTTTTATTTGACTGTGTCTTTAAGAGATACTTAAGCTGTAAATCTCTTCCCAATTGGACAGATGTGTGGAGAGTCCAATAGTAGAAATAAAGCAGCTACAACATTTAACTCTGTATAGATACCACACAAACAACCAACCTCAAACATGTGTTACGTTCCCTCCAAGTCTAGGGGTACCAAGGGGAGTAACAAAACACAAGGATGACCAAGCACGACAAAAAACAGAGAAAACCGATCTCTGAAGTAACGAACAGGTCGTTTAATGAACAAGACAGGAACACGGGCTCACCAGCCAACTTGCACAAAATACTAAAGAATCGATATATCTAGGAGCACATCTCCTATCAATCGGCAAGACACAGTTTTGTACACATGCAGCCAGAGGAGGAAAAAGGAGGCCTCACTGCAGTCTACCTCCGGTCTCAGTTTGTTTGTTTTATTGCACAGTCAAGACATAACAATAACGGCATCACGCTGTTCCAGGTGTGTCGTATGCATGTAAATTGAAGTTAAATAAAAGTGTGAAATGTAAAATAAAGTGTAAGTAGTTTCAAAACAATGTAACAGTGGCAATATATATAGCAGCAGACACACCTTAGTGCAAGTTAGGTGTCAGTATTAAAAAACAGTGGCAATATATATATGTATAATAACAATAGAAAATCGTTACCACTCTTATTATTGTGGTCTTTAATTTTTTTATAGTCCTGCCTGAGTTTCTTTATTTTTTACCCGGCATCCGTGTGCACTGTGCACGATTCCCAGCTCAAGTAGCTTTTGCGAACATCGCTCAAAACATTTGGAGTTGGGAACTGCTTTCTGTAGAAGCTGCTGCATCCCGTCCTCAGAGTAAATTGCCAGAAGCGCCGACACTTCCTCTTCATTCCACCGCTCCGGTGTTGTAGTACGTGTGGTCATAACTGCTTTAAAGTACAACAAAACTACTCGCTCAGGTGTGGATGTGGTTTTGTAGCGAGGAAAAAAATGGCTGCCTAACAAAACAAATTCAGAGTCTAACGGGGCGTGGTTTGCAATTCGCCCAGCCAATAGAAATAGAATATAAATTGGCACTCTTTTATCACCAGGTTAGTACCACCTCTCTAGCAGGGACTAAAAATGGCCAAAAGAGTTCCAAAAGAGTTCCCGGCACTGAGTAGTCCCGGCGGTGTGAACGCGACATTATTGGTACTAACGGAACTAAAGAACCAAAGTACCAGGGAAAGTCCTGCGGTGTGAATGCGCCTTAGGGGTACCAAGGGGAGTAACAAAACACAAGGATGACCAAGCACGACAAAATAGAGAGAAAACCGATCTCTGAAGTAACGAACAGGTCGTTTAATGAACAAGACAGGAACACGGGCTCACCAGCCAACTTGCACAGAATACTAAAGAATCGATATATCTAGGAGCACATCTCCTATCAATCGGCAAGACACCGTTTTGTACACATGCAGCCAGAGGAGGAAAAAGGAGGCCTCATTGCAGTCTTCCTCCGGTCCTATATGGAGGCCCTGATTTGGAATTAGGAGCACCTGGGGAGAGGCTGCACCTGGGGACAATCAGGCTGCACTTGGGGAGTCAGAGGGAGAGAGAGAAAGACACACACACACCCACACAAACACTACGGCACGTAACACATGTGACTAACACAAGCAATATCTAATCACTGCTCTGGTTTAAAGCCCTTAAAAGCATGGCCCTGCCCACAAAATGAGCTCTGTTTGTGACCTTTGAGCCCTTGTTGGATTAACTTTCCCTGTTTTTTTTCTTCTGTTCATTAAAATCTCTGAGGAGAGAGAGAAAGCAGGATGTGTGTGAACAAATGTATTTGCTAGTTTCCAAAAGGTAGAAAGGATTTCTCAAGCACCATGTTTTTGTTTGCATTATTGTCTTAAAGTCTGCAGTGTGTGTAACCAAAAGTACATGGCTCTTCACAGTTTCTTACCATCTCTGATACTTTGAAAAAACCAGCCCAGCTAGTTTTAGAAAATATGCTCCTAATGACAAGGTGCACTGCAGTTTATGAACAGGATCTTGTTTTGTATCTATATCGACGCCGGGATCCGGAGTCGAGGCTGATCCTCTTGCTGTAGTCCTGTGTCTTGGATCCTCTATCCTGAGTTCTGGATTAAGTCGTGGACTTCGGGTCGTGGCTGAACCTGTCTCTGCGGTCCTGCCTTGGGTCTCGTCATGCTGCTTCCCTGATGGCTTCCACAGGATTGTAGCTGACATCCTCGTGGATTCATCTTCTTATTAC
Source organism: Gymnodraco acuticeps (assembly GCF_902827175.1). Classification (NCBI taxonomy): domain Eukaryota; kingdom Metazoa; phylum Chordata; class Actinopteri; order Perciformes; family Bathydraconidae; genus Gymnodraco; species Gymnodraco acuticeps. The sequence goes on along the minus strand of NW_022989750.1, from coordinate 1,231,520 downwards.
AGACACATGCATTTCCTAACATTCGGTCTATATGCTGTAAAATGTATTATCTCTTCGATTTACACACGGCATCTATTGCACGTCTGTCCGTCCTGGGAGAGGGATCCCTCCTCTGTTGCTCTCCCTGAGGTTTCTCCCATTTTTTCCCCTTAAACTGTGGGTTTTCTCTGGAAGTTTTTCCTTGTACGATGTGAGGGTCTAAGGATAGAGGGTGTCGTTTTCTCATACTGATATTCTGAACAATCTGTGCCGTTGTATTTGCTGTAAAGTGTCTCTACTGTAGGCTATTTTTATTTTATGTACAGCACTTTGGCTCAACCAAAAATCGTTTATAAATGTGCTATATAAATAAAACTTGATTTGATTTGATTTTGATTTGATTTAGATCTGTTCCAATGTCCAGAATATTATTGAAATAATTTCCTTCTCTCGAAAAGTAAACATAGCTTGCATTTTCATAAGCAAAAGAATGTCAGGGTGCTCTGTTTTCTGAAAGAACTTGTAATATCCTTTACAAATCCCCTCAGACCTTCAACATTGAGCATGTTTCCTCCTCACATTATTAAAGAGCTGTACCTGCCTCCCGGTCACTGAGGGCCCTCTGCGTGGCATGGAGTCACTTTGTAGGGTGTGAGCCACAGTAATGATTAGTGGTTCAAAGTGTTCATTCCTTCATATCAGTTCATATTTGTTTTCTTTAGGCACTGTCTCACATCAGACCGTCCCTTAAGTTGTTATTTGGGTCATGATGTTCTTTTAGCATAAATTGGTTTATATGGTCAAGGGCATCGTTTCCACTGGGGAAGGGGAAATATTCCCCAACCTCCCCCACCACACACACACACACTGGGTTTTTCTTTTTATTATCTATCCTGTTTGAGCTTCTCTGTACTTGACATCGCTGTGAAAATGTTCTGTATAGAAACTCACTGCTAATAGACGCTAAGGGAACAGTATGCAGGGGGAGATTTGCTTGGCAATATTACATTGTTACACTCTAAACAGAAATCCAAGTATTAATATTGTATTTGAGAAATGACTACATTCATAATTATTCGAATGAAAGATGGAATCAAACTCCATCATTTGCAGTTCAAAAAAGGTTATAAATCACACTATATTGCAGTATGTTACTGAATGTTCAAAATTGCAATTATATTGTAAAAATAAGATATTGTGGGGCCTCTGGTGATCCCAAACCTAGGCAACAGTCAAATACACATTGCTTTCATTCTGACTATAAACGCCTGAATTTCCCCAAGGGGATAAATAAAGGTCCATCTTTTCTTATCTTATCTTATCTTTCAGTCAACAACCTAACCCTTTTAAGGTTTTATTTAGAATAATATCTCTCCTTTCCCGTTAACAAGACTTTCTGATCATGTTTTATTCTAAAGTGTCCATGTTTATGTTGCTGTCCTGCAGGTACTCGGAGAGGACCATCAGCAGACCATCTGAGGCGTACTCCCCCGGTGGAAGAATCAGCTCCAGCCCCTCAGAGGAGACCAGCGGGGGCCGCAAACCCTCGGCCAACCGGGGCAAGAGACGCAGACGTAACCCAGATATGGACGAGTCGCAGTATGAGACAGAGTACACCACAGGAGGAGAAACGGGCAATGAACTGGACGGAGAGGAGTGGGAGAAGTGAGAATGATTGTACTTTTTGTTTCTCTGAGCAGCTCATCCTTTGTCCGGATTAACGATGGAAATGTCTTTATCTAAGAACACTCAACGTAGATTGCCGTCGCTCCCTCAGGAGCAGACCTAAATTGTTGATTAAAATGAATGACTAAGCTTAGAAAACCAAGCACACATACACATAGTGACATCATTACCAGGAACATGCAGAAGAACATCTTTTGGATAGAAGTACAGAACAGTAAATAAACAGATGCTGAAACAGCATAGCATGGGAAAGGCTACAGTCTGTCCAGGAGAGTTAATCCTCCGAGGCATGCCAGTTCACATCGGCTGTGCTCAGGAATAATGAGAGAATTGGGCCAAAGGTACAAAACATGGGAGTCAATCTAGTTTATGAGGAAGCTGTTATGTTTAGCTGTAGTTCAATTCACTCAATGTATTTCTCCTTAATCTGAGCTCTGCGTTGCTTTGTTCAGCAGCAAATGTTTTTAAGTCTTTCTACACTCTTCTAAATAAGGGTTCAAGAAGAGTTCTTCCTGAAGGGCTGATAGGCTTCTGAAAACCCCTTATGAACAGTTCTTTAAGAGACTAATGGCTCAATTGATCAATTTGAAGTTAGTTAAAATATACAATATATGGAATTTAATTTGTTTGCCTTATCTGTAGAATACAATGTTTCTTTCAACATTCCTCAGGTAAAGAGGGTGATGTGGCCTTATGTATTTGTGAGCACCCTTTAAAGCTATAGCTAAGATGATTCGAGGTTTAGCCCTTTTATGAACCAGGTGGGCCATTTTGACAAGATCCTACCAGGAACCAAAACCAGTTCTCGTATGTGCGAAGACAAAGACATGCTTCTCAAAGTCAACTTTATTGTCAATCTCAAAATATGTTTGTACACACAGAAAGATCTAAATACAGTCCCACAGTCCCGAGGTATAAACAAACTCACACATTAAAATGCAAGAAGACTCAATCATTTACAAAAAAAACACAACCGTTTACAAGTAAGCAAGAATATATATATATATATATATATATATATAAAAAGAAGACGTACATAGTGCAAAAGGGAGTGCAAAATTGTCCATAGCAGCGTAAAAGTGACTGACTGGATCTTGTGCGTGTGGGGGGGGCGGGGGGTGTTAAAGTCCTGGTTCTAGTTAGCACCTTCATTGCTGATGCAGGTTGATCTCTCACCTCTTCATCTTTTTTACCTTCACCCCTCCTCCTCCTCCTCCTCCTCCTCCTCCTCCTCCTCCTCCTCCTCCTCCTCCTCCTCCTCCTCCTCTTCCTCCTCCTCCTCCTCCTCCTCCTCCTCCTCCTCCTCCTCCTCCTCCTCCTCCTCCTCCTCCTCCAGCACGTACCCAGACATAACTACTGATGATCAGCGTCATGAGTATAAGAGAGAGTTTGATGCCGACCTCAGGCGATACAAGCGCCTGTGTGCTGAGATGGACGACATTAACGATCAGTTGAACAAACTCAGCCGGCAGCTGGACACGCTGGATGAGACCTCTCCCAAATACCAGGTCAGATATACTCAGGGCTCACCTCCCACACTCACGAGGCAGGCGTGTTTGAGCCTAAACTGAGTCTCAGTTAGCATCAAAATGATATACAGAAATACAGGACTTTATTTGTTTATTAACTTCAGATTGTTTGTGAGGGACACAGAATCATAACAAATGTTTTTCCTATATTTCCACAGGCTGCAGCTGAGCAATATAACCAGCTGAAGGATCTGAAGCAGGTGGGGAGACTTCTCTGATGATACAATTAATAACAAGCCTCCATAATAAGCTAATTGTTATTTTCTTCATCATTAATAAGATGATTCTTTTTGTGGTTTGGTCTATAAATGGTCAAAAAAATGGTCAAATAAGCCACCCCATTTTCTCAAGGCGATGTTTTAAATATCTTAAGCATGAATAATTACTATTAATTGTTAATCAAACTAGTTTGTGGTTATTTTTCTGTTATCTGACTTGATTAGTATAATGAACTTTGACTTTTGGACCCACCACATCACACCATTTATTAAAAATGTATTGCATGTATTTTTGAAAGCATTACGTTCTTAACATCCAGCTTCACAATGACCTCATTAAGTTTTAATACATAAAATATATTTCTGAACCCTTTTCCCTGAATGTTTATCACAGCACTAATATCACTGTTTATTTGGAGCAGAAGAGCTTACATTTCCCCTGTCTAGTATTATTGAAATCCTTGTGTTAGTATTGTTTGCTTTGTATTATTTCTGACTTTTCTGCCGCCCTTCCTCCTCTGTAGACTTCAGATTACCAGACTAAGAAGAAAGAGTGTCGCAGCCTGAGACACAAGCTGTTCCACATCAAAGGCATGGTGAAGGACTACGACAAGAACCACTGATGAAGCCACTGAGTCCTGACACTCAGCTCTGACACCCACACACACACGGGCCAACACACACTCCAAAACAAAGACTCATGAGACATGCCGAGACCAAAGTTACCTGTACAGAGCCGACACATACACATAGGGAACATACTGTACGTTAATAATGATGATCGTGATCAGTTATGTATAAAGAAAACATGTTTTTGTCAAGAAATGGAAGCAGGGCGCTTAACTGTTGCCACTCCCACAGCAAACACTGCCTTTTCCAAAGATTCAGCTCATTGGTTTGAGTGGTCAGGATCAGAGGGTGTGGTCATTTGAAGGTCAGCTGACCTTCAGACACCTGTGATAACACTGCTCAGGCTCTGTTTGCGCTCCATTTTTCTTTGTTTTATCTCCTCAGATAAGATGTGGAAAAGTATTGAAGAGAACGTAGTGAAGGCTGAGACGAGGAGCGTGATTGTTTTGCAAACAGTATCTTTAACCCTTGGCATGGCGTTATCTTCGTCAAAAATTAACAACAATTGTGCTTTTCTCATCTTCTTTGTCAGTGTAACTCATTTTAACGTCAGTGAAGTAACTTGCTATCGGCCGGGACCATGTGTCTTCACTGTATTTTCTAAAACTAAGATTTTTATACTGATTATCATAGATGCACTGAGACCAAAAAGGGCACCAACCGGCCAGTGAGACTTGTTGTATTGTATATATTTCAAATGAATCACATTTAGAGTTATTAGATTTAGCAGATATTCTAGCATGTGTGATGACGTTATGTGTTTATTTGTACATAATCAAGACCCATAGTGGCATTTTTTAATCAAACAAGTTGTGCTTAAGCTATGCAAATTAGCTAAAAAAAAAATCAGCTGTTTTATTACATTTCTTATCATGTTCTTCAACAAACTAGAAAACACTGTTTCTGTGTATAAGCTACACTTACCAAAATGAAAAATGATCATCTGCTGATTCCATATGTGGTCATTTTTGTATTAATCCACTTCATGTTCAAAGTGTTTGGATCCTGTGTACGTTATAAAATTGCTCAGACACCCTTTTGATTTGTCATGCATTTGTATTTTTACGAAGAACTTTGTTATTTTACAAACCATTTGCAAACCATTTATTTTTGTATGGATTTATTTTCTTTGATGCTATTATAAGACCAATTTTTGTAACTGTACTTCCAAAAGGTATGATGTCTAAAAATGGTTGTGTTCAATAATAATAAACATTTCTAATTCTCTGAAAATGTATTAAACATGTCCCTTATTTTTTTAACAATTCATTCATGTTTTGCTGACCCTGCTGATTTTCAGATATCTGCAGCTTTGTGCATCTGCAGCGAGCGTCCAGCAGGGAGCAGGAAGACTTCAGGAAACGCCAATGATCCAATCACAGCCAGCTTAAGGTAAGCTGCTACTGCCCTCTTTTGGTAAACTACTTAAAATAAACTTTAACCAGAGCTGTTCAGCACAAGCATTTGCTGTGTCCAAATTCCTTAACTCACTACAATATGCACTTCTTATTTTTTTGTATTGGTATGTATACAAATTATCCTTAATGCACAATGCAACTTTGGAATGCCACTATCAATTCACCTACTCAAGAGAAAGCAGAGTGAAAGACTGAAATTACTTTATTTTTACTTTTTATTTTTGTAGCAGTTTCACCTTCATCTGTAATTTAGTTAAAGGTCACCTATTATGCAAAATCCACTTTTTCATGTCTTTTATACATAAGCATGTGTCCCCTCTGTGTAAAGAGATTCTGAAAGTTTCAGTACAAAAGATTCGCTCACTTTTTGTCCCGATCCATTTATATAAAAACCTGTCTGAAAATGAGCTGATCAGATTTTGGCCACTTTATGATGTCATAACGATTTTTTGGCTCGTGTGACCATTAGCCAATCACCAACCAAGGTAACACCCCCCCTCCTACCTTATCACCTGAATCTCCTCCTAGAGCACCATTGTGTTCTTTTTAACCAAATGTCTCTCAGAGGGGCGTGGGGAGGGGCTCCTTATTTTCATCTAAAGTAATAGACAGAGAATCAGCACTTTTGAAACAGGGCTGAAACAGAGGGGATTATGGGATACTACAATTATCTGTTTGGTATTTGCAGCCAAACACTTCAGAGACATGTTTTGTATATATCTGAAGCCTGTAATATATTGATGAGAAACAGTATAATTGGGGACCTTTAACATTTTTATCAGCTGGGTGAAGTTCCCCTGTTCCTCTTTTTTTGTCCATTATCCATCTGGCGGGCCGGTATCAGTGTCCTTATCCCAATCGAGGGTCAAAGGGCAGAAGGTGTGGTGTGCTGTACAGATCGGAAAGCCCCTTATAACGATTTTCAATTTGTGATATTAGAATTTAAAAACACAATTCACTTGTATGTGTAATGTTAAACTACGTCAAATATCAGAAAATTGAGCTTCAACTAACAATGCATTTAATCTGTTGTTGGTTTTTTAGTTTAATTAATAATTATATTTCAATTATAACAAAACAGAAAAGCACAAGCTCCACATATTGAAAGGCTGGAGCCAATGTATAGCTTTCATACTCAATTACACAAATCAATTAATTACTTTCAATAAAAAAATCTTGCCATGTGTTTCTTGATTTTTATGAATGTGTGCAGTTTTTCATGTCTCAGAAACTCAAGTCATCCACAAAAGGAATGGGCATACTTTTATTTATAACCAGTCATATTTTAGATTTGGCGTGGTCATAGAAACATGCCTCTTTTTAAAGTAAAGCTACACAATCAAATCACCATTGTTTATATTCCAACAAATAACACAAAGTGATTGAAGGACAGCACAAAGAGCTGTTAATGAGGTTGTTTGACCGCATCAGGGATTATTGTTGCCATTTTGTTTTAACGTGTAATACAACAATGTATACCAAAACAATTCCCCCCCCCATTCTCTTTTGTTTCAGTCATTCATTTGGCAAAAACAAGTGTCACATGCCAATAACAACCATGAATGTGACTACTTAGTACCCTTTATCTCAGTACCACAAACACCATAACCTTAACAACACTTACAAAACAAGTACCTTGCACAAGCATAATAATGAACTGAAGTGACCTCTGTCCACTTTAGGCCATGTTTTAACACACTACTTTTAAAGTAGACCACAACTTAGAAAGAAATGAAAAAGAGTATATCGAACTCTCGCGGTCTTCTTACATTAAGCATAACATCTCAAAACATTTTCAAATATATTTTGGCCAAGTCTGATGGTCAGACAAGTAGGGGATTATTTGTGTTTATTGTTGAAGATGCCTTGATCCCTTTATATTTATCTTTTGCACATGAATATATAATATTTGTCTTGTATAAAACATGAGGTAATAATGTAATAAAGAGAGATGTGACAGTGAGGAGCCAGGGTGTGTCTGAATACATTCACCTCCACTTCTTGTGGCGACATACGACATGAATGTATAATAAACTATAGCAAAGGAATAGCTCAACATGTAGGTAACACATGGTTATTTACTTTCTTGCAGAGAGAATGGTAAACATGGAGCTAAAGCCAAAAAACAGTAAGGTAACCTCCAGCACCTCCAAAACTCACTGATTAAGTTAAAGATCATTTGTTGAATCTGCTCAAATAATGTGTCAAATCACCAATTCTCAATTTTAAGGGGAAATATTTTTCTGACAGAAGAATACATGTAAATGAAAGAGCATCAGGGGGTTGGAGGGGTTCATTGTTTATCTTTGAGCAGAGCCAGGCTAGCTGTACCAGAATATCTGCTAAGCTACCTAGCTGCTGGCTGTAGCTTCATATTTATCATAGAGATACGTAAGTGCAATCAATCCTCTCATCTAAATCTGCAAGGAATTAAATAAGCACATTTTCTCAAAATGTTGAACTATTTCTTTACAGAAGTATATACAATACTTTACAGTAAAGTAAAATATACAATGCCAATGCCGCTTCTTTGTTTTAATGCTGTAGAAAGTTGAAACTGCGGTTTTTACAAACACATTTGGGAACAAAGTCTGCTCACTTAAAAAAAACTTGATCTGCGTGAAATGTCCCAGATATAGAGCTCTGCCTGTAGAAATGTCACTATGGCTTCATTTTGGCTTTTAAAAAACAGGGCAAACACAGAGCCTGGGTTCAAACTGAGTCTCTCCTTAGGGGTGATGTTGGATGAGGTAGTTCAGGCACATGGCCTCAAGATAGAGTCTGCGTTTCACTGAAAGCCTTGTGTTTTTATCCAGAATAAAACAGAGAGATCAGATGGAGGCCAGAGCAAAACTGACAAGTGCTGCAAACATATATATAAATATATGGTAAAGGATATTTACACATTTGTGGTTCTCTGAAAGCAGCTTTTTGGTGTGACTTTCACCAAACTTTAGAGATACTGTGGCAAAAAGCTGACCTTTACACTCACAAGCAAAGACCTTACGCGTCTAAGTTTGTATTCATAACATTCAGTTTGTCCTTTATATGTAATCTTTGTGAACTCTGAATCCTCCCAATCTGATCTCAGTCTGTCTCACACTGGAGTCACAAGGGCTCACTGTCCCGGTACGTAGGGCCAGCTGATGGAGCTCCCTGATAGCTGCATGTCTCGGATCAGTGTCTCGATGGGGGTCTTGCCCACCAGCCGCATGAAGAAGAGCTGGGAGATGAGGTTGGCAGGCACGGCGCGCAGAGCTGGAAGGCGCAGCAGTAATCGGCCGAAGCGCTGGGGCTGGTTTGGGTACTGCAACCTCTCGTACTCAGTAAGGGCGACCTGGGCCTTCTCCTGCAGGGACTCCACATGGGATGGGTCAGTCAGACCACATGCGTCTGTGAGGCAGAGAAAGAAAGATCAACATTCTGACATTTATTAGCACTCTTTTCTGTTAGCCCTGTTGTTGCATATTGTACACTTGTGGCTTATTTACCCATCTGGACATTTAAATATGAAATATGTTTTGGCCTTTTATAGGGATGCACGATATTGTTTTTTTTAAACCGATACCGATACCGATAACTTCCTGCTTCTCAAGACCGATACCGATAACCGATAATAATATAATATATATATATATTAAATGTACCTGTAGTTTTTGCACACCTGGTGGTAGTTTAGCAGCGCAGGCGTCTTCGTACGCTTTTAACACACCATCGTAGCGATGGCGATGTTTCAGGTGACAAATCAGGTTGGAAGTATTATAGCTCGTTGCCTTTTTCCCTCCTCGTGGAACTTCTGCATTGCATTTGTTAATACAAATAGCAAGCGAACTATCTAACTCTGAAACTTTGAAATAGTCCCATACTACCGGCGACATGTTTGTTTACTGTCCTGGCTTCACCGCATGGATGTATAATAAGAACTGGATACAGCGTGGGAGGCGGGGCCTCATTCATTCCTATGAGAGCTGCTCATTAGCACATGATGATAAAATGGCCCAACTTTTGAGAGAGTGAAACGTCACAGATTACCCAGCATGCCTGAGAAGTACCCGTATGTGCGCTCATAGAGCATGCGCAACTTTAACCAAAATGCTCGTTCACATTAAGCACGTCAATTTGCGTACGCGTAATAGAACCGTGCGTTCATGACAGCATGGTAATGGTTGTTGTTATCATGGATTTGATATGAACGAGGCGGCAGTTAGCAGCTAGCGGCTAGCTCGTAATGATGCTAATGTACACATCAATCGTTATGTACTTATATTACGCTGTAACAGGATCTAGTGATATCCAACAGAGCTTCATTTAGCATGAAATTATTATTGCACTGTATATATATATATATATTTATATACAGTGCAATAAGCTTCTTAGTGCAATACGAAGCTACAGGGACGTTAATAATGTCGGTAATATTAACTTTATTTAATACAACATTTACGGTACAAGATTTAATCATACAGCCCATGTATGATAATGAATTACAGCAAACATGTGCAATATATCCATTATTACAGCTCCGTGGGATGGCAGTAAGACGATATGGATCCGTTCTTATTGTGCATCCATGGGTAAAGATAAACGCAACTCACATTGGTTTCTCAAACAGCATCTCTGTAAACTACGTGTATTGACTGAATTTCACTCTGCCTTTAACGGCTCGTTGTAGCTCCAATAGCTCCAGCCCCCACCTTCCCTGGGAGCACAGTGTGCTCTGATTGGTCGGGACACGTAACATGAACGTGCCGGGCGGCGCGGTCCCGTGGGTTAGATGTGCGTTCATAATGCAGAGGGAAATAACTCTCAGAATAACGTTATTAGCTAATTTTTACAACTTGAGGAACGAATGTTTTTAATAAGGGCTATACAAGTGTTCATACTGGGTATTTTATTTAGTTTAAAAAAAATTATCCAACGAGTTACAGACCACTCTTTCCCCATGTAAGTCAATAGGGAAAAGTGTTTCCGGGCCTGGCAACCAAACGGAAGTGTAGTACCGCTGTCAGTACCAGATATGTTCGGGCTACCAGATATGTTCGGGTGTATTTCCGTCGCATCCGTCTTCCGTCATATCCGTCATATACTCACCTCCCTCTGCTCCCAGCGCTCTGCTGCCACACACCGGCCGTCTGCGGAACTGCAGCCGGAGGAACTCGGGACATTTTGTTATGTGTGGGGTGCTATGGTGGGGTCCCATGTACTTGTGCACATAAATAATGTTTCTAATTATTTACAATTAAAAAATATATATATTCTGCGTTACTTTAGCCAACACTTTTATAAGGCCACTAGATTAGATAATTACGAAATGTGTAGATAGAATACATATATTTCAGGTTGTTATTTTGTCATTATGTTTAATGTTTTATTTACCTTTTAGTATTTTTATATAGTATCTGAACTTTGGAGAGGAGTTGGGAGATACACGACACATCAAATCACATCTACAGATCAAGGCGAAGCGAATGGAAGTACTCCCATACTCCTAGCGTGAAAATGTTTGTGAAAACGTGTGCAAAGTCTCCGAAAATCCTAAAAAATAAGCTCATATTTGAATTAATCATAAAAAAACACACCATTCAGTAAAAACAAGGCCCCACTGATCATCTACTCTCTGAGACGATTCCAGGGATGTCTGGCTTGAGTTTCGACCACCAGGGAAAGTGGACAAAAGTGCCCGAGATCAGCCTCTTAATTTACCCAGGGCCTAGTGCTTGGCTTTGGGCATGAAAATTCAGGAAACTCCCCTGAGTATTTTATTAAATATCTGAACTTTGGAGAGGAGTTGGGGGACACACGACACATCAAATCACATCTACAGATCAAGACGAAGCTAGTGGAAGTACTCCTAGCGTGTGAAAATGTTTGTGAAAAACGTGTGCAAAGTCTCCGAAAACGGAGCAGTGGCTGTGAAGCTAGCTTTGCGGCTAGCGGTTAGTTGTTATTGTTTGAAGTTGTTGCTATGGAAACAACATGACGGAGAAAAAATTAATATCTTCTACATATAATAACGGACAAAGTAAAGAATGAAGTGTAGGCTATGCCTGTTTGAAGTTGTTGCTAAGGAAACAACATGACGGAGAAAAAGTATAATCTTCTACATATAATAACGGACAAAGTAAAGAATGAAGTGTCGGCTATGTTTAAATGTTCGGAATTTGACCGTGATGGCCCTCTTGAGTTGCCGTAAAATATGACGAATATGACGGATGACGGATGCGACGGAAATACACCCGAACATATATGTTCGGGCTACCAGATATGTTCGGGTGTATTTCCGTCGCATCCGTCATCCGTCATATCCGTCATATACTCACCTCCCTCTGCTCCCAGCGCTCTGCTGCCACACACCGGCCGTCTGCGGAACTGCAGCCGGAGGAACTCGGGACAGCTTGTTATGTGTGGGGTGCTATGGTGGGGTCCCATGTACTTGTGCACATAAATAATGTTTCTAATTATTTACAATTTAAAAATATATATATTCTGCGTTACTTTAGCCAACACTTTTATAAGGCCACTAGATTAGATAATTACGAAATGTGTAGATAGAATACATATATTTCAGGTTGTTATTTTGTCATGATGTTTAATGTTTTATTTACCTTTTAGTATTTTTATATAGTATCTGAACTTTGGAAAGGAGTTGGGAGACACACGACACATCAAATCACATCTACAGATCAAGGCGAAGCGAATGGATGTAATCCCATACTCCTAGCGTGAAAATGTTTGTGAAAACGTGTGCAAAGTCTCCGAAAATCCTAAAAATAAGCTCATATTTGAATTCCCCATAAAAAAACACATCATTCAGTAAAAACAAGGCCCCACTGATCATCTACTCTCTGAGACGATTCCATGGATGTCTGGCTTGAGTTTCGGCCACCAGGGAAAGTGGACAAAAGTGCCCGAGATCAGCCTCTTAATTTACCCAGGGCCTAGTGCTTGGCTTTGGGCATGAAAATTCAGGAAACTCCCCTGAGTATTTTATTAAATATCTGAACTTTGGAGAGGAGTTGGGGGACACACGACACATCAAATCACATCTACAGATCAAGACGAAGCTATTGGAAGTACTCCTAGCGTGTGAAAATGTTTGTGAAAAACGTGTGCAAAGTCTCCGAAAACGGAGCAGTGGATGTGATGCTAGCTTTGCGGCTAGCGGTTAGTTGTTATGTTTGAAGTTGTTGCTATGGAAACAACATGACGGAGAACAAATTAATATCTTCTACATATAATAACGGACAAAGTAAAGAATGAAGTGTAGGCTATGCCTGTTTGAAGTTGTTGCTAAGGAAACAACATGACGGAGAAAAAGTATAATCTTCTACATATAATAACGGACAAAGTAAAGAATGAAGTGTCGGCTATGTTTAAATGTTCGGACTTTGACCGTGATGGCCCTCTTGAGTTGCCGTAAAATACGACGAATATGACGGATGACGGATGCGACGGAAATACACCCGAACATATCTGGTAGCCCGAACATATCTGGTACTGACACCGGCGCACTTCCTGGGGGCTTGCTTCACCGCCGCACACCATTTACGTCACAGCCAGGCAGTTAGGGAGCGCTGGATTTGTGAAAAACTCCCCTCTTCCTAAACCACAGTACTGGCAAAACGGGAGGAGCCGAGTGAAAAACAAGCGCCCCTCATCCCAATCCACCCACACCGCAGTATTTTTTCTTTTTTTTTTACCCAAAAAATATATTGTATATTATCGGGGCTATTAATACTGTTATCGGGTTTATCGGGATGACGTCATAATTCCTAATATCGGACCGATAATTATCGGGCCGATAATTATCGTGCACCACTAGCCTTTTATAAAGACACCTGGGATCCGAGAACAGCAAAGACATCCAGTTACATCAAATAACATCCCTCATATAACTTTGTCGCAAAACGTGACTTACCAGGTGAAAAGAGTGCAATGGCTTTGAGGCAGCTGTACTCGGCGGAGTCCACTTGCAGTCGGTTCAGCTTGTCCACCTGGTCCTGGAACACCCTGACCTGATCCATGAAGGACACCACGCGCTCAGCAGACATGGGAGAGGAGTGGAACCCGGCAGCTGCCAGCAGAGGAGCCATGTGTAGAGGCAGAGCAGACTGAGCTGCGTTTAGGATGAAGAGCTCGCTCCAGCTCAGCCTCAGCAGAGCCACCTGCAGGGTTTGTTGAAATACAGTTACTTAGAGTAATGTGACAAGATAGAACAACTGTTTTCTAGAAACCAAAACATGTTTTAACTTTAACTGGAAAAAGGGCAATGGAAGGCTATTCAAAGCCAGAGTTCCTACTGCCAAATTCTTTTAAAACAGTATTATACTTAATGAACTGTTTTTTGTATTAGATTGCTGAGAGTAGTATGTGCACTTGAACATCTGGGCATTTCCAACCTCAAGTTTGGACTGTAATTCAGTATTTACAGCACACAAAGCGGAAAACCCTATTTGTATTTACATACAGGGAAATCATTGCGGTGAGTGGTATCCATAGACTGTATATATAGGTGGTATCCTACAGTAAGTTGTTACATGCTGCAGTAAGAGGAGATAACGCCAATATTGTATGCGGTAAATATGGCGCCAAACAGTCGACATTGGTTGGCCGTTTATCAGCTTGAGAGAAATGTGGAATTTGAAATGATTTACTTATCTTGTATTGACCCTTGACAGGTATGTAGTATGTGTATATTATGTGGGAAATACATTGAACTCTGCTTTGCATCAATATATGCATTTATTTGGTGGTGTAAACAAAGCTAGCTAACGGTTTGGCTAACATTAGCTGAAAGTAGCTAACACGTGACATTAGACAAGCAAGCTTACTGTACTTATGAGCTTGATAGTTTCTACAACGTGGAGACAATAGACCACATAAGTGAGTAAACTATATTTATGTTAAAAAAAGTCTTCTCACTTCATATAAGGGAACATATAGAAGCCTATAAAGATGACAAATGGTGGGTTTGTGATCTTGAACTTTGGGCTAGTTTTATGGTTTTGTCAGGCTGTAAAGATTGGCCCGTGTTATATTAAAATGTTGGCTTATGATTTTCAAGTTGTAACATTTGCCCCTGAATCTGTAGGGCTACCCCATGCACTGAATGTGCTGACTCACCTGCTCTGAAACTGGCAGTTCTGGGAAGTATGGGATGTTTCTGGCCCACTCGATGGTGCTGAAGAGGAGCCGGGCGGCCAGCTCACAGATGCTGTCGATGCCCATAACGGAGGCTCCGCTCGCAGATGCCTGCATCTGTGACTGACCGTACGGTGTCACGTACCGGCTGCTGGGGTACGGCTCGGCCCGGAGGAGCTGGGAGATGAGCTCAGAGACCTGCTGCCCGTTGAAGTAGTCCGCCCCGATGTGACCCGGCCCTCCTCCTCCAGCTGCCATGGTGTTGGGACTGATACCTGAGTGAGCTGGAGGGATTCGACCCCTCTGGACTGCTGCAGAAAGAGAGGGAGGAGAGGCAACACAATTAAGGTTAGCTCCACGGTCTGAACATCATTTATTATAAATAATGACATTTAATGGATTGTGCAGCCTTGGTGGAGGTATGTGTACTGTCTGAGCCAAACGCTCATTGAAGTGTTTTTTGATTCTCTTTTGGTTCAATCACTCAGTAGATTACAGTTTTATGTTTCAATTGTTTTTTCAAGGTAACATAACCAAAAGGTGTATTCATCGTTCAAACTAAGCTCTCTATTTAGCATTCTGACATGGTTTTTATTTGTTCTTGAAAATGTTGGAAATGTTCTTGACCCATTAAAAAAACGTTCTATATCAAATGTTCTGAAAATCTTAATCTTACATGCATGTTAATCATCTGGCACCTGGGTGCTTTAATAGAAGTTGACACCCAAAAAGGACCACATCAAAATAAGAAAATCCAGAGTGAGTTCAGGGTCTCTGCAGAGACAAAGCCACACACTTCTAGTGGGTCACAAATGTAGGTTGAGAGGGATTCTTTTTGTGTGAAGATCATTATTAAAAACAGTTATCATTGTGCCTTTAAAGCAATGAGCATTTGCTTCCTTTACTGGGTTAAAGGTATAATAGACGTTTCAAGGTAATGTGGAAACAGTGCAGCCTGCGTCACGGCCGCGGTCAGCATGGTTCATTAATAACCAGGCTCAATATAACCCTTGGCACAGTGTCACCTCAGTGCGCGGATGTATGGGACAGCGTCTCGTGGTGTCTTCTGACACTGACTGAAATACAAGTTCTGTGATAGGCGACTAGAATACAATTACAAATGCTTTTAAAATAGTTTGTGATGTGATAATGAGGCTAGGATTGCTGGAATGAAAATAATTACTCCAGGGGAACTGGGAATCATCTCGTATTACAACTAATCAACTGAGAGAAATTAAGCAAATCATAACTGTAATTAAATGTGTGTATACATATAAAGACACTTACATACATATTATAGACAGACATCACAGAGGCTGGAGCAGTGTGAACTTGTTAACTGGTTGTTTTTTCTGTTATGCAAATCAAACATGGTTGCCTCCCCCTCCCTGAACCTCAGCAGCTGCAGGGAGTCCAGCTCTGGGGTGAAAACATGCTTTGGTTGACAGTATAAATATTGTGCTTGGATCGCTGGTAAATGTCAGATGCTGTTTCTGATGAGGTTAGCGGTTTCTCTGCGGATGACCCATTCTGATATTTGTGTTTGTGCTTTGTTGAGAGGTGTTTGTACATTAATCAGGGTGTTGGTGTTAAAGGACAGGATATACATAATTGAAACCTCAGTGCTGGAAAATGACGGCGTACATTTAATCAAAGTCATGTATTTAAGTATAATTTGAGATACTTGTACAACACTTGTGTGTTCCTATAGGCACCTTTATATTTAACTTCAGGGAAAATCTGATGTTGAATGCAGAACATACATTTAAATGTGTATATTTACACTTTTAAACTGTTGTAACCGTTTTGGCCCGTTTCGGTGTGTAATTCACTTTTAATTGATCCAGCAAATGGGCTAGCAGGCAGTTGCTTATTTACACATCCAGCAGTTATGAAACAACATTAATGTGACCAGTGTTCACTCTGTTTGGGTCTCCATCAACTCCTATTTGTCTCTTAGCTGCTAAATGCCCCACTATGTTCGCCAGCTTATCTCTAACTGATTCTGTCTGCTGTTTGCCAGGCGGCGTACAGAGGGTTAACCAGATCTCTCCCTTTGCTCTTTCTGCTGGTGCTTGTGAAAACACGGCTAATGAGAGCGATCCAAAACAGTTCATTTGTGGGCCGTAAAACCAAAATGATGAGCTGAAAGATCTGAGAATCATCCTTAAAATGTTCACTTTTAGGGGTGAAAAAACCCCTTTAAACACCTTGTTGTGCACATGTGTGACAAATCTTTGATACCTTCTTTGCGCATTCCCACGCGGAAACATTTCTTCAGACGACAGTATTGGCACTGGTTGCGGTGATGCTGGTCGATTTGGCATTCTCGATTTGATCTGAACAAGGGAAACAACAACAATAGATGAACACTTAGATCAAAACATATATGTTCCGGGTTTTTTTCTCTAGAAATATTTTAAAAAGGGAAATACATTTGCATTCACACAATTGGCTCCCCATTTCTCCCCCTCACTGACCCCTGACGAGTGAACTGTGCGAGCTGGCGTGGCCGAAAGGATATCAAGGCTGTGACCTTTGTAAATCATCGGCCTTACACGCCCTTGTGTTGCCTTTTACAGCAGGAACGAGGTCTGCCAACATTTCACAAAAAGACCTTTTTAGCCCTGAACGTGACAAACTGACTGCAAACACACCGTCCATTCAGGGTTAGTGCATTATTATGTGGAAGAAACATGTGGCTGAGAGTAGTCTTAGTGAGAGCAGAACATTGAGTTGCAACATTGTGTTGCTGTTGTGGAGAATAATGAGAATGTTAACCTTCTGAGGCAATCCATCCTCACATGACTGACCTTCAGGGCTTTCATTTATTTTCCTTTTTTTCTCTCCACAGGCTCTTTGTGAGACATATCCAAGGTTGGAGCATATCACTCTGCTGTGTCTTTTGAAAAGAAACCTGCCACATTTAGCACTTTAGAAGCCCCAAATAAACATTAAATAAATTATTGACTACCCACTTCAATAAAGTAGATATAAACATATTACATTTAAGTGTTAATAATATATCATGTTTCAACAATAACAACTTATTTAATAGAAACATATTTTATGTTATTACTACTTTATTATATTTAATAATATTACTACTCATGGGTGCCCCAAGAAGGAGATAAGCTGTTAACATGAATATCTGCTTACTACCTTAAAGTATGTTATAGACCAGGTGTCAATGTAAAGTTAAAAGTAAGTGTTTGAGCAGCCTTTACCTGCAGGAGTAGTTGAGGTTTCGTCTGATGCTCCTCTTAAAGAAGCTCTTGCAGCCCTCGCAGGTGAACACGCCGTAATGCTTCCCACTGGACTTGTCCCCACACACCACACAGTCCACTACGCAGGCCTTATCCTCGTCCCCGACGTCCACATCGCTGCTCCCGGCCTGAGGCGAGCCCTCCTCTTCCTCCCTCCTCAGGTAAGCCTTCTCCCCCAGTCCATTAGTGTCCCCGTTGGGGTTGCCCCATCCCCCGCTCACCATGGCCATATTCTCTGAGACACGCCGCCTTGTGAGTGGATCATGCACAGACTCACCCTGTCCCCCAGCTTCCAACTCGCCTCAAAGTCAAAAGACTGGTTACAGAGAAGAATAGTTGTTCAGGTTTGTGTGTAAAGAAGGATTTGTCCGAGAAGATCGAGAAAAGGGATAAAAAGTGGTCCCGGCCGCTCTGGTGTTGACCTTTCTCCCCTCTGCCGTCTGGTTATTACGACCTGGAAGTCCTTCCCTGTGCGGTTTGCTCTCTCTCTCTTCTTTAATCCCTCTGCTCTCTGTTCTTGTCGTTCACCCTTGTGTTCTCTGCCCTGACCTCCGATCAATGGCTCCCGAGCTCTGAGAAACTTCAGACACACATTGAGTGGTTCAGAGTTCAGGCATGAGAAAAGGGTGCAGCCTCGCTCTTTTCACTGAACACAATAAATTACACTTTGACTCCTCTCTTTCTTCCTCCCTCCGACTTTTTCTCTCCGTCTCCCCCCCCCCTGGAAGAAGTAAAAAGAAAAACACCTCACCTCCTTCTAATCATAGTGACAAGGGACAAAACAAGAGTCGCTCTCAAAGTGAAAAAGAAACTCTGCCCCTCTCTCAGCGCTCGACTTTCTCCCAGAAGGACAAGCAAGTGGGAGGGAAATAAAACACAGCTCTCCTTCAGGCAGGGTTAAACTGCCCTGCCCTCTCCTCCAACTTATAAACTAGTCCAACCAGTTCCTGCCGTGCAGAGGTGTTATCTGCTGATCTGAGGCAGTTCTAGTCCAGACTCACTCTTGACTTGTCAGGGCTGTTTCAGAAGCAGAGGTGATAGTGATGAAAACGAAAAATAGGAAAGTATTTTGCTTTGGAAATGCTCAGTCATATGTCTCAAAAGAAAAACAGACTTGTGAGGTTTTTGGAATTGGATTTGGTTCTTTCTTTGGTATTTAGAGAAGATATAAACACAGAGCCACTTCAGCTTTTATATATAAGGAGTATTTTGGTTTGGTGTGCTGGACAGAAAGCCTTAAAGATCCGACTGAGACAGACTCAACACTTAAAATAAGAAGTGACAATACACCCCTTTCCCTCCTGGAATATGTGGTCTTTGCAGCAGATAAGTGCACCAAATAAGTCCTCTTCTGTTTCTGTGGTGAAATTATGTTTTCCTGTTGCTCATCCAACTCTTCAGAGTCTGCGGTGTCTGGGGCTCAAATGTCACAGAAAAAGCCAAAACAAAGCGGAGTTGAGAAATCTCCTCCTCTCGAAGCTGCACAAAGTGTTGTCTCCCGTTTTGTTCGTGCTTGTCCATCCAGCAGTAACAGAGGCCAGGACCTCTCTGTATTCCCTGTCAGCAAGTCAGGGTGTTCTGTTGCACTCCGTACTGTTCTGCCTGTCCCTTTTTTCTTCTGTTCCGCCTTTCTTTCTGCTGGCCCCGGCAGGAATAAATTAGGCAAACAAGCGCAGGAAAAACTCGGTCATAGACCTTTTAGTGAAAGCCAGACGCTGCAGTGGAGAGATAGCTTCCTCTCCTCTCAATCCCCTCTCTGTGTCTCTGCCTCGCTCCCTCCTTTAGGGAGAGTGAACGTGTGTCTGTGTGCTGAGGGATTTTACACTGCTATTCAAGCCCTGCCGTTGCCATGGCACTGGATGCCTTATAAGGCCAGAGGAGTCAAAGAGCACAGAGTGGGCTGCAGCCACACACACACATACACGCACACAAAAAGAATGCCTGGCTGCCTGACTGGCTGCCTGTTTCCCCCCTGACCCCGGGCCATACTGGGAGCAAAGGGGGAGTTAACCCCAACACTGCCGTAAAACAAAGAGGGGGCCCTCTGATCGACACACAGCGAGCGCATGGCACTCACACTCATGTTCTCCACTTCCCATCTAATCCCAAAGAATTCCTCCAACTTTGTTGACCCAATAATAACAGAGAGGGCAGGCATGCTGTTGTTGAGCAACTTGTCAAAAGGTTATTTGATACACCAGCGGCTTCTTTTCACACCTGCTGCACACACTCACCGGTCTGCGTGGAGGATGCCAGAGATCCTGGTGAACAACTGCATCCTGGATGGTCCTGGTTGAGTTATTATGTTTACATTAAAAGAAAAAGAAGCTCATCTCCAGAAAGTTGTTGGACTGATGAGACAGACTAGAAAAGGTTTACTTTAGGATCTACAACCACTCTGGACTATTTTAGCATTTCACAATTTATGTCCAATGTTCATGTGAACTCAGGAGGTACAGTAGTGTGCCTTATTCAGTGAGGTGGAAAGTATGGCTGCAGAGGTCAGGGTACTGGGGGAGCAGCCCACACAACATGCATAAGACCAGAGTTCACCACCCACCACGGACCCTCAATCCATTATTGTGTTTTATGAACTAAAAACCATAACCATATTGATTATAACCTCAATCATCAGTTGTAACTGCCGTATCCCTTAAAAACATACATTTGACCTAAATGCTTTAAATTCGTGCACTGGCTCCTAATAGGGGGAATGGTGTCTCAGTCTTTGTTAAGAGGGTAGTACAATCTCTCTGGAGAAGTGTGTAAGGTTTATCGGCACTAGTTGGTTTTTAGTGAAACTGGTTCATATTTTGGGCGAAAAACATTTCAGATTTGCCCTCTGATCAACTCCAGCTGCTCTGCCTGACTATCTGTGATTCACAGTTTCCTAATGGACAGAACGTTTTTTGTAAAACTAAAGTAATGCTCACGGCTAACTCCTGCTAACATTAGCTGCTTTGTCAGAATCACGTCATTTCTGCACAAATTATTTCAGCATTCTTTGGTCGTTACAAGTGGATACTGTGGGAAAACCAATGAAATACATTGTCAGTAAATCATTTACTTATATGAATATTTTGGGCCTTGCTAGATATGTCAAACACTAAAACACTATCTTTGCATCACTACTTCTTTCACATAAATAGTATATAGGCCTAGATATATAACCTAAGACACTGGGTTGCTGTTCCCAAAGACATTATCGTTCAGGTCATGACGAGCAAAATGTACAATGTAACATTTTGCGAAATACCCCTTTAAGATGGCAGAAACAAAGGTATGGTCACATACACATGCTGCTCCTGTTTTACAGACCTAAAGTCTCTTGTCTTTGCAATGCTCCTTAGGAATTTCTGACTTGCTTGTCTGTCATACCAGCAATGTGAAGGGAGGATAAAGTAAACAACCAGGGCCTGTAAGCAGGTTTCCAATAACAGCTTCAAAACACAGGAGCAAAAACAACAACAGAGGAGGTATTCACTTCCAAGAATGCCTGTAAAAGAACTTGTATGCACCCAAAAGTGTTTGCTCATCACATGATTCCACAGACATCCCCGCAGAGTGACAAGACGCTTTGTCCTAGTGTTCTTCAAAGAAACATTTTGTACCTCAGAAGATGTATGAATATCAAAAAAACAAAAAGGTAAACATTTATAACAAGGCTGAAGGGAAGAGGAAGGATTTCTCTTCTGCAATTTTCTGCCAGTGACGTTAATTCAGCCTTTTTGAATGTGAGCATAAGGTAGGCTAACTTTAACCCACACCCGTCACAGCGAGATTCATTGTGCATGGATAGACCTTTTGTTTAGTTAAGAGGTTATCAGGGCCAAGCTAGGCTGCACTAAGTTGAATTCGTTTTTTCCTTTAAGCCGCTGTGCCTGTCTATTAGAAAAGGCTCGGACCATGGGGGATAATATTCACTAATAAACCAGTGACGATTTGAATATGTTAAGACTTGCTGCTACAACAACTTCATAACATCATAACTCTAATTGCAGTCTGCTGTTTTTATAAGGCGCTGTCCATCTTAGTGAAATACAAACAATTCTATGAAAAGGAATATAAACATTTTAGGGATAATACTAGTAACTCAAGGACAACTTACCAAAGAAACACTTTGCATTTTTCTTCATTCATTTAGTGATTTATTGAACCTGTATTTTAAATCTGAAACACATTGAGGTAGAAACTTAATTTACAATATGGCCAAACAAACAAAAGGAAAACAACAACATGAAATCCTTGGCCACAAGAAAAACAAATAAGAAACTAAATAAGAAATACAGCGATTACAAATATACAATTAAGTTTGACGTCATTATCAGTTGCGAAAGACTTACATATTTGTCTTTATTGTGGAATCAGTTTCAACAGCTAACTCCTTTCAAGGTTAATTGTTTTTTAAAACACACTCATTAGAAGGAAAGCATATACAAACATAACCGGCAGTGAGTAGGGGCTTGGACTGTGAGTCGTAGGGTCGCCGGTTCAAGTCCCCGACCAGACCTAAATATGGAGTGTGGACTTCTACTTGGAGAGGTCCCAGTTCACCTCCTGCCCTGCCGTGGTGCCCATGAGCAAGGCACCGGACATCTCAGTGTGAAGTCCAGAGCCACCAGAGTGGAGCAGCCAAACCTTCAGTACACTCACCTGACGTTTTCACTGGAATAATTCCCACAATAATGGTGTGACGTCTATTTTTATCAACTGTTGTCAGTAAATATTGGCCTTAGCAATTAAGTGTTTTTGAGTGATGGATGCTGCTGATATGTACAGACGGATTTTCCTCTTTGGGACATTTGAAGATTAAAGATTCAATTTATTGTCACTACGTAGTACAGGTACTATGTAACAAAACGGTTTCTCTGCATTTGACCCATCCTAGTGTTAGGAGCAGTGGACTGCCATTATGTACGGCGCCCGGGGAGCAGTGTAGGGAACGGTGCCTTGCTCAGGGACACCTCGGTAGCACTTGGTCTTTCCGAGAACTTGAACTGGTGACCTTCCAGTTGCCAAGCCAAGTCCCTATGGACTTCGCCACCACCACCCCATTCATTTAAGCTAAGCTGAAGTATTGGAAGGGCATCTGTAAATATGCAAACACACACACCAGGGTTTCCGCTAGGATTTTTTCTCGCCGGTCAAAAGTCCGGACAGAATTTATTTTACCGGACAAATTTGAAACTTACCGGTCATGTTTCCATAAGAATAATAAGAATTGTGTAGCAGAGTTTCCATTAGCAGGTAATTACTGGACTATGACTGGATATGCTGATGTTTAAAAGTCAGTCAATGGGAGTCATTTTTATATTGCTTCAGTTTATAATCGTAACAGATCGAAAAATTCAGATTAATTTTTCAATAAATGATTCCACAAACAACATAATTATTACATTCAAAGAAACTACTTGTAGTAGATGAAGTACATTATTCAAAAGTTTAAATTAACTTTGAATAATAACACGGGAGAAACGGATCCTCTTTGTTCCCCTCTCTCTCCCTCTCTCCTGACAGCCCGTCAGTTTCTCATGCAGCAGCGCGCTAAACAGTGGGCGGGGCTTCAGGTGATTATGCAGCAGCTGATCTGATCTCTCTCTCTCGTCCGGTTACACCTCACTCACGTTTATGTCCATATCGATCAGATCCAGCTCTCCTGATCGGCCTTTATAGAGAGCACAGATCAAACTATTAAGAGTGAATATCGGGCCATAATGATCGACGACCAATCGATCGGAGCATCGGACATTTTGACCGGCAGGTTTTGAATTTACCGGTTTTTATTAAATGTTACCAGCTAAAAACCGGTAATTACCGGCTAACGGAAACCCTGGCACACACACAGAGACACACTGACAGGTTTAACCAGCTGAACCCTGTGGGCTGTACGAGCAGCTGAACTGTGACCTGGTAAACAAAGACTCACCTTTGTCTTCGCACCTGAGGAACAGAAGACACTTGTGTCGGTGTATCAAAAGTTGACTACACATGATGTAATGGAATGTTGCAAGAGTTCACTTATTGCTGCATTTCTTTTTTGAGAAAATGCTAATACATAACAGAAACCCACAGTACAATGCCATTGACATGTGTTTTTTCTTTTTATTTATTTACTAAGTGTGACCATAGTTTGTTAAAATGAGTGTGAGTGGGAAATTGGTGGCTTAATTATTTGTCTGGAAGAGTGTGAACTGCATTAGTTGAAGTGCATAGGAATTTGAGAACTGGGGTTAAACTTTAACTCTTGGTGAACAAGTAAGAGCACATGACTCCTTGCTCCTTCCTCATTAGCCCCTGCTGCCCTTTGGCCCAGAGGCCACAACAAAACCAACCTCTCCCCCTTCTCTCTCCCGCTCTCCCTACTCCCAACACTCTCTCCATCTTTGGGCCTTTGACCTCGGGCCAATGACTGAGCAATTTAAAATACACACAGCCTTGGAACTTGCCAAAGACAAACATCTGCTGGGGTGACTCCAGAGCAATACACGGCGTCCAATCAATACCTGCTCTCCTCTGTCCCCTCCCAGGACCTGCTGGGGATGGTGGGAAACTTCCCATTTGGTGTGTGTTGTTGTCATTCAAATCAGCTATCATGTGTTTGCTGTGAACAAGGTATCAACCCCTTTGTTTGTAAAGGAGTCAATACAAATGTGTACGGCAGTAGAGCTGTTTCTGCACGTTTCAACTCAAAGATAAGACACATTGTTGAATGAGTTTGGACTCTGGCTTTTCCGATTGAACTTTTATATTACCAATAATTATGTTTAATTTTTCAAAAGCTGACCGTTTCCCCTTTTGTTCCTGTCTGAATGCTTAGCTAACATGCTATATACATCCACAATCAAACCAGAAATATCTGAATGAAATGGCCCACTTATCATACCTCTTAGCCACGAAGACACCTTGATATACAATGTTAACTTTTGAAGCAGCAGAAACATTGATGTATCAAGTTATTACTCTAAATGTGTAAACAGGCACTTACTCAAACAGATACGGAGCAACATAAGCATTTGTCTGAAGTTGTGTTCTTGCCACCTGATGGATATAAGGGCAACTTTCACTCTGCTATTAGGTTTGGGTTTGCCTTCACATACACTACAGGGAAATTAGATTTGTTTTGCTGCTGTAGCACGAAACAAGGCTGATGAGGGATGAGAGCAACTATAACTAGTAGGCCGTGAAACCAAAATAAAGTGCTGAAACACTCAGTAGAGCTGAGGGGATGATCATTCTCTTCAAGAAACCTTTCACATTACCTATAGCTGTTTGTTAATATAGAAATACTGCGTCTTTATTTATTTGACCAATATTGTAGTTGAGTCCTGCAGTAAGTAAAACGATTGGATCATCACCAGGCAGCACATTCTAGTTTACTGTGTGCTTGTGTCACTGAAAGATCAGCAGAGTCCAGTTGCAAATACTGACCTGCTATCACCTTTGATATTATTGTTTAAAACATTTCCCAAATGTTGATGGTTTTTTTTGGTGGCTTTGAGGTCACATCTAACCTTCACATTCTCCTGGAATATAATGGAGCATCATTTGTTTTTTTGTCATAATGAAATTAGATGAACAAAGCATTTAAAATAATTACATCCATGACCATCTTAGCTTTATGGATATTCAACATGACATATGGTGGATCTTAACTCGATTTTGAAATAAACCCGATGGCTTGACCTATGATTGGGCAGACAATAGTTTGTAATGATGGGCAGAAAGTGGTGGATGTTTATCAACTAGCAACAGTCATTTAGCTAAATGTATTGCTTCAGGAGTAAAATGATTACCATTGACAGACCGTCGATAGGTTGTCAGCGGATTGCCCATTTAAAAGATGAACTTATTTGCCATTTACCAAGAAGTCTGATATTTTCAGACAGGTATTAACCTAACGCTCTTAGCAGCCATAACATTTGTGTTCCTGATCACCAAGTTCAATCTCTTGTAAACCTGAGTCCAATCTGTTGCTCCCTGCTCATGCCCTGTGCTCTGTTAAAGGCAGACACTGCCTAAAGGTCCTCTAAGGTGCTTAGGCTGGCAGCAAATCAACCCTAATCAGCTCTCTGAAGATGTCTCAAATGCTTTAACAGGATTATGGCGAGGCCACTCCCACGGACCATCTTTCCATTCTAAACACCTTATTGCTGTATAGCGCTCACAAACTGACCTCATTAGATCATCTGGACTGTTGTTGGCCTGTGATCTGTATTCTGCTCGACTCCATGCGATGGCCTTCTCGTGTCAGGTGCATCACAGAAATGTGCTAAGCTCCATTCAGCTGTCAGGCTATCGGGTTCAGTACAGCAAATCGATGTTTGGCGTGTTGTAGATATTTAACTTACAATAACTTAACAATAAGTAATTCAGACTTGAGATCTGGTGACTTTGAAGTTCATTGCATATTGTTCACATCAGATAAGAAAGCATCTGTATTTGTCATGTTTCTCCACTGACGTATTACAAATATGTATTAACCCACAAGTATGAATGAAAAGATGTCTTTTGTGTCGTGCTATTGTGTAAAACAAAGGGTACATTTTGGGATATTAGGATATAGAATATTATAGGTAAGTAAAACTGTGTGTAACAAAGAAAATCCACACAAAAAAACATAAAAACACATTTCTCTTTCTTAATAACCATCCCCTTTTCCAGATAACAATTGAGGTATTCCCATCACCTGTTACCAGCCGAAGCTCCTCTTCCTGGGGTCCATTGAAAAAAGAAAACTATTTTGTGTGAATATGTTAATAGATTATGTCGAGGCTAAGCCAACGCTTTAAGCCTCTGAGGATCCGCTTGGTGGGTGTAATTGACGCACACCTTGTTTGCTGCCGAATAAAAGTCAGAAACAAAGTTTCCAGTTCGAAATAGTCCATTTATTTCCCTTTTTACTGGTTTCTTTGTTTCATTCACCACACGATATTTATGCTTTACACAATACCTTTTGCTTTGTTTTTAATCCCGTGTTTGTGTGTGTGCTCCGTGTGTCGTCCGTGTGTGTTCTCCGTGTGTCGTCCGTGTGTGTTCTCCGTGTGTCGTCCGTGTGTGTTCTCCGTGTGTGTGGTCAAAAACTGTATGGGCCTTCCGGCGGAACCTCTCACCAACAAGCATAGGTTCCTACCTTTATACCCACAGTTAATTGGCTCCTACAGATTACATACAGTTCATGTACATACACACATGCATAGATATTACATTTGCTCATGTAGCATAAAAAAGATAACAACGCACAGTATTTTTCAATATGATTATTCCACCTACACACTGTTATCAAATATCCATAATTATACCTTTATACAAATATCAAATAGAACAGTACACTATATTCTTCTCAAAAGCTATATGAGCTGTGTATCAGTCTGGATAAATCTCTTAAACTTCAGGGATATTTTTGTTAACTGATGTACTATTTTTAAGCGTTAGCTCGGACTTGAAAAGACAACCTTAACCATTGTTACATGTTTGTTCTGTAATAGTGCTTATTCATATAGAAAGCAGTATTTCAATTGTTTATCTTCTTTAGTGTTATTAAATAAAACAAAGCATGCAGTAGGTGTGCCACGTGCTCATTACTGTAAATTGACCCAAGGATCCAGGAGGAATTTCAGGCATTGAACAAACAACTTTCTTAACCTCTAGACAAGCAGGCATGCAATCCTTTAATAGGAGCTCGAGCATGAAAATCCTCCATATTTGGACTCAGTTACACCGGCTACCAGATCTGATGTGTGTTAGGAGCACAAAGCGGATGGGATCGGCCATTTGATTGAGGTCAAATCTCTTTCTCCCTCCTCCATGCCAATTGTGCCCTCCATCCTCCTGACCTCCCCACGGGAGGACGGGTGTCAGAAAGCTCAGGAGAGAGGCTTCAGGTCAGCGTGGCACACAGCGGAGAACAGGGAGGGGAGGAGGGGATGAGAGGGGATATGAAGTGGTTGTGACAGGTGAGCTAATGGCTTTCAGAAAGAGAGGGCACAGGCTGTGATCTCTTTATACAGCTTACAGTGGGACAACTTATTAAAATGAGGAACGGATGCACTAAGTAAATGAGTTGACCTAAAACCCCTAGGTCAACTGCCCCTCCCTTTCTTCTATGTGTGTGTGTGTGTGTGTGTGTGTGTGTGTGTGTGTGTGTGTGTGTGTGTGTGTGTGTGTGTGTGTGTGTGTGTGTGTGTGTGTGTGTGTGTGTGTGTGTGTGTGTCTCTCAACCCCCCACACTGATTGACAGCCTCTGTTGTTGTCTAATAATGGCGTGAGTATTTTTCCCAGGCACTGAACAACTCTCATAAAGACTCGAACGATGGCTGTTAGATGTGGGGGTTTAAAAATGTGCCCAGAGCTTAAATGTTGAGTGGTACAGGGATTATACCGTTAGAATTTTTCTTTTTAATCAGTCTGTTCTCATATGCTTTATTTGACTTCCTTATCTCACTTGTTCTTTAGTGCACTTTTACAAAACTGCATTTCAATGCCTATTAGACCAGGCATGTACACCAGCAATGATTTTATCGTGGTTGAGATTAGATTAAACCTTTCATGTTGGGTCAAGGTTAAAACAAGGTTTTAGTGTTTCAACAGTTTGAAGTATGTTTGAACAATATTTATTTAAAAGGAAAAACCTCCATCAGTTATATAAGTTCAAGTGGGAGACCTTTATATACTCAATAAGGGTTTTGAAGTAATAGTTTTGTGTTTCACTTAAATGTTTAACTTCAAGAGAAAGTAATACTGAGATTGATGCAGAAATTCACTTGGTCTAATACTTGAGAACAATTTTGAGGTATTTTTAGTTTACATTTAGTTTTTATTTTCTATTTAAATGCTTTGCGTTGTTCATGTCCTCTTTCAATGACTTCAATTTATTTGACATCTATACTTTGCTTAATATGAATCTATATCACACCATTGGGCAATGAATAAACACAATGCATGGCATACATTTGCAACATATAGAGTGGTCAAAATGAGCTCCATTGTGAATAAATCCTATATTGCAGTATATCATAATGCATCACCAACCAGGGGACTTTTGGGCATAAAGTGGGGTCTTTGATACAAGATTCACTCAGGGGTTACAACGCTCATGTTGTATAAAAAAACCTTTGATGATCTCAGAAGCTCAACATAGATCTTAGGAGGAGTGGACATTGGATGCAGTGATAATTGTATCATCAGCTGTAATGGCAGCTATTACAACAATAGCGATGGTGACCTGGAGGTTTGGGGGAGCATAGAGGAAAGACCCTCTGCAGTGACCTCTGCCCGGGAAAGGAGTCAGGGCGTCAGGGGCTCGCCACCTCGTCTGGAGCTCTGAACCCCCTATTCACAGGCTAACACAACAGGCAGGCATCACTGTGACCCTGTGGGTGTGACACTCAACCTTTGCCTTAACCTCCTGACCGCCGGGCACAGCTGCAGCTGGATCAGGGCAGGGGGGTCGGCCGGAGGGAGGGGATGGAGATGATAGAGGAATAAGTGAGGAGAGAAAATGGAGGGTAAGAACTGAGAAATGGAGGTGTGAGTGAGAGGTAAAGAGCAAAGGATGGTTATGAAGGGAAGTTAATAGCAGGGCCATTTTTCCCCCAAATTACCGTCCTGTTTAACTTGTGAAGATTGGAAACAATTCAAATGAAATGCACGAAGCCAAACCAAGCCTTAGAACTTTTTTTTAATACTTACAAAATCAGATCTTGAAACAATAACATTGACAGTAGCACATTTACAACAAAATATGGGCCAAAAGTGATCAAGTATATTAGTGCTCTTAAAGTTGATGCGACAGAAGGTGGGAACACACTTGTTTGAACATCACTATTATTTGCAACGCATTAAGGCAGGCTTAATAACCAGCCTAGCGGCTCATTTGAACAGGGAACGACGTTATGGCACCATCAAGCTTTGTTCAGACACTTTTAAAAAGGGTTTTTGCATTACTTTCCTTTTTTTAAGTACTACTCAAGCACTACAATTAAAGCACATTTTGAATTCTAGATTATATTTATGGACCAGAAGAGTGTATGTGGGATTGACCCAAAAAAAGTGCTCCTGTTATTTGTAATGAAGAAACAAGAAAAAAAATGTCAACAAGAATATGTTGGTGTTGACAGAAACTAAAAGTATTTGCATGGCTTCTATAAATAAGTATGAAAATAAGCTTTGAGTGTAATTTGTTTGAGAGAAGTGGAAATAGTGAAAGGCAGAGAGAGCAAGATGGCGAGAACTAAGTGCTAAGAAGACAAATGGGCTGGCCTTACATTTTGTGTGCACATCAGCCATTGTCCTGGCCCCCATCCCCCTTCTCTGAGCTTTGTGACAGCACGGCCAGCCGAGAGTTGCTTTATACAGTCGGCTTGTACGGGAAAAAGGACATGTGCGCTCTCGAGGTCAGTCCCGAGGCCCTCAGAGGGTTCAGTCCTTGAATCAGCCTCACACATTCATGACTGCATGACAGCTGTTTCTCTGAAATAAGGAATGTGTCTTGTGATGTGTGAGTCCTGTTAGACGAGTTAAGCTTTGGATTCTGATGCAGTTTATTGGTGACTCTCGTAAGGGTTGAGACGGCAGAACTGACCATGTGCTCCATGTTCTACTGCCCTACATACCATATATATATCTGTATCAAATGGAATATACTTTAACAATTATAAAAATACATATAATTAGCTTGAATTTAGCAGGGCATTATATACTGAGGAATCATAAAACAGTTTCTTCCCTTCTCCACTCAGGGGCCTCCCCAGCTGCTGTCGCCGCTCCACTCTGATGGTGGTGACTCTCCGTCATGGCCGCCACTTTCTGCTCCAGCCTCCACACCTGCTCCCGGTACTTCCTGCGAATCTGCCGGTACGAACTCAACGCTTTGCTGGAATGGAAGTTACACATGCAGAATTGGTTATTTTAGATTGTATTATACAAAAATAAAATAGCGAAGCAAACCTGAATACTTATAAAGACCTTCCCCTGTTTAT
Source organism: Gymnodraco acuticeps (assembly GCF_902827175.1). Taxonomy (NCBI): domain Eukaryota; kingdom Metazoa; phylum Chordata; class Actinopteri; order Perciformes; family Bathydraconidae; genus Gymnodraco; species Gymnodraco acuticeps. The sequence goes on along the minus strand of NW_022989750.1, from coordinate 1,200,676 downwards.
GAGTGTTTTTTCCCTAAACTAAATGTAGAAACAACATAATGTAGAACATACAAATCCTAGCTTTCCACCCAAGTTTTGTTCTTGTGTACAACTTGATCAAATGATGCTATGAAAACCCAACAAGAACAATTGGATCAGAATAAAACAACCTACAAATCCTGTAACGTCTTACTCATAGATTGTAAAAATGGGTCTTACTTGCTAATTTCCCTCACCGACCATCCGTATCATAGCCATTCAATACGTTTTTTTAAATATCTTTGAGCTTCTTCTTGAAAACATGCATGCTATTAAACACTTTTCCTGTGATGCCTACCTGTGAGCTTGTGTAAGTCGAGCAGTCTGCTCTCCGTTGTCTCTCCTGCGCGAGGTGCTGTCTGACAGAGCAGAGTTTAGAGAGTCTTGGACTAAAGCCAGTCTCTTCTTCAGGGCTTGTTCCCTGAAAACAAAAGTAAGATCAGGTCAAATAAAAGGAAAAACATAATACCTGCCTGTTCATTTCACTTAAAGTACCTTAGTGTACAGAAACCAAATCATGTTAAGAATCATGAATGTCTTGTCTTTATGGGTCTGTGTCTCATTAAATCACAAGAGAGAATGTGTGATTGGGTGTGTGATGCAAACAGCAGAGCTTTCTTAAGAAGTATTCAGTACTCGAGGTCAGAAGAGAAAAGGATGCTCTCTGAAGCCCCTGATGGAGAGAACAAGAAGCCCATTATATCAACGTCTGCATTTCTGCTCATAGTGTTCCTAAGCAACAGATAAAACCAAGCAACAGATGTCTGAATGACACACCAACTTCCCTCCTCAGGTACATTTCCTTGACAAATGAATACATCGATGAATACCAAGATGTAAACACATTACATTTAATAATTGACCAGGTTTTCTTTTTGAGACACTTTAAATGGGGAGAAAACAAATAAGTATGTTTTTTCATACTTACAGTGTTATTGCCTTAAACATTGGACTGCAGAGAAATGTCACATGTCTCACCTTTGCAGGACGGCCTGCAGCTCTTTCAGAATGGGTCTGGTTCGAGGATCAGCGATTTCCACATCACTTCCTAGGTGAGCTGTATTTTCACAGAGCCTCTGAAACATAATATTTAAATATCATTATTTTTGAAAGCTCAAAACCAAATTAAATGATGTATTAATGGGGTCTATGATATGTTACTAAAGGGTTTATTTGACATCCCATCCATCTTGCAACCCTTAATATTTAGTTTTCTTTGTAGGGATCTCTAGATTTGAACAGAATAATATTTACAATGCTGCAATCAGAAGCCATTGTTATTATGGTTCAAAAATGTCAAGGATATAAGATCAGTTATTGAGTCTGACAAAGTGCATCTAGAAAAAACAATGTTATTTTAAACCATAAATTAAATATTGAGGAAGAAAAGGAACAGTTTTGGAGGCAATGTTAACCTTTGAGTCAAATCCTGTTGTTTCTGATGCCCTGTGTCTGCAGTAATTGACAGAAAGGAGAAATCTAAAGTAGCTTTTCAGCTCTTTCTCATCCAACAATGAGAAATGCTATGAATCGTTGCTGCAGCACCAGGACAGCCCTGTAGAAGACCTTGTGGAACCAAAATATCCCTCCTGGCCTGAAGGGATTCTGCTTTGGTAGATGTTTGATTTCCCATGTGGGACACCCAGATTTGAATCGGGTCTGCCACAGTAGACCAGCGTCTTGCTCCCTCTTGCTCGTTTCACCTTGACTTTGTATTATTTGTGTAACCCACTCAAATAATGCAGTGAGTTTTTCACCCTGTAATAACCAGCAACTCTCACTCGGGGCAGTGCTGGGGCAGCAGAGTCTGCATATGAGGGAGGAGAGGAAGAGCAGGCCAGGTGTGGTTGTTAATGAGGCTCAATGAGTGGCAGCTGAGTGTGGGCCCTGTGTTTGTAAGAGTGTGGGCAGTGTTCGAATTGTTTGAGGATGTGCTTTTTTGATGCTGCGGGGAACCAGGAACTAGCAGAACCGACGAAAGTTTTTGTAGCTGCAGTTGTTGTCTTCTACTCACCAGAGAAAGGATTCTAAAGGATTCTACTCACCAGCAAAAGGACTGATGGTCATTGGATTACCAGAGAGAGAGAAACTACAGACTACCCGGGTTCGATTAATGTTGTTTTGTCCATGATAGCAGATTGGATTTCACTGGGGTGGATGAGGGGTTTGTGAAAGTGTTGTATGAATGTTTAATAAAATGCCGGCTATATTAATTTGATATTATTTTTTCTATTTATATTATCTTCTACTCCTCATTGAAAGCAACCTAGTACATAGAAGTGTTACATTATTTGGCGAGCTAGCCAGGAGGAGTAGTTTGAATTGAATAATTGGAAGAACATTTTAAATTTGTTGCTGGTAGATATGTTAATTCATACAATCATTTTTATTTTCTTAATCTGTTATTCAAATTTCTCGTCTGTTTAGAAACTGTTTATCAACTCATGTTTGGCCGGCAGCCAAGGCTTCCAATTGACATTGCCTTTGGTCTGAGTCCAGAGAGATCCAAACTATCTCATTCAGAGTATGTCAAGAAGTTGACCGAAAGTCTAACTGAAAGCTACCGTTTAGCTACTGAACATAGTCGGAAAAATGCTTTTCAGAACAAACAGAGGTATGACAACAAAGTAAGAGAATCTACCCTGGCAGCAGGAGACCGAGTCCTCGTGAGAAACGTCAGTTTCAGGGGAAAACATAAAATTGCTGATCGCTGGAGTAAAACCATATACACTGTGGTTAAACAAATCCAAGACTCACCTGTCTATGTCGTGGTGCCAGAGAACACAGGAGGACCTGAAAAAGTGTTACACAGAGACTTGCTTTTGCCCTGTGGATTTCTACCGTCTGATGTTGAACAGGTATGCCGTCAAAAATCTAAAACCAGACAAGAACCAAATACAGTTTCACTTCCTGATGTTCCTGAAACTCTCGCTGAGGTTGAAGATGAAATGCCTCACATAGAAGATGAAGTTGAGTACTACTCCCACTACGACACACTGATGGAAGAGACAGCAGTCACATTGATGGACAAGGAACAAAGTAGCCCGATCACACAAGAGAATAGTGGATTCGGAGGAGAGCCTCACACTGAAGGAACAGCTGAAAGAGACTTTCACATGGAAGACCAATGTGTCTCTGAGTCAGGAAGTGGATTTGAGTTTTAATGTGTCTTCTCTCAATCCTGAAGTTCCAGCATTCCAACCCAATGGAGTTAAAGTTGAGGAAAACTGGGAAGAAATCCAAATTCAGCACTCACCTCAGCATCAGATTGTAGGATCTGAGGAAAGTCTCCCTCACATTCCAGTGAACCTGAATGAGTTATGTAGCCCAAATACAACCGAAAGTGGAATACAAACGGAAAATGGGGAAGAGAACGCACAGCCAGAAAGTAGTGTCCCTTCTCATGAAGAGGAAACGGTACTGAGAAGATCCTCCAGAGAAAGAAGAGCTCCTGATAGGCTAACATATCAAACCTTAGGGAACCCCTTGGTGACACTTATGCACTCTATCTTAAGTGGGTTGGATCAGGCTTTCTCCCAAACTCAACTTTGACACTGTACCCTATATATACCAGTTAACCCCTTTTAACTTCTGAGATAGTGTAGGGTGCAACATGCAAGGATGCATGCAGATTTAGGGGGGGAGAATGTAACCCACTCAAATAATGCAGTGAGTTTTTCACCCTGTAATAACCAGCAACTCTCACTCGGGGCAGTGCTGGGGCAGCAGAGTCTGCATATGAGGGAGGAGAGGAAGTGCAGGCCAGGTGTGGTTGTTAATGAGGCTCAATGAGTGGCAGCTGAGTGTGGGCCCTGTGTTTGTAAGAGTGTGGGCCCTGTGTTTGTAAGAGTGTGGGCAGTGTTCGAATTGTTTGAGGATGTGCTTTTTTGATGCTGCGGGGAACCAGGAACTAGCAGAACCGACGAAAGTTTTTGTAGCTGCAGTTGTTGTCTTCTACTCACCAGAGAAAGGATTCTACTCACCAGCAAAAGGACTGATGGTCATTGGATTACCAGAGAGAGAGAAACTACAGACTACCCGGGTTCGATTAATGTTGTTTTGTCCATGATAGCAGATTGGATTTCACTGGGGTGGATGAGGGGTTTGTGAAAGTGTTGTATGAATGTTTAATAAAATGCCGGCTATATTAATTTGATATTGTTTTTTCTATTTATATTATCTTCTACTACTCATTGAAAGCAACCTAGTACATAGAAGTGTTACATTTGAATAAAAAAATCTCTGGTGCTGCTGTAGGAGTGTGTCCCACCTGTTGCTCGGTCTTACGATCCTCCTCTCTGAGGCTCTCTGGGACGAAAGCTCCAGCTGCTTCCTGGGCCTTCTGGGCCATTAAACCCCACTCCAGACACCGTAACTCTTTCTCCTTCAGGCGGATTAGAGCGCGTAGATCTGACATCTCCTCCTGAAGCAGTTAAACCATAGTATACAAAGAGTTGAACACAGATACAGAATAAGAAAAGCTGTGTGTCTAGTAGTGGCAGACGCACAAGAAGTAAATATTTTATCCACTCCCTTTCTGAGGTTGTTGTGTATACATTTTGCCAGCTGGGGTGATGTTGTATGTGCCTTAGCAATTAGAATATCAGGACGCCCACTCTTTTATCTCAAGATCTCTTTGCATGGAAGGTTTGGCTGTTTTTCATAATTTGTAGTTCTATCATAAATGAAGACACACATCTCTTACCCTGACAGAGATGAGTTCATAGAAGATGGAAGCTTTCTCTTTCTTGGTATCAGGAGTTTTGACAATATCTTGAGTCACTTGTCCTCCTCTCGGTCCAGCTGGTTGACCAGATTCATGGCTCATTTTGCTCTCGACTCCTGGGCTTGGCTTAGGTAGACAAATGGAAGCCCGATCCCTTTTTAGGCGCTCGATTTGCTGACGGAGAACAGTCTCTCGTACCCCCAAATCAGGGGTCCTGTGGGGTTACATATAGTCAGTGACTGAAAATGTGATATTGGAAAGTTCTTTATTAATGTGTCACCTGATTAAGACATACCAGATAGCTACTGAATCATTTAGTTAATAGCATGTACATCTTTAGTTGTGGGATATAATGATGTATGCAATATTCTTCTTTTTGCAATTTCCATTTGTAACATGTTTTGCTTTCTACCCATTCCTAATTTTGAGCTTCGATCCACAAAGAGATCTTTAAAAACGTCACCTCTGCCCAGTAGTTCTCTGTGTTTCTGTTTCCTCTGGGACTCCTGCTGTCGAGAAGGAGGTGGACAGCTCCTCAGTGTCGGGCTGCTGCCTGTCCCTGACCGCCTCTGATGAGATACAAAAAAACTGTGAGCACAACTGTGTGTGTGTGCGTGTAAATGACACGCATACCTACTGTGTATATAAGTGAATGTGTGCCCTGAGTTGTAAGTAGTATTAAAACACGGTATTCAAACACCTGCTGGGTCTGTCTGCGGAGGAATGCTTTGCTGCTTCTTGGCGTCATAAAGTGACAGGAGCTCGCTGTAGGCCTCCTCACACTCCTCACTGTCAATCACAACCACAAAAACAAATGCGACCTTTACAACATACGAACCTAGTTTACTGTCAGATAGCTGACCTGTGCACATTTATTTGAATGTCCTTGAATGTCCTTGGCACTTGTGAGTCAGGTTTGCTTTATGTGTGTACCAGTATCTGAGAGCCATCTGCAGGGCAGAGCAGTCCGCCTCCAGTCTGTTTAGTTTCATACTGATCTGCTCCGACTCTCCCTTCCTTCGCTCCAGAGCTGCACTCAGTCGCTCATTTCTGGCCCTCAGCCTCTCAATGCACCTGTAATGAGGAGAGGATGAGGTTAAAAAGCAATAAAACAGCACACACTGTTTCCATCGAGGAAGAAACTGTTTTACTGCATTTGTTGAGTTACTTAACCCACAATGTGTGCATCAATTACTCTGTGGACGGAACATCAACGTGTTGATGAATTGAAATAAATTGGATATTGCGTATTCGCTGAACCATACTATTTAAAATATGTTCTTATATACAGTCTTAAGGTTTCGAGAAACGTTCCTCGGGTGAGAACTGTTTTATGTTGAAATAGTTTACATATTAAGGTTCAAGCTAAAATGCATGTGTTTGGGAAGAAGTGAGCATACAGTATGAGGGACTTAGATTATACCACCCAAGTTGTAAACAGATGTTTTGATATCGGACAGTTCCACTGTTGTTAAAAGCTGTCCCAATTTACTTCAATTCATTTAGAATTTCCATATGTCCTTGAAACACCTCACTCAGTAGTTATACGTGTTGACAGTGTGCTGTGGCTGATGTTTGTTACTTTGACTGATTCGCACCTGTTCAGTCGCTCTGTCTCAGACTCCTGGCTTACAGGGCTTGGACAAGGACTGCATGAGTTCACAGAGCCCCCTGGAGAATCCCCCCCAGACAGAGGCGTCCCAGCTCTGGATGTCCGTCTGTGGAGTAACGGTGAACCAGGGAAGGGAGGAGAGGCCCAGTCTGGACTGAGAGTTCCTGCTGGGGGCCGATAGGGAGGAGAGCCGCAGCCTGACCTCCAGGCCTTCTGGAGACCAACCAGCTGAAAGATAAGAGAACAGGTGCTACATTTATTTTATTTTTTGAACTCATAAATAGTTTTGAACAAACGGGTTTGCATTTACATACCAACACTTCTTGAATTGGTTTATGTTTTTTGGCATTTTATGTTTCTCTTTAAGCTCTTTATCAGACAAAACCTGTGTACCTTGTTCTTCTCCTCCTCCACCTGGCTGATGGTGCTGTGAGCCCTCTCCAGCTCCTCCTGACTCTTCTCCAGATCCAGGATGTCCTCCTGATACTGGTCCTTTGGCAGGCCTGGTGGGCATGAGATCCCAAACTCTAGTTCCATCTCCTCCAACATCTGCAAGGAGTGAGAAAAAGTGGTTGATAGTAGTCTAAAGATAGCCTGAACAAAGACAGATCTTTCTGCTAAATTAATCCTTTGATAATGAATTCCAAATATCTCTTCATGACAAGTTGATTTTGGACAAATGTGTCACATTTCACCCTACATTTGCACATTTAATAATGAACATTTAAATGCAGAATCATGGGAGTTTGTCACAGTTTTGATACCTGTGTGGACCTAGCCCAGCTCTCCTGGGTGGCTCTCAGATGCTCCCTTTGCTTGTTCTGGTCAGCAGTGGTGATGGGGGCCGCCCAGGACCTCTTACAGCTGATGGAGTCCTCCAATGACGTTAAAACCTCCTCCAGTTTAGTCCACACTACACCACCGCCTCCTAGTGGATGCAAAGTATAGGTGCAATTAATCATGTTTGTAAAAGTGAAAGTAGCTTGATTATTTTGATAAGAAAAAGGTTATCTAATCTAAATACTTTTGGATCACTTTGTAATTATATATGTTATACAAATATTGAACACTTTGATTTCACTTTACACCAAAAAAAGCAGACGTAAACATTTAAGTTTATTTAATATTTTGTTCCTTCTATTTAATAAAACAAAACATTTAAATGCTTTCTATATTGAGCATTTGAGTCAACTCAAATCTCCCCATATAAAAAAGCACCGGCGCAAACCATATACAGTATATGGCACACAACATGTGTGATGCATTTATTATGAGTATATATACAAAAATATATAAAATTGCCGTATCTTAGATGTACTCAAAAAAGTAATCAAATAATCCTTGCCAATTCAACACAGATTCCTATTGCACATTTTGTCAAAAGCTATCTGTGCCTGAATAAACCCAGAGTTATGTTCGCTGTGTCGATGCTACCTCGGTCGGTCCGTGGAGGTTTGGATGTGGAAGCAGAGGTGATGTTCCTCTCTGGGAAGCCTCTGGACAGCCTGTGGGACAGGAGGTCTGGAACCAGAGGCCTCGAGGGTCCTGGTGGTCTCAGGTCTCCTGGCTCACTGAAGAATACCATCAGCATTAACATTTCTACTAACAAATACCCTTGTGTTTATTTTTGAGACAATCGAGCAGACCAATATATTATTTATTGATGGGAAAATATGTAAAGACAAACATGGCTCCAACAAAACATTTATTGGGAGTGAAACCAAATCCATTTACTCAGATCAATGTTGTGGCTTTCATACGTGACAAGCCTTGAGAAATTGCATATGTAATTACTCTCTTCACTGACCTTGGTGCCTTTAATGACCCCATCTTCTTGTTCAGTTCTGCAATGATGCTGAGCAGCGTGCCGACTTCTGCCTCACACTGAGCCAGTTCAGCTGGGGAAGGGTCCAGGTTTGCTGTGGGGTCAGAGCCCTCAGGGTCAAAGGTCGCATGTTGGTTCAGGGTCAACACCTCCCTGTCACACACTGACCCAGCATCCAGGCTGTAACATCGACGCAGGCAGGAATCCTGCAGACACATGAAGTGGTATTTGGATATCAAATAAAACAACCTTATTTAAGGCATTCATTTAGCTTTTTACTGCAGCAAATGGCTTCCTTTTTCCCTGCAGTTGTATAGTAATGTGTCCCAATATAAAACACATAAAGTGTTTGTTCTTGCTGCAGGTTGATAATCATCATGTGTTATGCTATTGAACAAGAGATTGTTGCTGAACTGTTTAGTGGCTATTGTTTCGAGCAGCGGAAAAGGAGGAAACTAAAACATCCTGAGATCAAACTTCCTGTCTAGAAAATATGTGTAGACCAAACCATATTTAGTTTTGCACAAAGAATGTTGGCTAAACTAATCTGCTTTAAAGTATATATGATGCCTATACATCTGTCAACATGGTAAACTTTGTAACACTTGTGTTTTGATTGTGTGCATTTTAACACATATTGTGCAAGTGGTTGTTGGCAACATACTTTAGATTCCTTATCCAGCCAGTAATACATCCACTATACCCACCGCTTCCTATTCACAGTCACAGGAAGGATATCCAAGCATGCACTGGGCAAACAGCAAAGAGGCACCTCAAATAGGCGTCCAGAGAAACACTCACATGTACAATTCAGAGGCTAAAATTCATAATGTAATGTATATGATAAATTGATGCCATGCAGCAATACTATATATACTGCTCCATGAACACAATAGTCGATGGTTAATGCAAACTCCTGCAATTCTGTCTAATTATTCAGTTTTGGAGATCTTGTTTGAAGACAAAGTGCACCATCTTAGCAAACCATTTCACAGAAGACAGGTCTGAGGTTCTCTACATCCAATTGTCAAATGTACCCAGTTAACATACAATACTAAAAAGTCAAAAACCTTTTATCATTAGTGACCTATTTTTCAGAGAAACTTAATCATACATTACCTCCATTGTGGTAAGCCTGATGTCTGCGGCAGGGATTTTGTTCCTGATGAATTTGTTCACAGCCTGTGTGTTTATTTTCCAGTAGTTAGTTAGTCACTGCTGCAGTCTGCCCTCCGAGTGTCTGCCTAACAGCGTTTAGTGTGATGAATGAAGTAAGTGGAAAACACTCAGAAAAACATCCCCACCCATTCCCCGTCACTTTGTGTCCTTTCCTGTTTTGTCCACGTTTAGCTTCAATGCTTCTTTTATAGTCACCAGTGAGTAAACTCTGATACATGCTGTAACTGTTCTGCAAAATGGAGTATGTACTACGATGTTGTGCAATTTGAAAAATGCATGAAGTTATGATCAATTTCGACCATGACACAAACTTAAGTGCACTTAAGACACATTTTGTCTTTTTTTGTTACATTTTATTACTGCTGAAATCGGGGTTTTACGACTTAAATTACCACTATATTGAAAAGGAAAAGAGGAAGATAAGTAGGAAGAAAGCTATAACCTTCACATTAAACTCCATTACCCATAATTCAGTGCTATTTCGCAGTTCCGGATTTGGTCATTTTCGGTAAGGAAGTAGTCCGATCAAAACAAATGTTAGCTCGGCGTTGAAATATTGTACAACTTTCAATGACTTTCACTCTATTTGAATCCTGAACGTTTCACAGTTACCTATCACGTAAGTCTCTCGGAACATCTTAACATGTAACATTTGATTTGTCTCGACTCGTAATTATCCTGAAGCTAGTGCTAACAGCTCACATTGCTCTGTCACCACACATCACCTGTGTTAGCTTGAATGGACTCACTCTCTCTGACGCATTCATTGATGCATTTCTAAATAAACTATCCATCATCATACAGCTAAAAGTATGTATTATTCCGGTTAGCTACACGTTGCACCTTTCGTTCATACCACCAGACTCACAGACTATAAAGTTATTATTGACAGTGGGGGAAAGTCTCCGATTCATCCAGCTTTACTTTACCCAGTGTACGACCTGTGTTAAACTGTATACATAGCTCTTGTTTTCATCCTTTAGCATTTCAAGACATTTATAGATTGGACTTTCGATATTGGTAATATATATATTTAGGAAGTAGGCATAAGGTGGACCGTGCATTTGAATCGTATCTGTGGATGACAATTACTTTAACGCACATTTTTGGATCATTCTCTTGGTAAATAGTTGCGAATATCATCTTTATATTGTACTGTGAACTTTCGCACACTCTTTGGACTATATTTGAACTGTTTCTGCCTAAAAAAACACATCTTTCTATTTTCTAAATAGATGTGTTTTACATATTTATTTACATGTATTGACATTTTATTTATGTTTCTTGACTGATGCAGTCCCTGTTGATAGTCAAAATAATTTTAATTGGTGCAACAACTAACATAACAATCATACATTAAAACTCCTACCTAAGAACACATGACCGTGTTAAAGCATACAGACATGAACACAACACAGTCCAGTGTTGAACTGGGTGATTGCATTTCTCTAGTGTGTGTGTGACTTGACATTTCATATTAGGTGAGATAACAGGTTCTTGTCATGACTGATCAAACCTGCCAACCAATCAAAGTCATTATTTGCATTCCTTAGCAACCTGAGTATCTATGGAGACACCAGAGCCGGGTCCAGCCGATGGAGAGGAGCACGTGGTGGAGCTTCGCCCTCGGACGCGCTCCAACCCTGAAGGTGCTGAGGACCGTCGCAGCAGCACGGGCAGCCTGGGGGGGAACAGTAACCCCAACATACCTCAGCCCGCTGTGGGGAGTCGTGTTGAGGGCGAGGGCGAGGCTTCCACCAGCGACAGCCCCCCAAGCTCCACAACCACCACCGTGTCAGCCGCTGTAGCTCAGACAGCAGCTCCTGTTGTAGTTTCAGCAGCAGCCGCAGCGGCTGGGGTCACAGTCCCTCCGTCCACAGCTGCTGTGGCACCCAAAGAGAGGCCGAAGCCCACCCAGCAGCCGCCCACACTGACCACCCCCATCCCTCCCCCAGCAGAGTACCAGCTCAGAGTCCCCCGTGTCAACTGTCCAGAGAAAGTGGTAGGCCTTCATCAGTTTTACCTTACATTAAGATTTTAAAGTAGGGGTTTATGAGGTACTCATCCATCAATTGGCTGTTTATTGGCAATCATTTGGCAATATCTATTGTGCTATGCTCTATTTTTAAAGCCACCACACTGCTTTACCACTGATTCGCTCGGATAACTGGTTTTTGTTATTGTGTGACTTTAGTGGATCTGACCTAACAATTTAAAAATAGTAGTAACAGACAGACAGTAGCTGACCGGGTGTTGTGCGTCGGGGGTGGGCGGAGTTGCAGTAATTATGTCAGGTAGAAGGGGGTGAGGCCTAGGAGTGTTTTGTAAACAAACAACAGCCAGTGGATGTTGCGCCTGGTCTCAAGAGAGGGCCAGTTAGCCAGAGAGTACAGGTCACAGTGGTGTGTCCTGTAGGGGGCATTGGTGGCGAAGCAGATGGCGGAGTGATACAGAATGTCTAAATGATCGAGAGCTCCTTTACACGCCGAGCGGTAGATGGTATCGCCGTAGTCGAACAGAGGAAGGACAGTCATCTGGACCAGAGAGAGTTTAACAGATGAAGTGAATGAGGAGCGATTCCTATATAGAAAGCTGAGTCTAGCTTCCCCAGAAGCAGTTGGTGATCTACAGTGTCGAAGGCTTTGGCAAGATCGATGAAAATGGCAGCACAGTATTGTCTGGAGTCAAGGGCATTGATGATATCATTTAGGACTTTAAGAGTCGCCGTCTCAGACCCATGACCTGCACGGAACCCAGACTGCATGTCAGATAGTATGTTGTAAGCCTTCAGAAACCATGTTAGTTTGCAAACTAACTTTTCTAACACTTTCGCTATACAGGGTAGAATGGATATTGGACGATAGCAGTTGGGGTCAGCATGGTTTCCCCCTTTAAACAAAGGTTGCACTGAGGCTGCCTTCCAGGCAGAAGGTAGCACTGCTGTCTGCATGGACAGATTACAAAGGTGGGAGATAGTTTCTGCAATAATTGGGGCTGCAACTTTAAAAAAAAGAGGGGGTCTAGCCCATCAAGACCCGCAGGTTTGTTGGGGTCAAGTTTACCAAGGACCTCCAGCACATCGTTCTCACTAACTTCCTGCAGGCAGAAGCTGTGACATGGGGCTGCGCTAGAGGGGCTCGGTGGCGGACTGTTGGTGGGGGGCTTAGGAGGCGCTATAGCGTCAAATAGGTTCCCACATTTAACAAAGTGCTGGTTAAAGAGCTCTGCTATGCGTTCATTACCGGTGACTACTGTATCCTCAATAACGAGGGAGTTAGGGAGATGAGAGGATGGGGGTTTATTCTCCATCTCTTTCACTGTTTTCCAGAATGTCCTTGGATTGGATCCACAGAGGTTGAATTGATTATGGAAGTAACCAACCTTTTCTGATTTTCCGAATGATAGCCAATTGTCGTGGGATTTTGAGTGACGAGCCCTGCGCCAGGTGGAGTTCTTGAGGTGAAGCAGTTCAGCTAAATCTCGGTTCAACCAAGGACTGCATCGGTTTTTTATCCTCATTTTCTTTATGGGAGCGTGTTTATTGATTACCATACCAAAGGAGTCATACAAGAAGGACCATGCAGCATCGATGTCAGGGAGCAAGCTAATTCTGTCCCACTTGATAGCAGCCAGGTCGTAGAGGAAGGCTTGTTCGTCGAAATGTTTCAGTATTCGTCTGTGAGTGGTAAGGAGTGGCTGTTTAATTGTGCCGCCATTACGAATGCAGCCAATAAGACAGTGGTCACCGAGATCGCTACAGAAGACGCCAGTTTTGTACCTGTCAGGGTTATTTGTGAGGATGACATCAAGGAGGGTGGCTTTTTCTGGATTTTTGGTGTCATACCGTGTAGGAGTAAGGATAATCTGCGAGAGATTAAGAGAGTCCCATTGTTTTTGGACCTGCGCAGGAGGGTTGAGCATGTCCCAGTTTAGATCCCCCAGAAGCACAAACTCAGAATGAGTGTGGGGTGCCAGGAGGGTGCTGAGAGCAGGTAGGGTACATGCTGGGGCAGAGGGTGGGCGATAGCAGCCAGCGACTGTCAGTGTAGAGCTATTTGCTAGTTTAATGTTTACGATAAGTAGGTCAAATTGTTTGGGGACAGATTTACTAGTGGCGATAGAACACTGGAGGTGTTCCTTTGTGAATATAACTACTCCACCTGCGTTAGATGATCTATCCTGCCTAAACACATTATAACCAGCGATGTCAGAGTCTGGGATATTCTTCTTCAGCCAAGACTCAGTGATGAGAAGTACCTCCGGATTTGAGCTGTGAACGAGTACTTTTATACATTTTTGGCAGTAAGCTTCTAGCATTTACATGTAGAAAAACACCAACTACTGATGATAGATCAGCAACTCTTGTGTTCTCCAACGTTATATTCAGGGGTGCACATAACTTTTTTGCCCTGGTTCTCAAAGGAGCACCTGGAGATGTTGCTTGGTGCTCATCCTTAAAATGAAATAAACCGTAACTTTTGAGGGGGTCTTGACTTTATTTGCCAGACACACGGCACTGAACACACATGCAGAGGTGAACACAGAACACACATGCAGAGGTGAACACAGAACACACATGCAGAGGTGAACACAGAACACACATGCAGAGGTGAACACAGAACACACATGCAGAGGTGAACACAGAACACACATGCAGAGGTGAACACAAGACAACATTAGCACGACCAGTAATCCTACAAGCTGTCATCACTACCCTCCTGACTGTTCTCCTCTCTGTCTTCCTCTCTGTCAGACATGGTAGCTGATGATGTAGGCCTACTTTTTTCTCTCTGGTTGAGTCTGCGATTAGCTGCTTGCATCCACAAGTCAACAGCTGGGTTTGGGTCGAAAGTCTCTGTTGTCATCTTAGACAAGTGGATGTAATCAAATAAGTATGTGAACATAACCAATAACCTACCATAGCCAATAACAAATGAATGTAACTTATTTTATTTGTGTTGTTCATTCATATCTTATTTTACCTTAACATTTATTTATTTATGCATTTGTTTATCTCTCCAGTTTTAAAGGATATTTTTGGTTACTGTCCTATAGTATACATTGGAATGATTTCAAACCTGTTTATCCCAATAATTATAAAGGAGTGCCTTGGAAATATGTGTTTACATAAATTGCGACCAAACCGTTTGAACTTAGACTAAAGTGAACTATCTAAACACTCAAGAGTCCTTTACCTCACTGAGCTGTAGTTAACTTATCAGCCTCTCAGTCTGACTGGAGAGGACTCTCCCTCCACATTATTGTAAAAACATCTTCTTCTTATATCCGTTAGAGCAGCTAGCACGGCACCAGATTCTAATAACAACAGCGCTGGTACCGGTGCACCCTCCCTCTCTCCCTCTCTCCCTCGCATTTTGGCTGTGAGCTGCGGGCGCCAGATAAGCCAACATCCCCCATTTTCATCACTTACAGCGCCCATCGTACAGGGCAAATGAAACGTGTAACCGGGGTGAAAAGGGTGTTACATTTACTTAATTATGAATGTTGTTATATCAAGGCCGAAAATTAGAATGAGCCCCAACGGTCAAAATGTTTTTTTCCCTCCCAGAACTGCCAGCGCAGCACCTCCCCAGATCTGGCGCCCTAGGCGAACATCTAGCCAGCGCTACGGGCCGACCCTGAGTTCATATCATGGTTCATACATGTATGCAACTCGCAAATATCTTTCTCTCTCTCTCTTCTCTCTCTCTCATCTCTCCTCTCTCCTCTATTTTCTCTTTTCCCTTCTCTCTCTCCCTCTCTCAATGTTGGTACGCAAATGCGCTTTGTTTCAAATGACCCGGTGCTCTTTTTTTGGCGGAGGTGCGCATGCGCACCTCCGCACCAGTTATGTGCAGCCCTGGTTATATTACTGTTTTTGTCTAAGAAGTCTGGTGGCTTTGGAGGGAGCATAGATAGCGGCGTCAGTTCTCCGTCAGGCACGTGAAAGCGAATAAAATGTTCAAATTTTTTAAAGGTGGGCCTATTTTTTTTAGGCTCAAATACATGTTGAGGCTTTACCTGTCCACAGCAGTACATTCTTCAACTTCTGTGCAGGTACTTCTGTCTGTCTGAAACTTTTTCCTGTAAGTAATACGCTGGCTATGGATAAGTACCTCTTACAACCCCACTGAGAACACCTCCAAATGATCCATCTGAGTCCTGTACTCTCTGCTGTTGTCTTCCTCATGGCAGATCATCTGCTTAGACCTTTCGGAAGAGATGGCTTTGTCAAAGTTGGAGTCTTTTAATGGGTAGGCTACAGCAAAATAAATATTTATTCCTCAGAGCTTATTTTTCATTTGTCATCACACCCTAATGTGACTTCCTTTCCCTTTTAGGTCTAAAATAAATGCCCTGAACATATCCCAGAAGATGATAGAGATGTTTGTCAGAACTAAACACAAGATTGACAAACGCCATGAGTTTGCTCTGGTAGTGGTCAATGATGACGCTCTGTGGGTGAGTTCTGGTTTTAATTTGCTTCAAATATAACACGCAGTTCTCTGGAACATTGTCTTCTGTTTTCTGATGTGATGTACTTGTGTATGTGCTTCAGCTGTCGGGCTTCACCTCGGACCCCAGAGAGCTGTGCAGCTGTCTGTACGACCTTGACACCAATGTGTGCGAGACCTTCAGTATCCTTTTATTCAAAACTCAATTCAAACTCTTAAACAATTAAAATAAATGTGAAACTATAACGCAATAGAATTTCAAATAGATTCCAGTTCTTAATTGTAACCTTAACTGTCCTCTGTAGACCTTGAGGATCTTCTTAATGTAATGTAAGTTCTTTCTGTCTATAAACCTTTTTGGTTTCCTTCAAAATAAATTAAACGTTACATAGAAGTGTTAACTGAGGCTCATTTCTTCTTCCGTTGTCCTTTTAGACGTCAGAAGATCGAGTTGCCGTTGATGGACAATGTTCAGACCGTCCCTCCGCCGTACGTGGTGCGGACTGTGCTTATCTACAGTCGCCATGCAGGACAGCTGCAGTTCAACCCATCGGAGGCGGTAAATGTGAGTATGACACTCTTTGAGATATCCGGACTGAATTTGAGTAAAATTGTTGCTTTTATAGTGAATTTGACAATATCTTCTGTCTCTTGTTTTCTTGATGGTTGCATTTATTTTACATTTAAAGCCTTGCTTGTTCTTGTGTCCTACCACAGAAAATGCTGCAGTCTCCATATTTTTTCTTTGATGTGGTTTACCTCCACAACGGGGTGGACGAGCAGGGGGATGAGACCAGCTGGAGGGTGAGTGAAGAAACGGATGAAAAGACAATTATCCATTTAGATTTAAACCAGAACATAAGTCGTAGTTTGGCTCAGGTTTGTTTGTCAAGGTCATTTTATTTTTTGCAGCCAAATATCACAAATCGCAAAGAGTGGTACTCTAACTTTAACATTATCTTAAAAGTAATTTTATGTTTTTTTGCAATATTAAACATTAACCCACAATGCACTGACTGGACGTTTCTGGGGTAAGTTTGAGAAACCAGCTCGAGTGTGCTAGAATTTGAAAATACACGACCGGAGAAAATCTGCCACTTCCTCACAGAGCCCCTCCTCCAACACACACGAACGCGCACATGACCAATGAGGGCACGAGATAAGTTTGTGCCCCGATGGAAGGCTGACAGGCAGGTAGGCCATCCAGTTATTTTAGCCGGGCCGGCTCAGATGATTGGTCGTGCTTTTTACAGGCTTCCACATGACATTTTGTTATGGATTTGTTGTCAAAGCACTTAAAATATTCATTGCTATCGGGATGTTAAGAGCATTCCATGGAATATAACAAAAAGTGTATCTCGAGCCGGTTTCTCAAACTTACATACCCTACCTTTAAAAATAGATCAAAGAGTAAAGTAAAGAAAATCCCACCATGACCCATTCAGGGACTCCGTTCATTCCTGTTTTTTTTTTTTAAAAATGAATTCATTCAGATACTTCTGTCCATCTTACTCAGTCTGAACAGTGTGGAGCGGTCAGAGCCCTCCTTAGACCAACCTAAATATGACAGATTTGCACTTGATGATGTAATTGGGATATTTCCCCTATGTGCTGCATTTCAACGGTGTGTTATTTTTTCTATTTTTGTCTCCAGGACAACTACACTTCTTTCTGCAACCTGGACTCAAAGGGAATGTGCTATCGCTTCGAGGTTTCCCTGACTGGACCGGCCATCGAGCTGCACAACTGTATGGCCAAACTCCTGGCCCACCCTCTACAAAGACCTTTTCAGAGCCACGCTTCTTACAGCCTGCTGGAGGGGGAAGACCCCCAGGACATTGAGGCAACGGTCTAAAACAGGACACACTAACGCCCTGTTTCTCATGCACACACTGTAGTTGATAACAATTGGGTATATTTTCTTTAAGTCCAATCATTACTGAGGTAACTCCATTAGCTGCTGTAGAAAAATGATTTGTAAGAATATTTGGGAAGCCAGGTGAATTTCTAGAGAAACAAGAGGGTGTCAGCAGTTACTGTGAACACAATCATTGTGTTTCCATAGACAAATTAATGAGTCATTAATTGTTTTAAGCTGGCGAAGTAACAACATCATCCGGTTGTTAGCTGTTGAAGTGCTAGAGGTCTCCTAGGTGACAGGATGAAATACATGTCAGAGAGTCTAGGAGCAGGACACAAGTAGAAGGACAAAATACAAAAAATAATTTAAAATGAAGATGGTTTAATCATCAGGCTTTGTTAAACTCCCGCCCTTACCATTTGTTTTTTCTTTTTAGTCTCAGACCACACTGATCTGTCTGTAAGTCTTAAAAAGTGAAATCAGTGCAAGCCTGTGACAGTTCTTCATAGCTAGACCTTTGGGACGAACTGTAACATGATATACTGTATCACAGAGGTCACAGCTTCTGTAACATTGCCTTCCCTTTTTGTTTATTTACACGTTTTGAAGCTTGTCTTAATGTATTTTCTATTTTATACAGGGTTGTTTACTTGTTTTTAATCTTTAGTTGTTTTGTCACTCTTGTATGTCACAAAGAAAATGAGTGAATGTACAGTAATGTTGAAGCAGCTCCTCTGACAGTTATCTCTTTAGATAATGGACTGATTAAGAAAAAGGCCCCCCATACTGCGCGTCTAGCTGCACTTGAGAACACATTGTACATACATTTTTGAAGCCCTTTATGGATATTAAAAGAAGGCATAGTGAATCACAAGTCTCATCTTCATGTGCTTTCTGTGTTTTTGTCAGGAGATGGCAGCAAAGTCCCTCCAGAAATCTTTACAAATTCAAAGACCTTCTTCAAAAAGCTGCTAAGGTTCTTGAGAGTAGAGAATAGTATTATCATTTTCACAAGTGTCAGTTTTGAGAAATGGTTTCCTGCTTTAATCAGTGTTTTTCCAGCTTTTTTGATTCATTTGTCTGTGTATAACCTCCAGACATCTCACTGTCAAGCTTCATCATCAGTGTCTAATTTCTGTTTCATGGACCTGTATTCATGATTAAGCAGATTATGTTAAAAAAAACACTATCTGTTATCAACCTATGGCACTTATATCACTTCAATAGAAGATATATATTTTCCTGTCACCCTAAATGTGTCCGGTCAGTTATCTTAAGAGGTGTTTTCATCTCAGTCTTCAACCGTTTGGTTTCCTGTTTTTGTTCAGAAGGTGATCCGAGGCCTGACTCCTGATAGTCACTCATTTTCTGTCACTCTAACATACCTTCATAAATTAGTTATTTTCCGGTGAGGACAGGTTGTCAGGGAGACAATGGGGAGCAGGAAAACCTCGGGCTCAGAGGACCTTTCCCCTTTCACACACTTCCCCAGAAGAGTTGGCTGTTCCTCACGTCATCACTGCTGAAAACAGCGCGGGGGGGGATCCAGTGCGTCTGGGCTCCAGGGAGAATTTGTTATTCCCTCATCCCTGAAGAATGACAGGTCCCTATTGTTTTCATTCTTTCACTCCTCCAATGCTCTGACTCCTTTCCGTGCCTGGAACAGGATATGGTGGATTTTTTTGGTTGGTTATGTTCTGCTTTTACTCCTTACATGGATTACATTGTTCATCCACCACCAGGGGAAAAATAATTGGGCTTTCTGTAGCGATATTTAAATATTGTGCAGACAGTGGTGGAAAATTACTGCATTTACTCAAGTTACTAACTACATTTCAGGGGGTAACATTGGACTTCAATTTTACTTCACTACAATTATTTGACAGCTAAAATCACTTCTTAGGTGAAGATTTTACATATAAAACATGATTATCTAAATAAATACAATGTACGTTCAGTAATAAGTAAGTTAAATAAGCTCTTTCTTGACTATAACAAAAATAGTTTTGGTTACCTTAAGCACTTTCTACACTAAAAACATTTAGCTGAGGGTGAAAAGGTGACAACATGTTGCAATGCAGGACTATTATTTACAGTGGATCATTTTTACAATGTGATACAATTACTTTTACTTAAGTAAAGGATCTGAATAACTTTTACATTTGTTATGTCCATGTTAGAACAACAATAACATGATGCAAAGTTAACACATAGTTGGTTACTGGATGTAAATCCTTTCCTAACTTTTAAGTTAAAAAGGGACAAAAGATAGTCCTCACACTTTCAAATGTTCAGATGTTATTGAGAAATCTATCAAACTTTTTGTGCAAAGATTATTTCTACACATGTGTAGAGGGGATTTTTTAAATGTATTAATTCTTCCTGCCACATTAATTCCCTGTTGTCTCAACGGCCCGGACGTGTGATAATTCTGGCAGCGGTGTAGCTGGAGGTTGCTACTGCGACAGAGGGAGGGGAGGATGGGTCAGGATGGACTGGAAGTGTGTCTCCAGCAGCGTTTATAAACATGGCCCCTTTACACACCTACTGGTCATTGTTTACATCCATCCATACATGCCATTTCTGCATGTACGTTTCTGTACCCTGGCAGTGTGACAGAGCTATAGAAGACGGACCATCATCCCACATCTGGCTTTCCTTCCAGTTCTGCTCCACAGAGTCTAGTTGATGCCGCAGCACCTGATCTGCAAAGATCACATCTGAACGGAAACCTTGTGGATATTTTGGCAAAAAAGAGTTCCTATTTAGATCTTTCCAGAACCAGCTGCCACCATTTCTCCTCCAGCCGCCATGTACAGCTCCAACTACTCCCGGGCCAAGTTTGGCCTGGAGGCAAGGGAGCCCCTGCACAAACACAAAGGAAAGAGCTGCGGCTACTACATGAGGATCGTCTTCTTCTTCTCCTCTCTGATCCAGTCCCTCATCATCGTCAGCCTGGTGCTCTTCCTCATCTATGGACAGCCAGAGAAGTCAGCCGAGGAGAAGAGAGTTGAGGTCAGTGATTTCTTCTTGTATATTCACCTCAATTTATTTTGTCAGCTATTAATCATCTAATTTAAAACATGTTTTAAGACAAAAACATTACAATACAATTATTAGATTTTAATAATATTTTTGACAAACAACTCTTAAATGTATTTTCAAGTTAAGTAACAATGATCAAAACAGTAGGAATAACTAAAAGAGACCTGATGAGGTTTGAAAAATCTGATCAAATCATTTCTGCAGAAGATTTTGATCAAACTGTTGGTGTTTAAGCAGGCAGCTTGAATCATCACTTTCAATGTTTCTGACATTACAATACTTATTATGTTTATAAATATAATGTGTTCAGGGCTGTAAATACAGTCATGATGATGCTGAGTGGTCTGATTGGTATTCTGAAGGACCTGGAGGTGAACTTCAACAGGCTGAGTGAGAACAACATCCAGCTGAGGAAGGAGAAGGGCGAGCTGGGAGCTCAGCTGGGAGCTCGCACCGGAGAGAAAGCTGCTCTGGTGACAGAGCTGGCCAAGCTAAAGACTGACACCAACAAGACAGAGTTTATCCTAAAAGATAAATTAGTAAGTACATGACTTGATTGGTGTAATGCTAAGAGAAGCAGGTCGTTTTGTGCAGCTGTTAAAATTGTTTTCACACATTTTAATCATCTTCAAATAATTCTCCGAACAGATGAAGCTTAAAATAAAGTTACAATGTACAAATTATACAATATAATAATTTATTTTGGCATTTTCCAGTTATTCTTTTGTTGTCATGTGTTGGTGAAAGTATTCAGACCCTTTTATTGGGAAAGATTACTAATATCAATCTGTAGAAATACTTAATTTGATGTAAATGTTATGCATTGAATGTCATTTGAGTAAAAGTATTTAAATATAAAATTGGACATGTTACTTAAAATCTAAAAAGTAAAAGTTCTCAATGCAAAAAATGTTATATACAATATTATTCCTGCTGTAAATACATATATTTATTTGTATGTATAGGCTACCTGTGAGAGAACGAGTGCATCGACAATCACAAGCATTATGTCACGTCGTATCACCCCTCCGATCCAGACCCCTCCTGTCACTAACAGCGGTATGTGTGTACTTCTTCATTTTAATATTTATATTTTGAATATATGTACAATAAAATAAAAGTCCATGTGGTTAATATTAGGCACGATGGTTGGACGTTTTTTTGTGATATGTTAAATAAGTTAAACGTTAAAATAAACAAATAATGGTACCACTTCCTTATACATTATATGTAATGGCTTGAATAATGGTTTCTCTGGCTTCTAGGGTTAGGAAACATCTCACTGGCGCATTATTACTTATTAACATTTATGGCAGCAGAATTGGTGGTTTATTATAAATGATAGCCTCATTCTTATAGACTCAAACAATGTCTCACATCCTGGCAACCCAAACGTGTGTCTTAATTATATCTAATAACTGATCTAAAGAAAATTATTATATTATTATATAACTTAATATTATCATAAGCAAAACGGTCAATGTTGCTAAAAGTATTTTTTTTAAGCTTTCTTGTGATAATACTGTTTTCCACTGAATCCTCCAGGTGAAATGAAGACTCTTCAGACCCTGAACGCCCAGCAGAAAGCCATGATCAACCTGATTGTGGCGAACTTCACCCAGACGGTGCAGTACCTGAGCCTGGAGAGAGACAACGCCCTCAAAGACAGAGACATTCACCACCAGGACGCCATCGCCCTGCGCAGGGAGAACACCATGCTGAACGAGCAGCTCACCACCTACACCAGGTACTGTCTACCCCCCATCTGCCCTGTGTGTATCTAAAACAATTAAGAATAAACATGATCAAGATTGGATCTCTTTTTTTAACTAGGAAATGCAAGGAGGACTTTGCCCACTCTTTGGACGGGATCAAAAAGGTGACCAGCGATTTCCTGACCAAGATCAACAACCTGTTTCCCCACCAGCTGACCTTTCACCTCACCTGCGACCGCCAGCAGGAGCAGATGGAGAAGATCAGGAACAAATGCACTAACCTGTCCAAAGATGTGGAGAATAAGTTCCAGCTGTATTTGGACAATGTGGGCAGCAAGGTTAGTGCAACACTTTATAATTCTGTAAGGTGTGATGGCTTGATGTCTAAAATGACAGATGGGTGTGCCCTTCTTGGTGTATGCTTAAATTCACAGCCTCGAGACGAGAAGTAAAGCAGAGAGTAAAGCACTTATAAGAACTTAGAGGCGTCATAGTGATTCAAGAGGTAGAAGAGAAGAAAAAGTCATGCTTCACAAACTCTTATTTCATTTTCGGACTTTCTTAAATTGCCCTTTTTGCTGCTATTCTGTCCTGGCAAAGTTATTTTAATTAAAGCGTCTGATCAGTTTACAGTGAAAATCTTTCAAACCACTGGTCTAATCTTAACAATTAATTGTATGTAAGCTTATCCTTTGTTTTTTTATGTAAGATCTTAAGATAAAAAAATTAACCGGTAATGAGCTGGAGTAAAAAGTAGAAGAATGAAATATCATGAAATGGTTCTACAAAAAAAATGTCCCTTGAAATTGTCAGTTGTTAGAGGTTGTTCTCACTTCTTGCCACCCTTTCTTTAAACTTTGCCTAAACTGTGATGGAATATTCCAAACAACAAATTGAAAAGGAAACCAGGTTCTCTGGGGAGGAAGTCTCTCCGCTGCGTCATTCGTGATAAATCTACAGCTAAAGAGACACACGTCCTCCGAGGCCAACTCAGGGTCAAAGCCGAGGTGAAAAGAGTGTCTCTGCTGATACAGCAGCACAGTGTGGGACAACTAATTCAGAGCCTCAGCAAATACCTGTTTCCAGGGGTTACGTTGGGATTTGATATGTGGGGGGGCTCTGTGTGGAGATGCGAGAGGATCTCATTATTTGACCTTAAGGGATATACACTGTGGCCCTAAAGCAACTGCTCCATTATCTGTATCAAATGCACACATTGATGCCACCAAATGTCACAATAAAAATAGAAAGTACTACAAATAAACTGGAATTCATTCACATCTTAAATTATTAATTTATATACACAAAAAAAGGTTTACAAATATCCAACCTTCAAATTTCTTTTTTAAATCAACACTGCTCTGCACACTTGCTAAAGAACATTTGTGTGGAAATCTCAATTCATTTGTAGGGCTACGTGAGTATGGCCAAAAGTATGGGAGTAAATCTCACTGTAAACTATTTAATCATCACCAAATTCTGTGTGACCGATCATAACTCAGCTTTATGCAGACATACATTTAGCATGGTGTACAGGGCCGGTTTTTGGCAGTCCTAGGCGGTCGCCTAGGGCGCCAGATCTGGGGGGGCTCTGCGCTGGCAGCTCTGGGAGGGAAAAAAACATTTTTGACTGTTTGCGCTCATCCTAATTTTCGGCCTTGATGTAACGACATTCATAATTAAGTAAATGTAACAGCCTTTTCACCCCGGTTACACGTTTCATTTGCCCTGTACAATGGGAGCTGTAAGTGATGAAAGTGGGGGGTGTTGGCTTATCAGGCGTCCGCAGCTCACAGCCAAAGTGGGCGTGGGATCGAGCGAGAGAGATAAATGCAATGTATGTAAACAAATATTTCCAAGGCACTCCTTTATAATTATTGGGGTAAACAGGTTTGAAATCATTTCAATGTATACTATAGGACAGTAAACCAAAAATATTGTTTAAAACTTGAGAGATAAAAAAATATGCATAAATAAATGTTAACTAGGTAAAATAAGATATAAATGAACAACAAAAATAAAAAAAGTTACATTTATTTGTTATTGGCTATGGTAGGTTATTGGTTATGTTCACATACATATTTGGTTATTCAAATGTAAACCGATCTTTTTCATATGGGTGTTTAGAGTTGTACCCCCTAGATCTAGTCTCTAGTAATGTGTGCTTAAAGTGCACCAGATTGAAGCATTTTACTTTACATTTTCAAACATGTTCATACAATACTGAATACATTTGAAGCCTTTTTGATGTATATAACCAACATGTCAATAAGTTTCTGTTTTTGTAGTGTATAGGTCTTTTGTAGAGATTTTTCATTTATTTTTTATATATTCTATTGTGTATTCCTTGGATACAGCTAAAATCTCGCCTAGGCAGCAAATTGGTTAGAACCGGCCCTGATGGTGTAGGAAACACAAACACATACAAACACACACACCGCTGCAGACTCTCTGTGCACACACACACACACACACACATCGCTGCAGACTCTCTGCACACACACACACACACCGCTGCAGACTCTGCACGAAGGAGCCGCGGTGCTGCAGCTCCTGATAGGAGCAGAGACACACGTTCACTAAGCGGAAAAACTATATCCTGTCACAGAGATCTGCTATTTTAAAGTAAAGTCAACACATCAACCCTAAATAAAGTCTATATTAAGAACGAGAGATGTTTTAACATATGGCTTAAACAAATGACAAATGAGCAAGGGTGATGGCGTCAGAGCATCGTCCTATGTGCCGGGGCTGAACCCCGGACAGCCCCGGCCCAATTTAACCCCTGCCTGTTTCATTCTGTAGCAGTTCCTTAATGTGCTGTCTCCATCTTTGTCATAAATCTGGGGGTAATTGTGTTTTTGGAACCTCTTCATTACTTTTTTTCTCCATGTTAACCCAATTCTGAGCCAATTGTATTCTAGTCATGGTTGTGTTTTTTGGGATGAGAGAGACGCTACATCTCACAGCATTTGGCTACATTTATGGCACATTTTTATTTCCTATTTTTATATAAATATTTACTTTATTTTATGGTTGTGCAAGTTTCACTAAACTATGTGCTGTGTCTCTCAGGGAGATTTTGTTCATACTCCATAGAAATAGACAAATGGCAAACAAATGATGTACTGTAAAGGTACCATCTGGAAGTCAGATGAACATATTTAACGTTTTATTAAAAGTACAATTATTTTCTTCTTCCAGGTGGCTGAGATCCAAGCCTTTTCCAGTCGTCTGGAGGTGCAAAACTCACATGCGAGCTCTGAACTGAAGCAGTGTGAAAACACTCGCAAAGAGGCGGCCGCGGAGTCAGCCAATCAGCTGCAGCTCAAACAGAAGACTCACGATAACCAGGTACATTATATATCTGTGGTTAGGAATGTGTGTATGCATGTGTGGGTGGAAACAAGGCAGACATCCCCGGAACAAGCTGTTTCACTCTGTATCTGGATATAAAAGTGGGACTGCCATCTTAATGCAATAATCATTATATAATATTTTATTTAAATATGCATTTTTTTTTTAAGGTGGAGAAGTTACTGATTGAGCAGAACCAGCTGAGGGATCAGAAGAAGCTGCTGGAAGACACTTTGGCCCTGAGAGACAGAGAGCTTCAGAACCTCCAGGGAACGATCTCTGCTCAGCCCAATACCAAGGTAAAGCAAAAACAGAGGACAAGACATTTTGTTCTCTACAAACACATGTCAGGAAAAGGGGAAGGCAGCTGTGAGGCAATGATTTAGAACCCTCATTCAGTCAGCACAGATTGTTGTGATTATGTAATGCATTAACTTAAGCTGGTTCAAAAGAAGCCGTGTTGTATTTGGCGTTCTGAGTGTATGCAACCCTCTGTTTTCGAATAATATTCACTCCACCTATTACTTGGACAGCAGTGCAGAGGTAAGGTCATGTGTGAGGACTGAGCAGAAAAGAAGAATTTAAGGGCGGCAGGAAGGATGGACAGGCAAGATAACAAAGGGAAACTATTTTCAAGAAGTCATAAGTTCACAAAATGGCCCATTTTCTTTACGAGTGTGAGGAGTATTTATCCATGCACAGTCAGTAAAAGCTGCACAGATATAAAACAGTGTGTAATGTTAAACTATACTGAGATCATTTTTCATTTGTTTTTCAGGCTGTTGTCCCCAAAGCTTCCATTGGAGCATTTGCTGGCATCAGCCCCCAAACTTTATATTAAAATAAATACCATCATTAGATTACTTTAATGACTTTACAGTTAGTGTTATCATATTTTGTGTTTTAGTTGACTATACAGATCATGTGATAACATTTAAGCATAATAATAATTGGATAGTTTACAGTTTGATGTGAGGGTGGCGGTAGATGAAAAGTGAAAGTAATTGTGAATATAATTAATCCTTAATTACTGTTCAAGATAATCAAATTCAGTAGTTTTAGTCCTGTATGGTCTACGAACATTTCAATAAATTTAGTGGGAATCCGTGTAGTATTTATTTGGATAATTCGGTCTGAATCCAATTGTTGGATGACAAAAGACGTTATGATCTCTGCTGCTATGTGGCAAATGTTGCTAAAAATAGCATCAAATAGACTAACTTCAGCTGTAGTTCTCATAGCTTGCACCTTATATTATGTGTTTCTATATGTTTTATAAAGTATTACTGCAAACATCTCTGCATCAACATTTATTTATTTTTCAAAAATCCCCTGCTGCTATTGATATTTCATTCTAATCAATATTTTGTCTTACAGGGGAGATGAAATGAACTTGCAGACTGAAGAAACATTTGTCAACATTTTGCCTTTAAATCTTCAAAAGATTACATGTATATTTTCTGTATACAACAAACTTTAATTTGTACATAATAAAGAGTCCATATTAATGACTTGCTGTTGTTGGACTGTGCATGCTTTGTTTAGCTCTACTTGGATTAGAATATGAATTTGTGTGTAAGTTTAAACATTGGTTGAAAAGCCAACCAAGGTAAATGTAAAAATGTCAATTACACTGGTGTAAATATTCGTCTGGTTATGTTTGTTGTACTGTAAATCTTTTGTTTGGAAATAAAATGAAACTGACTCACTCCTGAACTGTATTGTCCTCAGTGTTGTTCGTCTCTATACGTCATTACGTTATTAAAAACAAAGACTCAGACATGACTTTGGCCAGCAACTGCTCACTGTCTGCAATAAACAGAATACTCCTAAAATAGCATCCACTAGCACAGAATTTAATGTTTGAATTTCTTCCGCAGACCAGACGACAACACATACAGAGACAAAGTCATAAATACATCATCACATCAGGGACTCGCTAGCAGTCGTAAAGATTTAGGGGCCAGAAATCGGAAGGAAGAGATTTAGCATGAATAGGTTAGTTAGTTTTCAACTTCTTACTCAGTAAAATTGAGTAATAAATGAATTAATAGCAATTTTACAAGGAATTTAACGAGTTCACTACATTAGATGTTATCGGAACTGTTCTAAAGCTTTACTACTTCCTTTTCCTTTCATAAGAACGATTAGCCGTGTGACTCCCTGCTGTTTCTGCATCCGTTTCCCCCCCTCAATCCTCCCTATGAACGATTGGCTTACCTGCTGAAACCCAGAGCAACAGTTACATTTTGTCATCATGTCAAATTCTATACGTTCTTTGATTACTTTTTTTTTGACATACCATACTATGACTTTTTTTTCTTTTTCTATATTTTATGAATATGAAACGTTTAGACTAATTGACCCAGTGCCTACAAATCTAAGTAGATTGTTAAAACTACACTTGACATGTAGGGAAGACATCTTTGAATGTTCCTTCTTCTTTGAATTTCCAAATTATATAAATACTCTTTTGAAAATTCAGCTGTGTTCTTATTGAAAGTCAATCATTTATTTTCAATAATTGTCCTACTCAAAGCTGGATGATTAGGACAAACCTATTTTAATAGAATTTCAGAGGTTTTGTTATTTAATAGGAATATATCGTTGAAAATGTATATATTTTCCATTGAAAAGGCAAATCTTTTAAAAATAGCTTTCACATCATGTGAACAAGTGACTCCAAATCAATGCATCACATCGCTGGACGGGTTAGACACACCATTTTAATTGAATTTGGTTCTTTTTTTTCTTCATCATTTTGAACAAATATTTTACACACTATGAAATGTGATGACTCATTTCTATACTTTCTTTCGATATGAAATGTGATTAGAATGGAGGTTGTGAATACATTGACAAAAAAAAAAGACGTATACATTTTAAATAACAGAATCTATAACTTTCATGAAGCGATTCATTTGCAATTGTTATATTTAAAAATCGTTATTGAATTTTGTTACTCATAAGGCATTTCATAATTCCTTGCTGTTCTCTTTCTGGCAAGCTTAAATCGCTCAGTGAGACTGACTGCGCTGATGGATGAGAGTGTTACAGGTGAGTCAGTCTGCCTCTTGTTCTCAGGAAATCCTTTGTTTAACAAGTGTTTTGCCATGTATAGACCTGAACACACAGACACAGTGACTCTACGTCAAATGGGTCCAGGGTGGACCTGACTGTACACGACATTGCTACGTCAACCTCACTTCTCAGGACAGCCATTCATCATAACTACAGGAAGCTGACAGACAGAAAGCTTACAGTACCGCTGCTGAGTGGGCTGTGAACCAGGTCATGACATAAATATTTCCACAATAAGAAAAGAGTGGAATAAGTGATTAGCGTCAATACAAATGTTGTCCAATTATTTAACTCACTTCAGTTGCATTATATAATTAACCAATTTACACTGTCATTTTTTACTTTTGCCTGTGGTCTGTCTATTCACCATTAGTCTAGACCTGAAATATCCCAACAACTATTACAAGGAATTCTATGTAATGGTGGTTTTAAGTTAAAGGTTTTAACAACTAATGCATGAAATTTGTTACAAACATGAATCCTAATCACTCTTCTGATTTCTCCTTTAGCGCCATCCAGTATCCAGTAAAGAATATTAATATGTATTAGATGTTAAATCTTACTCAAGGTATGTTTTCATTTGAATTATCTTAATTCTTTTAATTATGTGTTTTATATTGCTTTGTGTTTATATTTTCTTCCCTCAACATCTTTTTACATATGGTAAGCCAAATGGCTGATTATGTTAAGATGATTCTTACATGCTGATGTTAAGCAGGTTTAATATTTATATCCATATGTTAACTTAGGGGACCTATCATGCAAAATGCACTTTTGTACGTCTTTTATAATTGAATATGTGTCTCCGTTGTGTCAAGGAACTCACCAAGTGTCAGAAAACACAACCGTCTCTCTTTTCCTCCATACCCAAATCTCTAAAAATGGGGCTGCAACGGATCTGATACAGATTTGAAAATAGTCTGACATCAGTGACGAGGAGCTCCGCCTATATGGCCAACTCTACACCTATCAGGGGAATGAGAGGTTGCCGTGGCATGGTAACAGCATGGTAACATGACGCTCATAACTCGACCCCCTCCTTTGCAGGGGGGCGTGGTCAGCTGCAGCGCATGCAAAGACAAGGTGGAGGAGAGGAAAATAGAGCGAAATGAGGCATGGCTAAAATGCATGATCTGTTTGGTATTTTGAAAAAAAACGTATAAATATACCTTATATATGTATGGCCCTACAATATATTATTCAAATATAGCATGATAGGTCTCCTTTAACTGTGTTTTGTTAGGCAAATAACATTTTCTGAGTAGCTCTATACACAAAGTAGAGTTGAGGCGGGTCCTTATTGTCGGAGTGTCATTAGGTTTGTAGTATTGGACAACTGGACGGTTGTGATGTGCATATCATCATCCGTAGTAAATATAATGGCAACCCGTTCAATACTTATAAATCATAAATTTGACTCACCAAAGCCTTTAGGAGACATCCTCTGGGGACCATGACTGTTAAAAAAAACTTCCTGGCAGTCCATATAATATTGTTAATACATTTCAAAACTTAAAGTTGTAGACCAATCACAATCATTTTCTGAAAATAAGGTATCAAAATAAGTATTGTTTTGGTATGAAAATACAGTAGAAACCCAAGGCATTGGTAAACAAATTTTTTCACATCTGTGGTAAAGAAATGTCACACAGGCACGACTTCAAAGACAAACCAGGCTCCACAATTTACTGCCTCTAATTTGTACGACAGCAAGTCCTGCTTTTAGCTTCAACTCCCCCGGTGTGGTGATTAATCAGGGGGAACATGAAAGAGGACCAAAAGGCTGACAGGACAGTGCGGAAAGAGGAAAGGTCAGGTAGCCGAGACAAAGTGGAGAGAGACAAAAAAGTAGCAAGACGGGCAGCCATGCTGAAGTACAGCAGGGCAACTGTCGTCAGAGAAGAAACCGCCTGGGGAAGAAGGGTGGGAAGTTCAACGAGGAAACATAAATATTTGATGGGGCTCAGATTGACAGGGGAACAAAGGGCACCAAAAGCATTGCCTCCAAAAACGTCCCCTTCCCACAGAGCAGAGAGGGGAGCGGGCGGGGCCACACCGACCCAAATGCTGTATACATTATGATGTGCTTTATGTAGGATTTAGAACTCACCAAATCAATCAGTTGTTACACTACATGTGTCAACATTCTGAAATGAATGCAGGTTTAAAGATAATCTTATGTATTTATTATAAGATTTTTTCTGTTTCTCTTTTTGATTTATGAAATAAAATTTGATTTATTATTATCCCCCTACTACACATCAAGACCCAATGTGACACGTGTTTATTTTGTATGAAATAACTGCTGTCCAAATCTTAAATAGCCTTACTAATTTCTTTGAAAATGAAATAAACTTTAAAATGTAAATAAATAACAAACAGTACATTTTAATTGTTAGAATGCCTCCCCCCCCACCCCACCCAAAAGAAAAATAAATGCATTGTCTTGCAGTTCAAGTAAACATCCACAGTTTGAGTCCATGACCTCTCACAGGTCTGCAGCGGGCTTGTTTTACTGAAAGAATCTTGGCTGTAATGTTGCGGCCCAAGAGCCCAATGTTCACCTATCAAAAGCTTTCAAGAACTAATTTTACATTATGACTCAAGACTTGCCAAACACTTGGCCAGCACATGGGGCCTCAGAGGCACCTGTCATCACGTTAAAACTATTTCAGTCTTTTGCAGAGCATTAACATAAAACAAAGATTTCTGTGTCTTGGGAGCAAAATGACCCTGCTCTTTTTTTATCTTGTTTTCTTTACTGTTACTCTGGGACTAGGCAAGAATGCAGCCTTCCTCTCTGAGCAGAGTCATACTTCATGTTTTCGCTGACACTCGTCTGCTCATTTTCCAATGCAGAAGTCTTTGAAGATGATATCTAGGATCTCCTCTGCCCCGACACGTCCAGTGATCCGGCCCAGGCTGGTGAGAGCCAGGCGGACACCTTCGGCTGCTAGAGCCAGGTCCAGGTCCCGGTACCGCTGGTACTGAGCCATGGCCGAAAAACACTGCTGCAGGTGGGCCCTGTGGCGGGCCTGGGTCAGGGTGGGGGCACCAGACAGAGGGTCGCCACACCTACAGAGGAAGTCAGAATCAAAATGATACAGACACTTATTTTTTTGTATTTCAGAAAGGAAGTAAACCATTTGCAGCACAAATATTCCGCATTTTTTGACTTGTCTGACTGAATGTCTGACAAGAGCCTAGGGACCCTTGTGGTAGTTTCAAGATACACTGCAGCTGAAGCAGTTTAAACCTATATTCTTCACAAAACTATAGGTTACTTACGTAACCCCAGTTCTCAGAGTAACATGAAGTGAGATGTCTCACTATGGGATGCGCCTCAACGTGTATGCAAACAGAAGCATCAATCTCATTACCCCAATCCTGATTGGCTGGTGATCTTGACGTCAACGTCAGGGAATCCACCCACCCTTTAAGTAGCTTGCGCTATGACGCAGCGTCATTCAAAATAAGCACCTCTTCTCGCTTCGCCTTAGCAAGAAGGGCCGTCTGGTGAGACATCTCACTTCATGTTACTCTATAGTTCTCATTCATAACACTCCGTTCGATGTCTCACTATGAGATATTGAAACTCCCGTATTGCTAGACATGCTTATCTCGAAAATCACCAAAACAACCAGAACTTAACAGGTAGAACCCTGTCTCAACACGGGACCCAGCACTGCGCGGGCCACACTTGGAGCAGAGACATCTAGCCTGTAAAAGCAGACAAAAGTGAGCGGCGAGGACCAGCTCGCTGCTGCACAAATGTCTTGGATGGAAACACCCTTGAACAAAGCCCAGGATGTAGCCAGTCCACGAGTAGAATGAGCACGCAGGCCCGTTGGTGCCTGCAAACCCTGACTCGTATAAGCCAGAGCAATCGCTTCCACAATCCAGTGGGAGAGCCGTTGCCTGGTAACGGGCTTGCCCTTCTGAGGGTTAGCCCAGGATATAAAGAGTTGGTCATTACAACGAAACTCTTTTGACCTGTCCATATAGATGCGTAAAGCACAAACTGGACACAGCAAATTCGCCGCTGTTCCTCAGAGGAACACAGCGGCGGAGGAAATGCCACAATGTCAATGGGGGTACATGAGCCAACCACCTTAGGTATAAAGGCAGGGTTGAGCTTCAGCAACACTCTCGTTTGCCCCGGGGCAAACTGAGTGCATGAAGGATGTACAGAGAGCGCATGAATGTCACTGACTCGCTTGGCAGATACCAGAGCCAGTAACAGCACTGTCTTCAGTGACAGGTGTTTCATGTCAGCTTCTTCCAGGGGTTCAAATGGAGGTCGAGTGAGCCCATCTAAAACCACTGCCAAGTCCCATAATGGCACCAGTGACCTGGAAACAGGGAGGAGCCTGCGAGCCCCTTTCATAAAACGGCAGACCAAAGGATGTTGGCTAGCCGTCTTTCCCTCAAAGCCCACATGGCATGCAGCAATAGAAGCCAGGTACACTTTGATCGTAGAGAAAGCTCTGTGTTTATCAATTAAGTCCTGTAGAAATGATAAAATCACCCCGACAGGACATTGAAAAGAGATGTGTCCTTTTTGAAGGCACCACTCCTCAAACACCCTCCACTTACAGTCATAGAGAGACCTGGTGGAGGAAGCTCTTGCACTCTGAATAGTGTTTATCACCTTCTGAGGGAGCCCCACTGTATTCAGATTGTACCACTCACGGGCCAGGCCCATAGTGCCAAGCGCTCTGGGTGTGGGTGAAAGATCGTCCCCCCCCGCCTGAGACAGTATGTCCCTGCGTAGTGGGAGCTGCCACGGCTGCCCGCACAGCAGCTGATATATCTCCGCCAGCCAGTACATTGCAGGCCAGTGCGAAGCTATCAGGATAAGTGTGTGGCGTTGTTCTCTCACTCTGGCCAGAGTTGGGGGTATCAGAGCCAGGGGTGGGAACGCGTACAGAAGGACCGGAGGCCAAACGTGCGTGAGCGCGTCCACGCCTAACGGTGCGTTTAAATCACGCATTGAAAAGAACAGCTGACATTGAGCATTTTCTTTTGATGCGAACAGATCTACCGCGGCTCGGCCGTAACGCACCCACAGCTGACTCACAATCATTGGATGTCCAGTCTGCATATAGTGGTGCACCTCTGGACAGCAGATCTGCCCCGAGGTTCATCACTCCTGGTACGTGCGTCGCTCTCAGAGAGAGGAGACGTCCGCAGCTCCATAAGATCAGTTTGCGTGCCAGCATGTGTAACTGGAGAGAACGCAAACCCCCTTGGCGGTTTATATACAATATTGTGGTCGTGTTGTCTGTCCTCACGAGGACATGATGTCCTCTGAGAAAAGGCAGAAAGCGTTTCAGGGTGAGGAACACCGCTAAAAGCTCCAGATAATTTATGTGTGACCGTTGGAGGTCTCTGCTCCAGAGACCCCTCACAGGTCGACCTTCGTATATACCCCCCCAGCCCGTCAGACATGCGTCTGTGGTGACCACCTTCCGCGATAGGACAGCACCCATAGGCACGCCCCGTACTAGAAAAGTCAGGTGTAGCCAGTGGCGCAGTGCCATTACGCATTTCATAGTGACCATCACTCTCCGCGCGCCATGACGCGCGGGGTCCAATCTGAGGGCAGCTACCCAGCGCTGAAACTCCCTCATGTGTAAGCCCAGTCCCAGTCGTACCACCAGAATGGCTGACGCCATGAGCCCCAGCAACCGCAGACATGACCTGAAGAGAACATATTTGCGTGGCTGGAAATGAGTGAGGCAAGCCCTAAAGGCTTTCACTCTCTCTGCTGACAAGCGGGCTGTAAAGGACACCGAATTCAGACTGGAACCGGTCTGCCTTTGCCGGTAGCATGGGGTTCCTGCTCGGTGTCGAAGCCAGCCTCGGTTGGAGGTGGGCTGCCACCAGCGGTTCCATGGGCGGCATGCGGAGCAGGCCGAGCCTCTCCATACCGTCACAGTCCAGGGAGGAGGCACCCTGGATTGGGGCCTTGTTGCTAAAGGGACGGTCTCTCCACGAGACCGACACCTCGTCCAGCATCTCCGGAAAGACTGGAAGGAGCTGCCTCTTCGTCCTCGCTGCTTGGGGCAAGTTCTTCGCCTCGTAGCGAGATCTGGAGGCCACTTCAAGCCATGGGATGTCCAGCCTGGATGCAGCGCGTTGACACACGGCCTGCAAGTCCATGCTTAGGACGGGCGAAGCTGGTGTGCTCTCGCCCGGGGGAGCGGACATCGCTCCCGGCTTTGCAGCCTGAGCCGATGAAACGAAGATGTCATCCGAGTCAGACAGGAGGAACTCAGAGGTATCCTCTTCGTCCTCCATATAGTCCAACTCCAGGACATCCTCCGCAGGTGGAACCATGGTGAGGTCCAATTGGGAGCCCCAGCTTGACACAGCGCGGGGCTCCGCTCTCGCGGCTCTTGCCGCCACCGGGTCCCAGCCTGAAACGGCTCCGGTTCAGCGGCTGTCGCTGTTGTTGAGCCCCAGTCTGAGACAGCACGGGGCTCAATCTCTGCGGCGGACGCCACCATGTCTTGATTGCCGGCCGGCGAATCAGCGGACATGAGGGGGTCCTGTCCCGACAAGCTAGCTTGGCGTGCTAACCGTCGGCGGAGGCTCTTCATGGTGAAGCGGGTACAATGCCCGCACGAGCCGGGGTTATCGATAGCCTCCCGGGCGTGTTCCAGCCCGAGGCAGGACGAGCAGACCTGGTGTGAGTCTGTGCCTGAAATCTTAAACCCGCAGCCGCATAGCCGAGCCTCCGAGTCCCTGACTCCTCTGGTATGAGGGAGAGAAGGGTCCATCTTCGATCGCCGGGGTGTCGGCGTGGAGTGGACACGCTAGTAACAGGTACGTTACTGAGAAAAAAAATCCAACCTTGCCGTTAGTCCGAAAGGAAAAAAGGCGACGGTGTAGATTTTATTCTTTAAAGAATATTAACTGGTGTGTTAATACCTTTTTTTTTTATCTCTGTCTCCTCTGGTGTGAGAGAGAAAAGAGAACGTCCTCTTTACCGTGGTGTCGGTGTGGAGGGAAAAAAAAATTAGCAACAGGTATGTTACTAGCTTGAAGAAAAAATCAAACCTTACCGTTATTTCGACAGAAAGAAACGGCGAGGCAGATTCCAATATTAACTGGTGTGTTAATATTGCTCAGTCTTCTTGCAAAGCAAAAAAGTAACCGGCAAGCGCCCGTCGACCGAATGTTAGCTTTGGGTTCAGTCTGTGGACCGTTAAGCTATCCCGGTTACTGATAAATCGAGATGTGCTCTGAAGCGAGAAGAGGTGTTTGAATGACGCTGCGTCGTAGCGCAAGCTGCTTAAAGGGTGGGTGGATTCCCTGACGTTGACGTCAAGATCACCAGCCAATCAGGATTGGCGTAATGAGATTGATGCTTCTGTTTGCATACGCGTTGAGGCGCATCCCATAGTGAGACATCGAACGGAGTGTTATGAATGAGAACTAGTTGTTGCTCGCAATTAAACCTTTAAAACTGTAAACAATCAATGCTTAAAACATACATACATACATACATACATTGTCTTGGTGGTGCCCAGCAAACAATGTGGGCTTCGTAAATAATTGGACAGCCTTCTGGGGAAAACCTGGTCTGATTAAGAGAGACGGCATTCATCCTACTTTGGAAGGTGCAAATCTCATTTCGGCAAACATTTCAGGGCTTTGTGGACTTAATCCATGACAAACTGGAGTTGAGACCAGGAGGCGGAGTCGCAGTCTTACACGCTTCTCTGCGCTCTCTCCTAGGCAGTCATCCATAGGAATCCCGAACCCAATAAAATACCCAATATTAACGGTGTGTGTGTCTGCCCAAGGACAATTTAAGGTAAAACCTAATAGTGGTGTCATACATAATAACCTAATAAAAGTAAAAGTAACAACTACTACAGTGCAACAAAACAGGAAGATTAAATGTGGTCTCTTAAACATAAGATCTCTAGCATCTAAAGCAATATTGGTAAATGATTTAATATCAGATTATAATATTGATATATGCTGTCTCACTGAAACTTGGTTGAGACATGAAGAATATGTCAGCATAAATGAGGCCACTCCACCCAGCCATATCAATACTCATATTGCCCGAGGCACGGACCGAGGAGGTGGAGTTGCAGCAATCTTTGACTCAAGTTTACTTATCAATACTAAACCAAAATGTAATTATACCTCCTTTGAAAGTCTCGTTTTTAGTCTTACGCATCCGACCTGGAAAACTTTGCAGCCAATCTTATTTGTTACAGTGTACCGTGCACCAGGTCCTTATTCAGAATTCTTATCAGAATTCTCTGAGTTTTTATCAACTTTGGTTCTTAAAACAGATAAAGTAATTATTGTAGGTGACTTTAATATTCATGTTGACGATGATAAAAATAGCCTTACTGTTGCATTTAACTCTATATTAGATTCTGTTGGTTTTTGTCAGAGTGTAAATAAACCAACCCACTGCTATAATCACACTCTCGACCTTGTTCTGACTTATGGTATTGAAATTGAGCAACTATTAGTCGAACCGCATAATCCTGCTTTATCCGACCATTTCTTAGTAACTTTTGAAGTACTGTTACTAGACTACAAAGCATTAGTCAAAAGCTCCTGCAGCAGAAACCTATCTGTTAGTGCTATAGCCAAATTTAAGGAAGAGATTCCACCAATACGTAACTCGATAGCATGTCTGCATGTAGGGGAGGAAACTTATACAAAATGTACACCACCCCAAATTGATCATGTTGTTGATAGTGCTATAGATGCGCTGCAAATAAAATTAGACTCTGTTGCTCCTTTGAAAAAGAAGAAAATAAAACAACATAGATTAGCTCCATGGCATAATGCCGAAACCCGCAAAATAAAGCAAAAGTCGAGACAACTTGAAAGGATATGGCGTTCCACTAAACTTGAAGAATCTCGTTTAATTTGGCATATTACTCTCAATGAATATAAGAAAGCACTGCGTAAAGCGAGAGCAGCCTACTACTCTTCATTAATAGATGAGAATAAGAATAATGCAAGATTTATTTTCAGCACTGTAGCCAGGCTGACAGAGAGCCACAGCTCGATTGAGCCTTCTATTCCCATAGCACTCAGTAGTAATGATTTTATGTGCTTTTTTAATGATAAAATTGTTACTCTTAGAAACAAAATTAATGACCTCTTGCCTTTGACCAGTATAGTGTTATCAACAGCTCCCGGAAACGTAAGTTCTAATATTACACTAGATAGTAAACTAGAATACTTTTCAGCCATAAACCTTGAACAATTAAATTCAATGATTCTCTCTTCTAAACCATCAACGTGTATGTTAGACCCAATTCCAACTAAGCTGTTGAAGGAAGTTTTTCCATTAATTAGCACTTCTTTATTAAATATTATGAATATGTCTTTATTATCAGGCTATGTTCAACAATCATTCAAAGTAGCAGTGATAAAACTGCTTCTTAAAAAGCACAACCTCGATCCAGAGGTTTTAGCCAACTATAGACCTATTTCTAATCTTCCGTTCCTCTCAAAAATTCTTGAGAAAGCGGTCGCAAAACAGCTGTGTGATTACTTAAAAAACAATGATTTATTTGAAGATTTTCAGTCTGGCTTTAGAACACATCATAGCACAGAGACAGCTCTGGTTAAAGTCACAAATGACATTCTAATAGGGACTTGTCTCTATTCTTGTTTTGCTCAATCTCAGTGCTGCATTTGATACTATCGACCATGATATCCTATTGCAAAGACTATAGCACTTAGTTGGCATACAGGGAACTGCTTTAGACTGGTTTAGGTCCTATCTATCTGAACGCTCTCAGTTTGTACGTGTCAACGATGAATCTTCCACGCAAACCAAAGTTAGCCATGGAGTGCCACAGGGATCATTGCTCGGACCTATTTTGTTCACATTATATATGTTTCTGTTAGGCAATATTATAAGGAATCATTCTGTAAACTTTCATTGTTATGCGGATGATACTCAACTATATTTATCAATCAAGCCTGATGAAAATAATCATCTAAATAAAATTCAAGACTGCCTCAAGGACTTAAAAACGTGGATGACCTTACATTTTTTGATGTTAAACACGACCCAAACTGAAGTTATTGTACTTGGCCCGAAGAATCTACGAAACAAATTATCTAAAGATATACTAACTATGGATGGCATTAATTTGGCCTCCAGTGAGACTGTAAGGAATCTTGGTGTTATATTTGATCAGGATTTATCCTTTAACGCCCACATAAAATCAATTTCAAGGACCGCCTACTTCCATCTACGTAACATTGCAAAAATCAGGCATATCTTGCCTCAAAACGATGCAGAGAAACTAGTCCATGCATTTGTTACTTCAAGGCTGGATTATTGTAACTCTTTATTATCAGGGTGTACCAAGAAGTCAGTTAAGTCGCTTCAGCTGATTCAAAATGCTGCAGCTCGTGTACTAACCAGAGTTAGGAAAAGGGACCACATTACTCCTGTTCTGGCTGCCTTACACTGGCTCCCTATAGAAAATTCTTCTTCTCGCCTACAAAGCCCTTAATGGGCAGGCGCCATCTTACCTTAAATAACTCATTATACCCTACCGTCCTACTAGGGCATTGCGTTCCAAGAATGCAGGGTTGTTGGTTGTTCCTAGAGTCTCTAAAAGTACAATGGGAGCCAGAGCCTTTTCTTATCAAGCTCCACATTTGTGGAATCAGCTTCCAGTTTGTGTTCGGGCGTCAGACACCCTATCCGTTTATAAGAGTGCGCTTAAGACCTTCCTTTTTGATATAGCTTATAGTTAGGGCTGATTAGATTCAGCCCCTAGTTTTGCTGATATAGGCTTAGTTTGTCAGGGGACATCTTACTTCTTCCTTCTCTCTGTCTATACCTGTGTACTCTCATGTTCCGATTAACCCAGCTTCCCCAAATGTCTTTCTTTTTGGTGTCTATATACACCGGGATCCAGAGTCATGGATGATCCTGCGCTCCTCTGTCCTGGATCTTGAGTCGTGGCTGTGGTCCTGGATCATAAGTCCTGGATGGATATCCTCGTGGATTCATCTTCCTATTATACACACATGCATTTCCAAATATTTGGACTACCTATGTTGCAAATGTATTATCTTTTCAATTTACACACGGCATCTATTGCACGTCTGTCCGTCCTGGGAGAGGGATCCCTCCTCTGTTGCTCTCCCTGAGGTTTCTCCCATTTTTCCCTTTAAACTGTGGGTTTTCTCCGGAAGTTTTTCCTTGTACGATGTGAGGGTCTAAGGACAGAGGGTGTCGTATTGTCATACTGATATTCTGTACAAACTGTGAAGTCCACTGAGACAAATGTAACATTTGTGATATTGGGCTATATAAATAAACATTGATTGATTGATACAAACTGTGCAAAACACATGTGAGTTAGATGCAATCCTTTTCACAACTGGACAAAAGTAATTTGAGGTTGAATAAAGATAGTTTTGGAAGCTTGTCAAAATCAATAACATGTACAAGTTCTGTACAATACAGTACATTTTGATATGCATAAGATAAAACAATATTAAAACGAGACATCCTGACTTTGCTCTGCCAACATATTATAAATTGAAGCTACTCACAGAGTTTTAACACTGCTGTGCAGCACTGTGAGGAAGTCGTGCACTCCTTCCTTAGTGTGGCAGGAGATCAGACAGACAGGAGGGAATCCAGAGACTCGTCTCAGCTCCCCGTCGAGCTCAAGCCTCTGCTCCTCAGGCAGCAGGTCCATTTTGTTCAGCACCAGGAGCAACCTGTCTGCAGGAAACACTGTGGCAAGAAAGGAAGGAAGAAAAAATGTTGATCAATCACCATTGACTCAAGGCATAGAGACTTATATTTGATCACTCTTGATGACACAAAACTCTCCTTCCTGCCAGTACTCCCTGGAATACTGTAAGTCGTCCATGAATCAACCGCTAGTATCATTTAATAATGCAAGATGGACCTGTTAGCGAGCAACTTGTGTCACAATACATTACATTCTGTACAATACTGATTTGAAGAGCAAACACCCTATGATGTTTGATGGGGAACATTTGTGTTCCAGATATCTTACCCGTCTCAGGCTGCTCCTGGGGGGGCAGGACACTCCTGAGGTGCTCCTGGAGGAAGGCTGCAGCCTGCTGGGCATCAGAGGGGAGATCAGCACAGTCCGCTACCACCAGCGTCAGATCGGCCTGCTCCACTCTGGTGGAAAGAAAGCAACCTCAACATTTGACCTTGAAACATTACTAGTAACTGCACTTTTCCAGAGACTGAAATGATAAGATAAGATATTAGACCAAATAACTTAAATACTTATTACTGTCTATATGATGACACACTTGTTGTGTATATGAACTTTTCTTATATATGATTAGTAACAGTTTCCTAAACTCGTTTGACTCTTCTGGGTGGACCACATGGTAAATTAACTTTTTTATTGACTAAATGGACTTGGAAATGGATTTTAAATAGTGCTTTATCCAGTCTTTATGACTCCTTAAAGCGCTTTAAGCACTTTGAATTGCCTTGTGTTGAAAAGTGCTATATAAATAAACTTGCCTTGCCTTGCCTTTAACATAAACAGCCTTCACCCATTTACACACATTCATACAGAGGCAGGGACTAGCATGTAAGGTGCAAGCTGCTCAAGGAAGCTAACCAGCGTTGGCAATGCCATCAGGAGCAACTTGGGGATAGGGTGGATGTGGCTCAGTGGTTTACATGCGCTGATCTTCGGAGCACAGGTTCAATTCCCCCTGCAGTCAGCATGCCGTTGTGTCCCTGGGC
This sequence comes from Gymnodraco acuticeps, assembly GCF_902827175.1. Classification (NCBI taxonomy): domain Eukaryota; kingdom Metazoa; phylum Chordata; class Actinopteri; order Perciformes; family Bathydraconidae; genus Gymnodraco; species Gymnodraco acuticeps. Next base: position 1,159,036 of record NW_022989750.1, on the reverse strand, counting down.
AAGACACTTCACCCCAAATCGCTCCTGTGGGGATTGCCCATAGTATTGAGTGTAAGTAAGTCACTTTGGGTAAAAGTCATGTAATGTAAAAAGTGTCTTGCCCGAGGATACATCAACATGTTGACTGCAGGGTCTGGGATCGAACCCGTAACCCTCTGATTGGAAGAAGATTGCATTGCCTCACAGCCACAGTTATGTAATGGTATTTGGTTGACCCTCCTGCACTTGGTCCCACTGTGAGGTCAGCAGCACCAGCGGATGCTGTTCTTACCCCTTCCTTCCTGTAGTGACCCAGGTCCCGAGCCTCTGACCTGCTCCTTACACCAGAAGTTCCCCGTAGAACACAAACTGCCCACCCTTCCTACCGAGCCACCAGCTCGCCCAAATAACTTGACAAACAGTCAAGTGATTACGCAATATTTGACCTGAATATTTTTTGTTATGCAGTCACATCAGAATTTTCTTTGGATATGAGTCCCCAAACAATCTTTGGATTTGGAAAATACATTATTTGATGGAATGTATGTTTAAGAGTATTTTCTTATGTTGAAAAGGTGTGGCAAATCCCATTAAAATTAGCAACATACTTAATTGATATTCGTCACATGAGGTGATATGACATCGTATTGATATATTGTTCATCCCCTGCCAAGAACACAAGTACATTAGAAACTATTTCACATTTGTCTTTTTTTTGGTATTGCCATATTTTATTCTGAATATTTGCTTTCTATAGTTCTTTATATTTAAATCAACTGTCAGGAGTGACAGCAACACGCTGTATTGTTGTAATACAAACAAGTATTTAAAGCAATTCTTTTTCTAATTTAGGTTATACAGAATCTCTAAACTTTACTTTTAAATATTAATTAATTGATAAATAATGTGGGAGTGTGTTGTAACACGCTTTTTCCTCTTGCTCTTTGACACCAAAATCATACTATAAAGTCTGTGAATAAAAGCTGAATTATTAATATTTGTTGGTGCCAGTGTTCACGTTTGTGTGCGTGTCTGTTTGCATGTTTGTATTTGATGAAGCAGTGATGACGAGTGTTATACAGTAAGTACTGCTATTCTTCGCTGGTGTAAACAGTGGAAGCGGCCGTTAGCAAAATGCCATATATGTTCATTCTCTACACCGTGCATAAAGAACCTGTTGATGGTGAATACTCCTAGAAAAGGAAAGGAGCCTCTTCATTACGCAACCTCCTGAGAGTGTTTTTCCTATGTATTTATATCTGTGGCTCTGCAATAATATAAACTATGGATGTGACAAATGTAGACAAAAGGTACACATTACGAAAATATAGCATGATGTACAGAGGAAAAGCAATGACTTATTTCTTCCTCTCTTTGTTTTCAAGGACATATTCCATTGGTCCTCAGGCCAATCTTGATTGAGTATTATGCAAACATGAGCAGTTGCTGAAGCAGCAATCTACTGTACGATTACACCCGACATACTCTGAGTTAAATCACTTTTTGGGATATTTAAAATAAAAGGGCTTTGTCCTCTAACTGCTCCTGGTACTAGGATGGGTTAAAAGCAGAGAACACATTTCACTGTGTGTACTGTGTGCTCTGCATGTGTGACCATTAAAGAGGGTTTTATCCCTCCAATTATATTCTATATACCTCTCTCGAGCTCGGCGGACCCCCTCCCTCTCCACCAGGTCGGGACTCTCCCTGAGGCCGGCGGTGTCACTCAAGAGGACCGGGAATCCCCCGATGTCCAGGGCCGTCTCCACTATGTCCCTGGTGGTGCCAGCGATGGGAGATACAATTGCTGCAGGTCTCTGGCCTGGATAAAAGAAGATTAAAGGATAAGGTTGGCAATGTTATATATGTATCATATTGTCAACAAATCCCATGAAAAAACACCAAAAATAACAATGTGATTATCAAAACTGTCTGATTTCCTAACAACCCCAAGTCAATTTTGTGATGCTAAAAAATTATAAATAATTCCCTTAAACAGCTGGCCACTGTCACCTCTTATAATCAATATGTAATCTGGAGTATATAATGGTTGGCCTTTTGCCCATGTATTGTTCATTTTGTGAGGCTTTTTGACAAATCTCTATATAGTCTATTCACAAGTTCTGTGCAAACAAGAATATATGTTGTCATCCTTTCTTTATTCGTCATTCAAGAACTTGGCTAGCATCAGCCACGTCAAATTACGCTGCCAGCTCATCAATATTTGTCTGTGCTGACTGGGTGTAAGTCTAGGTCACAGGAAGACTAATTAGAAGAGGAAATGATAACAGGAATGTATCTGAAGTTTGATAAATACGTCTATTATTCTGGTAGGAAGCTGTGAGGAGACCCTGCCAAGCCTCCTCTCTGGATAGTGTATGATTGTGATTTAAAATGATTTAAGGATACAATATCATAAACAAACATAACCTTAGACTATATACAAGGGGCTCATTAGGTTGAAAACAAATGAGGATAAACAACCAAAGACCTGATCTAGAATGAGAAAACTGACATACTACTAATTACGTTTGCTTTTATATTATTTTCCATATTCCTTTATGAGCATTGCAACACAATCTGTTGCAATTGAAAGCAGACTTTGACTGATAACACATGACGCACGGCCAGAATCTAATGTTTTCCGAAAAGTCATACTGTAATTAATTTTGCAAAGAGCAAGGTCTACTGTTCACAGATGGTGTGGTCTTTAAAAGTAAGTCCACGCTGCTTATGGTATGACAGATGTTGCCTTCTTTCCCTCTCAAATCATGGCTGACCGCAGTGTGATTAATAAGTTAGGTTAGTATTTCTAAGATAGTGAGACATATTTAATGGTAATCCAACCACAAGTTGTGTTTGTTTGTGTGTGTGCACTGATTTTCTTACAGAGTGTGTTCAGAAGGCTACTTTTCCCTGCATTGGTGGCTCCTGCGATGACCACCTGGACTCCGCTGCGTAACCGCTCGCCCCTCCTCTCGTCCTTTAAGTGGCGCTCCATCTCTGCCTGCAGATCACACACCCATCGGTCCACTGTGGGGTTGACAGTGAGATAAAAACAAATGAGGGAACGGCCAGTGACGAAGGCTTCTCTACAATTTCACTTTCATGGCCTTGTGGTGAGAACTTCTGTCCTTTGAAGGAAAAAAGGCTGTCCGGTGTCTGACACCGTTTGTCTGGACGATAAAAATGGGTCATGGACCGATCCCTTTCCGCCTGTGACTAAGGCGGAAAAATGCTTTTGACAAACCAATCTATCAACAACAGCTGCTCCTAAACAGGAAAATCTAGACTGACCACACATTAATTCATCCAACTTGGCATTTCAATAAAATGTAAAAAAACATCAGATATAACATTAAATGGGATGTGAATGAGAGTGTTTTCTATGTTTTCTATTTTTGGGGAAAGAGTCTATTAGTTTTAGGCGTGAAGTGAACCCACATTCCTTTCCTCCAGAATAAACAATCATTCCCAGGCTTTGTAACTTCACAACATCTGAGGCTTCTGAAGAGCCCTGTCAGTGCTAGACGGCAGGCGACAGACTCAGGGGGAACATCCCTTCCACACACACACACAACACACACACACACACACACACACACACACACACACACACACACACACACACACACACACACACACACACACACACACACACACACACACACACACACACACACACATACACACACACACACACACACACACACACACACACACACACACACACACACACACACACACACACACACACACACACACACACACACACACACAATAAGCATGGGAAACCTGGGCACAGAGAGAACAGTACTTTGCTGTCTGCATTATTCCTGTGAGCAACATGTCAGGTTAGCTTTGAAGGCAAGACTAATGCCTCTACTGTCCCCCCTGGCCTTCTCTCCACACTTCCTCAAAGGAAATCGTCTTCTAAACAGTTTGATGTCTATGGCTTCTCCCCACAGTGCAGCAAACACCCACGATGGCCAGCTGAAGATCCAAACAGGAAAGCCAGTCAAACTCCAATCTCCTTAGAGAGAAACAGAGCCCTCTAAAAGCCTAAGGAAATGATTGTTCTGTCATGTTTTTCCAGTAAAGAGCACAAAGTGTACACATACCTTGGTTTAAGACCCCGTCCTCAATTAGCTCGTCTTCACTGAAGTCTATGAAGGCCTCAACGTGAGCCAGACACTGGGTGACACACAAAGCAGACAAGAGAGAGAGGAAGAGGATTGAATCAGATTATAGAATTAACACATTCAACTCTAAAACAGTTATATCATTATTTTCATACTTTAACTGCATGTTGAAATGTTGAAGCAGAGAAAATGTGAGTGACAGGTAACGAGCAGTACAGTTTATCAGCAGTAGGCAGCAGCTCCCACCCAGGCTCTTAATGCAGAGCTGTTCACTGCTATCAAGGTTGGTTAAATGCAAAGTCTGAATTTCACTGTGTGTTCTGTGTACATTCATGACAATGAAAAGTTGATTCGATTAATCCTGCTGGTGCCACAGCTCACATCTACTCCTGGGGCACCTGTGATACAAGGACAGTGATGAAGAAAAGCTACTTTGATTAGGGTATCGTTACATCTAACAATTAAGTTCAATAATGGTTGACCTTTTGTCCATTTTTTTGATTATTGTTTAATTATTCATTCATTAACATTTGTAAAAAATGGCAACCATTTATATCCCAGAATCTTAGGTGACAATATACCTAAATGCAAAGTGCTCCCATACATTCATACTTTGCATGTAAACAAACATTTGAAATTCCTTTAAAATACTAAGAATACAAACAAGGGAAAGTTCCAGTTTTTCCTCCACAGCACAGATCACTATCTTGATTGACATGCGGAACCTAAAGACAATAGCAGTATAGCTGCACAAAACAGGAAGCATCATATTCCCATACTTTAATACATTTAAAAAGTGGGAAGCCAACGGTTTGAAAAAAAACTACATTGTTTGGGGGGTTTGAACCCGCACCCTACAGATGGTATAAGTCTCATTACCAAGATTCCCAGAAATGTGAGCCCAAAATACAGGGACGTTCAAATAGCTTTTAGGGAACATCCTGAGATAAGGAACTTTACAGAGTTTCTCAAGGGAGACCACCTGGACCGGTTATTCAGATCTGGTGCCAAATCGTTGAAAGATCCCTGGTCTGATTCTTCCAAACAGTTCACACAAGAAAGAGGGTTTGGCCTGCATCCACTGTGTTGAAATGTTCATCAGCAGTCAGTGACCTGCTGCTCTGAACCGCCTCAAAGGACGTATGAGGAAAACTGATACTCTGATTAGAAGTAAACAAGACAGACATAAGAATATATGCCACATTATCAGGGGAACAGGCTTTTTGGAAAAAAACAACAATACAAGTGTTGTTACAAACAAGTAAAGAGGTCTAAGGTTTTAGACAACTGCAAAGCAAAAATGTTGCTATATTCTCCCACAGAAAAGTGAAGTTTCAACTGCACAAAGTTTCTTAACTTTTTGGAAAGTTGGCTTGAATATAAATTGGTGTAGGGCAACCATGTGTAATAGTGGGACTCACAAAACACTTTACTGACACATCACTTACCTACTCACTAACATTGTACTAAAAATCCCCAAAACATAAACCTAGGCACAAAAAAAACAACTGAATATTGTTAGGTACATTTAAAGATTTATGAATAGGATTCATTTAAATGTGTACTGAACACCTCTAACCATGTCTTCATATCTGATTAAAAATAATTAGACAAAAGCTGTATAGATTATTCTCCATCCGCTAGGTCACTAACCCCTAATGTGAATTGTACATCCACCTTAATTTCTCCACTCTAATCATACTGTAATTTATCTTAACTTCCAGACTGACTCAGCCTTCTGACCCTTATCTATACTAACAGTATACACTTCAGGATACTGCATTGATAAGAAACACATACTGCTGCTCAGAATATATAAATGTTTGGATTGTGTGCCTGTCCTAAAACACACAGCTGCGTTGTCTGGAATAATTCATCTTTAATCCATCCAAAACAAAACCAGTTATCCTGCAATGGAAACTATGGGAAATGGGTAGCACTTAAGGGAAGATGGATCTGCACCATATCACAATAAATAAGGTTCTTTGAAAAGTTCCGTTCTTAGAAAGTCAACATTGAAAAGTAGGTATCTGGACTTGAACTCTTATTAGTGGCTGTCGACGGGAAACAACGTAATGAGATCTGAGTCAGTTCTGGTGCCAAAACAGAGCGGAGGACCTGCTCCCTTCAGGCCCTTTGGCCACCATAAAGTAAGAATAACAATAACAACGGAATATGAGTTGTGTTTATACAATGGGGAATGGATCCTTCAGTAAACTATTCCTACTTTTCTGTTAATCAGATATTATGGTCTTAGAAAAACGAAATATACTTTTCTTAGGTTTGCTAAGAAGGGTGATGGATATTATAGTATTATTATTAATTATATTACAATTTCAACTGATTTCCTTATTACATAGGGTAATGTTCTTTACACATTATACTTTAATATTATTATCTTTTCTATTTCTCAAATATTTTAATAATAACTATCATTAATTGCTATACCTGCTTAAAAATGTATTGCTTTTCTTGCATAAAAAAAGTGTAAATTATTAAGCAATGTGTTGTCTTAACTCCACGGATTGCTCCCCCCTCCCTGAAGTTACACTTAACCCAATCCATCCTATTTAATTAATTCACATATTTTTCCTGTTTATTCGCAATCCTGTTTTAAATGAAAAATACATTTATACATGTACTAGTACAAATAGTGCTTTTGGTTTTCAATAATGTCCTGCAGCAACATGGAAACAGGAAGAGTGAGAGCCAATGAATGAATCCATCAACACTGTGTTGGAAAAGCAGCTGTTTGGGTGTGTAACTACTGAGGCCTGACCTGCAGCACGGTACACAGGTTCTTTCCTCAAAACTGTTTTGAAAGAAATGTAAGACATGAACATGGACACAATCTCTCCAGGGAGAACTCCAGCAGGACGGCTTGTCCCTGCTACCAAAACGTCTCAGCATTGGATACAACAACAGCATGTCCAAAGAGGCTATGTTCATTTGTCATTTAAAAACAAGGTACTGTTGGGTTTGAGTCAACATGAAGCACAGCACATAAGCACAGCACATCAAGTCAACATTCAGGCCAAGAGACAAAAAGAAAGCACTTGGTGTGAGAAACAGAGATTTTAAGACTTTTCCAACATCCAAACTGATCTTTCTTTCGAAAATGGAGTGTATAGTTTCTGTAGTAAAGATGAATTCAGTTCATATAACACTCCAAACATCTAGAAATCTATATTTTTGTTTTAAACAGTATGTACGTAATAGGAAGAAAACCTCAACTTCAGGCCTTGTAGCATTGGAGACTAAGATTAATCCAAAATGTTACAATATTGTTCAAGTCGGATTAAAAGCAAACTGCAACTGCAGTTACTGCCACAAATGCTACACCTACACCCTCAAGCCCAGAGATCCAGACATTTTGCACACCACCCTGCCTCAGTGGGATGTTGGAAACCACTGTCTAACCCACCACCGTTGTTCATCGGACCACCTACCCGTTTCAGTCTGTGGGTCCAGTCCTGATAGAGGTGTCCCAGCTCTCCTGACATCTGCCTCAGAGCCTGTCGTCTCTGAGCCTCCGTCTCAGCATGGATCAGATCGCCGAGCCCCTCCACCTGCACATAGCATTATAATAGTTATAACTGCTATACATTTTTCATTTATCTATAGCACGACTGTTTTAACTGTTTAATGTTTCCATGACTTATTTTGAAGGAAGAGATTCATTTGATTATATAAGTCAGTCTTTTTATTAAATCAACTTTACAGTCTTGGCTAGAACTTGTAATTCTTAACTTTCTGTGCGGCAAGCACATCATTTTTTTACTACAGTACAGTTGTTGAAAGGCCTGTGTCAATAAATAAATATAGATTGAATAAATAATAAACTGTATTAAAAAGTTAAAAACTGTAAACATATTGTCCAGAGCTCACAGTATAGCTGTATACTTAGAGAATAGAACATCACCATCTACAGAATCCATTATTAGATAGCCAATTGAAAAACTGAATATTTTCATTGTTGATATGCTTACACTTGAAATCCCTGTTCATTGTTTACCCTCTTTCTTCCACATTCATTTACCTTTTAAAATACTCTGAAAGGCTCTTGGTATGCCATCTGCAGAGACCTGTCTCTTTGTTTTTACATTCTCTTCTTGACCTACCTCTGTTAAATCCAGTTTCCCTGCTTGAAAGGCCCTCCGTGTGAACTCACCAGCTTCAGCAGGCCTCATGCCAGGCACGCTTCCTGAGAAACACACACACACACGCACACAAACAAACACACAAACACAGCAAACAGAAATGGAGAAATGCATGAGGCACGGGTCGGGCATGAATGATGCACACAACACACACACATGCCCAAACAGGGGGGGATTAACTGCAGGGTCTATGTGTCACTCAGGGTTCACTTGGAATGAAAACAGGCACAACTGTGCAGGTTAAAAAGGTTACGTTTTCATTGTTTTCACAACCATTGTTCAAACCTCATCAGGAGGAGACTGCGTAGAACCCAAATCCTTTGGCAAAGTCAAGGTCATCATGGCCAACATTGTCACTACCTTTTTTTTTAATGGTTATGATATCAACTTCAAGTAAACACTAATGTATTCCTGATAATTGAAAATCTTGCAAGGTAAGAATATTTCATTTAAATGTCTAATTTATACAATACTGCCACCTTTAAGGCCATTTGGAGAACTGCAGTAAAATATTACTTTTCAGTCATAGAGGGATTGTCACGCTTGTCAAGTCACATATTATAAGTATCTTAGAAATAGGAAATCATGTTTCAGTTTTCCCTTTTAAGTCAAAGTGATGGACAGTCACATGAGTCAACCAGTTATTGGGTTAATACTTCTTGTAAAACTCACAGCTTGGAAAGTCAGGACTGTGAGGACAACCATACCTTTTACACATTGCTAAGAAACAGTGCATCATATGGCGCTGTACGTGTTATAAAGCATTATATGAAGTTGAATAATATTATGTTATACTCATAAGGGTTACCTAGAGCCTGTAGGACAGCAGTAATCACAGCAGGGCCGCCATGGATGTGGAACTCCACACTGTCCTCTCCTGTAAAACTATGAGGACCTGATGACATAAAAAGAGGGAGAAAACAACAGTCTTTGGTCATTTAAAAAAACAAGATGAGCAAATGTTATGAACACTTTCTTTAAACTCAGGCTGCTACAAGTGGGTGATATGACTGATATTCTGACTCAATACTGCTCTGAGGTTATAACAAGGGATCAGACTTGACATCAATACTTAGCAATCAAGCTGGTCTGTCATCACTTTGCACCAAAAGATACTTCATTCAATAAAAGACAGACAAAATATCTCACCAATATTTTTAATTGACCAGTCAGTCACACAGTGCTGTTGAACATAATTAAAATAATATTTTGCCGAATTTGTTTTTCTATTTTTTAGCCCATTTTTAAGTCATTATTTTTCCATTACTGTTACATTTAAAGACCACTCTGCATTAGCATTACCATACATTGTACTGTATTATATGTATTTGATGGGAAAGCAATCCATGGTGTGTAAAGTAGACTATATCCAAAATACAAATAGCAGAAATGTAGTTAAAAGTAATTAAATGTGTGTTTTATCATACCTGGGAACCAGAAGACAAGTCCACGGTCCAGAACTTCTTTTGATATGGGGTCTCTGATGCTGCGTAACAGAGCGGTGCGTGGAGGAGGAGGGCTGCGTGAGACCCCCGCCATACATCTCAGAGCTGTGGCTGAGGCGGGACCACTGGCTCGAACCACAGCCACCCCACACCTGCCATGGCCCGATGATAAGGCAAAGATGCTCTCAGCATCTGCCAGTCCAAACGGGACTCCCTCGCAGGTGGATAAGAATCTGCAAGGTGGAGTTCCTCTGCTGTAGATAAGTAGATGGTACACACTGTACATTTAGATTAAAGAGTGTGGTCTAATCTGCTTTTTATGTCTAGACGGAACAGAAAGGTTTAGTTTGCATTATGTAGAGAAAAAAACGTGTATATTCTGAAGCCCAATAACTGACATACAGTAAAATAAATAAACAACTTTAAACTTGACAGCAAAAAACTGAATTAAGAGACAAAAATATTCATTTGAAAAATGTAAGGAGTTGAAGAATAATATGAGTTAATAAAATATAAATATAGAAGAACAACATTTATTATATCTGGATGCATTTAATCAAGAGGTAAAGGGAATAATAAAAAGCATACTATCTTATTTACCAACTGATTTAAAGATGTGGAAAAAGTTTAATATGTGCTTTGAGTATAGATCTGATCTGAAAATCTATTGTTTTACTTAGGTTGTATAATCACTGGGCTGAGTGGGCTCTAGTGGGTACGGAATGAATTATATTTAAAGCAAATAATATATCAATATTTAAGGAAAAAACATGCAGTATGTCAACTTCTGTAAAAGTGGCAAGAATACAAAAATGGAAGGTGCATTTTGGTAACAAACCTTGTCCTTAGTGTGTGGACAGCAGCTCCCCATATCCCACGATAAATGGATGGAAGCATAACTTTAAGATGCTGATAATAAACGTTTCATGTGCTGTTTCATGAGGCTGGTTTAAGAATCTGACAGCATAACATGCTCTGCCCTTGACAAAATCATTGTGTTTACCTTTATGCTATTCACATAAAATGTCGGTGTATCCTGTACATTTAACGTTAGCTAGTAAATGAAAACAATGCAATACATTTGCTGTGAAAGGCTCACTTACAAACTCTAACCTACAAACTCAACCGTTTACATTTACCACGATGAGTCTTGCGCCCTCTGTTGATTGTGATTGGTCGATGTTTTCCATAACATCACCAGATTCTAACGTCCTATTCGTTCAGCACCTGTCAATCATCAAAGAGCCCCGCCTACTGTGCGCCATTCAATTTGGTCCGTGTAGCTGCAGGTGCTCGTCAATGGATATCGCTAACAGTCCTACTGCTGTGTATCTGCTTGTGGAAAAGGGTGTTATTTGTTCATCTCAAACTTTCACAGTAATTGGCAAAGTTGAAGTATGTAGCTGTTTGGTATAATTTAATATACCTTTACATACATTTATTTTGACTATAAACTAAAAATGTGTGCATACATCCTAACGTATTATGAAGAGTTGTTTGGTAAGTCCCCTATTTTTTTTATTTTTTTTTATTGACTTTAAATCCACATTTTTTTGTTTAATTTGTTCTTTTTATTTAAGCTTATATACTGCGACTGTCACTGACTCTTTGGTGTTTCTGACTTTTTCCACAACATGGTTTGATAACATTACATTGATAAGGTGAATTTATTATTACGAAAACACTTCACAGTTTACTGAAAATTCAGAAATGGCCATAAGAGACCCAAAGCCTTTTTAAAACTGTTTCAACAGAAACTCAACATTGTCACCTTTATGTTTTTGAAGGTACAATTAATTGCAGGGCTGTTGTAATAGGTTGCATTCGTTTTCTAACAATTTAACTCATATTCTCTGTCATCGTATGCCATTTTCAGAGTCCATTATCAAACAGTGTTGCTGTGTTTTGGATATAATCCGTTGTTGTGTTATGTACTAAAATCGTTGGTGTACATTGTGTATATCACAGAATATAAACACAGAATAAAAGCGTTATGTCAGTGCGCTGTGCTTGTGTGTGTGGTGGTGTGTGTGTGTGTGTGTGTGTGTGTGTGTGTGTGTGTGTGTGTGTGTGTGTGTGTGTGTGTGTGTGTGTGTGTGTGTGTGTGTGTGTGTGTGTGTGTGTGTCACTGCAGCTCCTTGCAGCTGTCAGCTCCAGAGGGTGGTGAGTAAGCAGAATTTCTGCTCGAAGAGGAGGTACTTCTGAGCTCTGAGCCATACTGTATGAGGGGGAGGGCTGCCTATCGGCCTGCATGCTCAAAACAGAGCATCCAGGAGGGCTGGCCAAGGAGATATATGTGTACACACCGAAAAGTCTTGATCTGAGGCACGGGGAGCATCTTTAAAGTGAGGTCTCAATCATTTATAGGCTGCTCTATAGTGCACAAAGCATGACAGCTAGCCACCCCATCTGTTTTGCAGGATCAATACAGTACAAACATCTCTGACCAAGAAAATAATGTAAATAGACCTTGGATCTTATAAAGACACAATTGACTTCCACCTTCATTAAACATACACACAAACATGCAGTCTAACAACTCCTTTACTGGTTATAAAACTGTGCACACTGATGCCTTTAAGGAAAGAAATATAGTGCCAGTACCAACTGATTGACTCCCTCAGTGTTTGGGTGTGCTTGCTTTGGCATAGGCTGACTATTGATTATCAATTTTATAAGACATCTGCAAGCAGACCTGACAACACAACATGCTTTGTAAAATAGGATGTGATGCTTTTCAATTAGCTTGAGGTCATAAACATGACATACAGCTGACACTAAAGTACTGAAGTGAAGAGATGTTACTTGTCCCTACACCTGAGTGTTAGTTTATTCTATAAAGATGTGTTTTGCATAAATAAGTAATTGAATAAACTTACAGGACAGGGAAGTGCATTCACGGTAACAAAGGAGCAATAGTGCTGGACTGCAGAAACTACACTGAACACAAATATAAATGCAACACTTTTGTTTTTGCTCCCATTTTTCAAGATCTAAAACATTTTTTATATACACAAAATAACCATTTCTCTCAAATATTGTTCTCAAATCTGAAAAAATCTGTGATAGTGAGCACTTCTCCTTTCCCGAGATAATCCATCCCACCTCACAGGTGTGGCATATCAAGATGCTGATTAGACAGCATGATTATTGCACAGGTGTGCCTTAGGCTGGCCACAATAAAAGGCCACTCTAAAAATGTTCAGTTTTATCACACAGCACAATGCCACAGATGTCGCAAGTTTTGAGGGAGCGTGCAATTGGCATGCTGACAGCAGGAATGTCCACCAGAGCTGTTGCCCGTGAATTGAATGTTCATTTCTCTACCATAAGCCGTCTCCAAAGGCGTTTCAGAGAATTTGGCAGTACATCCAACCGGCCTCACAACCGCAGACCACGTGTAACCACACCAGCCCAGGACCTCCACATCCAGCATGTTCACCTCCAAGATCGTCTGAGACCAGCCACTCGGACAGCTGCTGCAACAATCGGTTTGCATAACCAAAGAATCTCTGCACAAACTGTCAGAAACCGTCTCAGGGAAGCTCATCTGCATGCTCGTCGTCCTCATCGGGGTCTCGACCTGACTCCGGTTCGTCGTCGTAACCGACTTAAGTGGGAAAATGCTCACATTCGATGGCGTCTGGCACGTTGGAGAGGTGTTCTCTTCACGGATGAATCCCGGTTTTCACTGTTCAGGGCAGATGGCAGACAGCGTGTGTGGCGTCGTGTGGGTGAGCGGTTTTCTGATGTCAATGTTGTGAATCGAGTGGCCCATGGTGGTGGTGGGGTTATGGTATGGGCAGGCGTATGTTGTGGACGACGAACACAGGTGCATTTTATTGATGGCATTGTGAATGCACAGATATACCGTCACGAGATCCTGAGGCCCATTGTTGTGCCATTCATCCACGACCATCACCTCATGTTGCAGCAGGATAATGCACGGCCCCATGTTGCAAGGATCTGTACACAATTCCTGGAGGCTGAAAACATCCCAGTTCTTGCATGGCCAGCATACTCACCGGACATGTCACCCATTGAGCATGTTTGGGATGCTCTGGATTGGCGTATACGACAGCGTGTTCCAGTTCCTGCCAATATCCAGCAACTTCGCACAGCCATTGAAGAGGAGTGGACCAACATTCCACAGGCCACAATCAACAACCTGATCAACTCTATGCGAAGGAGATGTGTTACACTGCGTGAGGCAAATGGTGGTCACACCAGATACTGACTGGTTTTCGGACCCCCCCAGACCCCCCAATAAAGCAAAACTGCACGTTTCAGAGTGGCCTTTTATTGTGGCCAGCCTAAGGCACACCTGTGCAATAATCATGCTGTCTAATCAGCATCTTGATATGCCACACCTGTGAGGTGGGATGGATTATCTCGGCAAAGGAGAAGTGCTCACTATCACAGATTTTTTCAGATTTGTGAACAATATTTGAGAGAAATGGTTATTTTGTGTATATAGAAAATGTTTTAGATCTTTGAGTTCATCTCATGAAAAATGGGAGCAAAAACAAAAGTGTTGCATTTATATTTGTGTTCAGTGTACCTGCTGAGGGACAGTCTGCTGCTGAAAGAATTATTATGTTTAACTTTAAAGGTGATACATCTCCAAAAATAACAGAAATGTCGTGATCAAATAAGAAATGTTATCCGCATCAGCATGTATTTTGTTTGTCTGAGTTGTGCCTTGATGAAGCCAAGCATATTCTATTTCTGGCACCAAATGAAAGTCTGGCTGCTGGCAGGGGTCACTATAGGCCAGGGGTGGGGAACCTTTTTCCTCTCAAGGGCCATTTCAATTTTTTCAACATCCTCCGAGGGCCGTACAAATTATTGACCTCTGCTTAAAAAAAACTAAAATCACGGCCCATTCATTTGGCCTTTCTTTCATGCTGTGCAAAGAAAAAGCAACCTTTTAATCCAGATATCTCACCATGACTCACGCATGCATGCACGTGCACGGTTGTGGCATGACCACCAAAACAGAAAGATATGGACACAATATGTGTGCAAATTCAATGCAAAGGACTTCGAATCAGGGTAAGTTTGAGTCCCACTGCAGTCAGCATCTCGTTGTGTCCCTGGGCAAGACACTTCACCCCAAATTGCTCCTTTGGGGATGGTCCACAGTACTGCATGTAAGTCGCTTTGGATAAAAGCGTCTGACAAATGACATGTAATGTAATGTATTTAGTGTCCTAACCATGTGAACATGATTTAAGGGGTGGGGGGGGACCTAACCTCCTCTAGCGGGGTCCGTGGGCATGCTCCCCCAGGAAGATTTTTTTTTTAAATGTTGAAGTTAAAAGCATCAATCTGGTGCACTTTGAGAGCAACATGAAGAGATCTATGGATACATCTCTCAACACCCATATGAAACAGAACTGGAAGCATATTTTCTTTTTCTTTATGGATATTTTACAAATCACTCCCCTTTCAAATTGTATTCTTGTTTATTGATAACAACTTTTTTTTTTACTGTCATATAGTATTTTATACCCGTTTACTTTATTCTCTTATTTTTTGATAACTATAATGATCATATAAAGATGTGCCTTTACCTCACTGGTTGGAGAAAAAGCTTCTCATATTCGTTAGCATAGCTAGCTAACCAGATGCTAATAACAACAAAGTTATTGACTGTATGACAGAGAAACAGATCGCCACTGGGCTTTCAACTAAAGACACAGCCACGCAAAAACTGCGGCATGTGTACGGCTCCTTATCTGAAGTGCCGGAGCAGCCCACGTGATGACACGTTAGGCTCGTGTTGTGTTCAATGATCCTGATTTTAGCAAGGAAAAACAGGCACTCGCTTGTTTAATTATTTTGCGGTCTATATTTCTTTAATTTCTTTCTTTTTTGCGTGTATTTATAAATTACCTCGAGGGCCGTATCAAATGGTCTCTGTATACGGCCCGGAGGCCGGAGATTCCCCACCCCTGCTATAGGCGATAAATATAAATGTCTCTTGGAGACGGTAAGAATACATGAACATTATAGGCTACAGAAAAAAAAAACTATCATGCTCCCAAATTATTTCTGTAAAATCTTAAAATCTGGATGGATAGATATTCATCCCAAATTGGAAAAGTATTTGGTCACAGCAGCAGTGTTGTCAAGCATTACACATGAGTAAAACATTTTAAAAGATACAATGAGATATGATAGAAAGAAACATTTATATTAAAAGCAAATGTAAATCTCGCTCACGCAATCTGGGACAATATACATGAAATCATGAGACTACCAAATTGTTTCAAGGTGTGTGTCACCCAGCCCCCTCCCCCCGCCCCCCTCTCTTTGTCCCTCCTCTAGTCGTCGGAGGAGCGCTCTCCATCTAGCCGCGCATCCTGCTCCAGAGTACCACCGGGATGACCGGCTGCTGCACCGACAACCT
This sequence comes from Gymnodraco acuticeps, assembly GCF_902827175.1. Taxonomy (NCBI): domain Eukaryota; kingdom Metazoa; phylum Chordata; class Actinopteri; order Perciformes; family Bathydraconidae; genus Gymnodraco; species Gymnodraco acuticeps. Next base: position 1,142,895 of record NW_022989750.1, on the reverse strand, counting down.
TCACTTCACTTTCACACTCCTTTAACCCTTCATTCGGACACCAACCGGCCGCCGCGCTACACCCATGCTTTGCCTTCCTCCTGAGATGCGATACCATTGTACAATTTCCCGGAGAATATCTTCCTCTTCCGTCGCTCCTCGCTGATAGAGAGCATGCCCGACGCGGGGACGGCGGCGTCAGGCGCTGCAGCCGCGGCGGCCGCCAGTGGTGCAGCCGCCGCGGGCGAAGGCACCGAGAGCTCCCGGCACCGACACCGAGCGCAGCAGGGAGAAGCGGAGAGGCCGGACCCGGGCGCTGCCCCGTCACAAAGCTCCTCCGGAGTGCTGGGTGAGTCCGGTGTGCGTGTTGCTTTGAATGATGCGGTTTTAGAAGCGCATAAAGGAACGACAGGTGGACGTGATATTTGGAAACGAGACGAGCACCGCACCAACACCTCGAGGCACCGTTCTTTTGTCTCGGCGAGGGCGTCCCAAAATGACTAGCCTACTTTATTTTACTGCAGGCCTATACATACTGTCTTTAACTTGTTTTAGGAGAGACTTTTCAAATAAGCCATTGATATGTTATCTTCTCCTGAGGAAAATGGCTACATGCTCGCACATCCTGTCTGTTTTGACCTTATTCTAGGTTACCTCCTGTCATGTCAAGCCTTGTGCTTAAGTTATTTACCCACAGTATATGTAGGCTACTTAGGCTATTATTTGCAGCTAGTTGTTTTTTATTTATTGGATTTCTGATCAGTTATGTATAATCTGCCAGGTAACCAAAGGTTTATTAACTTAATGATGTCATCCAGGGATTTATAGTAGCCTGACTAGACCACCAATGTCTATTTCCACGTTATTGCCTCAGTGTCAGTTGCCATGCTATTGGATGGGGCAGGTGTATTTTGACATTTTAATGAGGGTTCAGCCATACAAGCTACCATTATTATAAGAATATTCCCAAAATGTGGTACCATTATATGTTTGGTTGTGCTCTCCCTAAATTAGCTTATGTTATTTTTAGGAAGTCGTATTACATTTAAAACAAAAGCTTAAAATATATAGCTTTCTGTTTACTTGACACTGATAGCGGATCTAAAGGCCAGATCATAGCCTAACTGTCTGGTTGCAAGAATTGTAAACAATGTTATTTTTGGAACGGAGCACAACATTAGCCTGGCTAGAGAGCCTCACTGCCCAGCCAGGGTGCAGAGTCTCCTCTGTGCGCCCAGCGAGTATACTGCTGCAGAGTGATGCAGTGTAGCAGTGGGCTGTCAGCCGATGAGCGCTGCTTTCCACGCTTGGTAGAGGTAACCTGAGCTGCTGACTGGAGCAGCCCGATGCACCCAGCAGTGCCACTTCTGGTTCTTGAATGGGTTATATAGAGGGTCAGAAATGTGATGATTAGTTACCTCATTAAATTGAAGCAGTATTTGATGAAAAGAGGCTGACTAGTCTAAACAAGTAGAGACAAAAAGCAAACATCTGCTCATGTAAGAGTTAAGAATGGTTCTTGAATCTGGCATCGGATGGCTTGTCATTTTGGTCATCTTGTCTACATTTTTAATCATGCTAATGCTCCTGATTTGAAATCAAAGGTTTGTGAACATTATGAGAAATGTTAAATTATATTCAAACCTACAGAGACTGTGCTTGAGCCCACTAAGCACTAAGGAGTATTATGTCCACAAGAGAGGGAATTAATTCCCCATGACAAATAAAGGCATTTGTACTGTGTTAAAGAACAACAGTGGCAACAACCTCTGTTATAGTGGCTTATTAAAAAAAGACTAATGCACTTTGACTGCAGAGTCTAACAATCAAACACAAGTGAATAGTGTAATGCATACGCTTCAAACACTCTTACAGCTAACACTTTTACAGCTACCTGCTGCTCCCTTATTACATATGTAATCATGCCATGAATAAGTGCTAATAGTTCACAGATAACATTGTGAATACAAATAGGTTTTCAGTACAGAACTAATGCAACTAACAAAACAATAACTTATATTTAATATATATATATCAGGATTAACAAAATGATGTAACCCACTTTGGGAACACCTTTCTTGTTTGGTGGACAGAATGTTCCTTCCAGTTCAGTAGGACCACCTGCTTTGTGTTAAATACTGTCAAATACAACTAAAGCCTCCACTCGTTTTGTTTTGTTTTTGGGGAATATTATGTCTGACCATGAAATCATAAATGACAGCTTTAGGGAGGGTTACATGTATAAACAATACTGACATGAATCTCAGACAATGCAAAAAATACTCTCAATAGATCACAATAAATCACATTTTGCTGTTGATAAGTATCAAAGGTTGAATGTTAATCAGAAAGGTTGACTTTTTTTATCTTAAAACCTATTGCCCCCACTTTCCTGTATCTCCTCGCATGGGTCATGAGGCTGATGGAATGGGTTATGGATCTGCAATGGGATTACCATGATATCACATAACCGCCCTCACACGTGTCTGTGTCAGTCAGCTAGCACAGTGGCAAGTCAGGCTGATTTCTCCAGTTGAGATTTCGGTTTCTGCCTGGAAGGATTGTCCTCACTGGAGGCTTGGATGCTCGATTGTCTCCATGCCCCCACCACATTTTCCTAATCCCTCCTCAGTAGACTGGAATGACTTTGATCCTGTCAGCCATCTCCCTTTGTAGCTCAAACACGCACAAGCCGGCATTTCAAGGATTAATCAAGCGACCATCATTAGAAAATGCGAAGTAAAAGTCGCGCCAATTAGTTTGTGTTCCCTCTGAGGCCAGTGTTGATAAGATTCTGTGTTATGGAAATCAGGTCATGTAATTTGTGGTCTTCCAATCAGAGAGCGCGGTAGTTCAGGATTTAGGACATTTGTTAGGATATATTCTCATTTAGGAAAAAGTGAGAATTTAGTGATGATGAGGATGAGTTTCATCTTGAAATTCCATATCTCGAATACCCCAACAAATTTGATTTGAACTCACTTTAGTGTACTATAAATACTTAGTTTTTAACTATTCATTTTCTATTTTATCTTTTACTCACACTAAGTGACTGTTGTCGGCCGTTTTTATTTAATAAGCGTATTGGAGATAATAACTGACTAGTTATTTTCACCAGGACAACAATACCCTAGTGATTTAATTGAAGACGCATGCATGGGTATCTTTCACAACCACTGTGACACCCTGAATTGCCCATTAGAAAATACGTAGGAATTGTTACACAATAACAGGACATTCTTAACCAGTAACATATTTTTATTTCCCAAGTGCTACACTATACAAAATATGTTTTACTGTACGTATTTAAAAAAACATTGTGCATGTTCAGCAAATAAAGTTGTTCTAAAATAGTTTCAAAACCCTTTTTTCACCCGGGTTCTAGTATGATAGCGGTCTTCTCTGAGGCAGTGGTGAGATCTGAAGGGTCCATTTTCTTCCATGTTAACCTGTTTAACACCGTCCTTGATGCTTGGCATTAATATGCACACTTTCAGTCTGCAAAATATATGAGAAAAATGTATTAAGCATGGATCTGCACTCATCTATACTCTTAGTCAGGGCTGTGCTCTCTCCCCCTCACTGCAGAGAGAAGAATACTTCAGCTTTTCCTCAGACAGATTTAGTCAGGTTCAGTGTCACACAGGTAGCTTTAAATACATCAGTGCAGGGCAGTGTTGAGAGGAAAAAGCCTCATGCTGAATTTCCCAAAAGAAGCTCTGTTTTCCACAGCCGCAGACAGACTGAGCCATTGGATTTTCTCCCACAGCTTCATTAATGGAGAAGCTGAGGAATGTAATGCAGTATGATATAATGACAGCAGTGTGTTGTGCCTAATGACTCTGAACTTAATGCCTCTCTCTCTGCCCATCTCACTCTCACTCATTGCTCCACGGAGATATATTTCCTGTTCTCCTTCTCCTCTCCTCTTGGAGAATAAGCACTGAGCTGCACATTAGCTGCATTATCCAGTGTGGTAAATGACCTTGCTGCTACTATATTTCCAGCTTTATATCATGTCGATCAATCAATCACACAACTAAAAGATTACTTTGGGAGACCATCTCTTGATGTGCAGGAAACATCTCATTAAGAGTTAAGCAGACCATCAGACATACTGTAAAAATAAATTTGCTGGCTTTTAGCGATAACACATTATATTTATTATGAGCAGTTGCCTTATAATTAAGATCATTACAGAATAAGGTGCCGGTTAAAAGAAGATAAACACTGCAGTTAGTGCCTCTATTATTTCAATTGATGATCATTTGTATGGCTGTTAATTGTTTCATTGGCTATTTCCAGGCTCACAAGATTCAGCACCTCATGTTCTTGTAACGTTTAGGGATGCACCAATCCAACACTGACATTATTAAGCAGATCATGGATAAGTCATGAAGTAATAATTCCACATTTAAGAGTTTCTTCATCAATGTCAAATGTCACCGCTATTAGTTAAAATAATCCGTCTTGCTGGGCATCTAACTCAGTTTATACCAGGGGCGGACTGGGGGGAAAAAGTGGCCCGGGGATTAATTGACAGACAGGCCCACTTAATGCGCGGCATGTATCGGCCGGCCGGCGACGAAAGTATGTTACTTAACAAAAAACCCTATGCATTTTATGTTATTTTGGACCATTATTCATATAGTCATCACATTACCTGAGCCCTTGAGTTGCCTAGAGCAAAATAGTTACAGCATATATTTAGTGATTTTAATGTTAACAGATCATTGATGCAATAACATTTGGACCCAATTTGCCTGACTTGACGCATGGAATAAAACATGGGGGTAGGAAGCATCCTCAATGTGGGTGAAACAATTTGACAGGGGGTGTGGGCAGGTGGTGGACCTCACCTCCTCTAGGGGGGTCCGGGGGCAAGCTCCCCCGGGAAGATTTGTTTTAAAATGTTGAAGTTAAATGCATCAATCTGGTGCATTTGGAGAGCAAAATTAGGGACTAAAGCTATGGATACATCTCTCAACACCAATATGAAACAGAACTGTAAACAGATTTACTTTTTCTTTCAACATTTATTTGAACAGCAAGTGGAGGCAAAAGTGACTGCACCCAGAACAATAAACCTGCTCGCTAACTAGCCTAAACTCAGTAACAGAATGTGGGTTCTGAATGAACGTTCTTCTCCACAGCCGTGCGACCTCTGAGTCAGACGTCACTTCCCCCTTTTCTATCCTACGGGTGCAGCCACTCCACCTGAACCCCTCTCTGTACAGAGAGTGAGGTGTTCCTTGAGACACACATCATATTTTCCCAGCAAAACAATCATCTCTAAAAAGTTACCATGATCAATGGTGTCATCATCTTGTGTATATAATGCCTCCGCCTGCGTGCCCCTGTAGCTCAAACCACTTTGACCAATGAGCTTCAATACATCTATGATGCGCTCCAACACTTGACGCTTCCTGCGGACTTCCTCTCTGTGACGTGACATCTGAGGTCCCATGAGAAGGTCCTGAATTGTGTTTTTTGAGAATCTGAGGAAATATGCCTCAGCGCAACCTCTGTGAGCATGGCTCTGATCATGCTCCTCGACTCTCTGATGTATGTGTGTGAAGTTGGTCATGCCAGTGATGAAGGAGTTGCTATCTCTAGGATTAGCAAAAGCCATACAAAGGGAGCAGAAGAGTACTTCTCTGGCTTCACTGTATGATAGCTATTTCCTGTTTGTGCCGTCTTTGCAAAAAAAAGCCCTCTGCACTACAGCCTTGTCTGCCTTCTGCTGGGGGTGAAAACGGAAGAATAGGTCTAATGTGCCTGACATCGGCCTGGTGAAATAATCAACTGGGGTGGCACTGACATCCTGGCCTTGACTAACTCTGTCAGTGTCAGCAGCAGGATCATCTTCAGCCTACATAAATGATTAGTATTGATTAGTATGTTACGTTATTATGTTACCACCATGTTATTATTATGTATGTAAACCAAGTAAAGTCTTAAAGACAGTAACAGGCTAATTTCCACCAGACAGTAACTTTAGTTGCAGGTTGACAAATAATGGACCCTTTATTATTTGTAGTATTAATAAGGTAACCTAACGTCTAAGCTAATCAAACAAAAGACAGTATAAGCAATCATAGTAGTCTCATTGATTCACCAGCCCAAGTCAAGTGGCTATAATGTTCAAATAGATTACCGTTGTCAATGAGTGAAGCAAATCTACCAGCAGCTTGCATATTTCACCAGAATTTGGTCAGTGAATGTTGTTAATTTTACCCTGTCCCTGTGAACACACAATGTACTGTAGGCAATAGCCTAGCTAGCTAGAAATAGGCTAGCTAGCTAATATTACCTCATCTGCTACATTAAAAAGCAAGCTAGCATTAGCCAAATGAGGATTTTTACTTTCAGCATCAATCATAACATTAACTTACCATCATATCACTGCTGGTACTGGGCTCTAGATGCCGCTGTACTGTGTCAGTTTCATTGCTGGACTCACTGCCACTGGGAATGGCCGCTGTGTCGGCTAACGTTACATCAGCTTCTCCGGTGGTGGTTGTACTACAACTACAACCAGCTGCAGGACCAAACGAAAAGTCTGTAATTTATTTTTATTTTGCTGAACCTTCCTCAAGTGCTTTCATTTTTTTTATCCCTAAGTTTTTGTGCACCTCCTTTACGCTTTGGAGCTTGTTTATCCATCAGTAACTCACTCCTGATCTTTCACTGCGCAGTGACAGCTGCTACGGGCCTGATGGGGAGTGGCCGGCCCGGAACGCTTACAAATGTGGGCACTTACAAATGTGGGCCGGTAGGATTTAGTTAAGCAAAAAAAAAAAGGGAGTGGCCGGTATACTCAGAAATATGGGCCGGTAGGATTTAGGCAAAAAAAAATATTTTTTTAAAAAAATATTTTTAAAAAAATGTATTTATTGTTTTGGCCCTCCGGCCCATGCACAGCACCGGCCCACCGGGGAAACTCCCGGTATTCCCGATGGCCAGTCCGCCCCTGGTTTATACTATAGGGTCACATACAAATGAGTCCAATGAGTACCAAGTTGTTTGGTTTTTCAAATGAATTGTTGTTTAACTATTTTTTAAAAGACCGAATAGTATCACTGCATATACTCTGAGTTAAAGTATCAGACTCAATATCTGTTGATTTCTGCCCATGTTGAGGGACTTCCTGTTTTGGAGATGATTGCTGTATTTCACAGTTGCCATCATGTGTTAAAACAATAAAGTAGTTATTGCATCAAATTAATTCTTAAACAAACCAAGAGCATCGCACTCTGTTGACTTTATATCCGTCTAGAAGCGGATCTGTGTGGCCGCACCCTCTGACCAACAGCTCAGTGATCCTTGTGTTACCTGACTCTGATAGGCTTGGTTTTCATTTAGTGATGATAGTACCACCTCAACTATCAGACACCTTCAGGTTACAGCTTCCCCCTGTTACTGCTATGTATGCACCTGTATCCAGAGCCATTTAATGTGGTGTGTTTGAGGAAGTTTCTGTCCCATAGTGGGGAGAAATAATTTGTCTTGCCAGTGGTGATTCGCTTGCCCTAGATTCTAAAGTATTAAATGGCTTAATCATATCACCCATAATGCATCTTTGCTTCTAGCCAACCAACTTCTAAATCCCCATTCATGCTCTCCGGAAATGTATACTTTTCCATTTATAGCCATGAAGAATATCAAACTGTAAGCGGAAAATGATAATGCACACTCCAGAGCTTAATGCTGCTGGTGTCGCCTGTCTCCTGCGTTGTGTGAAGCAGTGATACATCACAGAGACCTTATCTGTGATTTTACGCTCCCTTCTGATCAAAGTCAATAAACAGACCCTCCTGAGTGTAACTGATATTACATTCCTGAGGGCAAAATAATTGAGTTGGTCACCCTGTCCTTTATGCTCATTGACTGTACTGATAGGTGTGGATTCTATTCCTTTTTTGGGAAGTAGATATGATGACCATATTGAAGAATGCTACCTTATTCAAGGGGAATTGCTCTACATGAGCCACCCTGCAGCCTCTAGGGAAAGATGGTGATAGTATAAACTACAACACATGGGGGAAAGGTGTCTAACTAGAAATATTATCCATATCAGAGTTAGCGCTTAGTCATTCAATGGCTTAGTTAGTCTGTATTCTAGGGTTTTGTCCTCTCTATTATTTGTAAGTCCCTCCTGTGACTTCTTTTATTTAGCAGGTATATTTTGTCTATGTCAGTAGGTTGAGATGTGCAATCAATCTTCATCATCTGAACCTCACCCTCATGAAATGTTTGCTCCAAATGAATGCACACACTGGTTTACTCTGAAGCCACTCTCCCATTGCATTTTTTTTTGCTGCTAATATCCATCCTTTTTCCCTCTGTGGCTCTGTGGTTTTATCTTGTTTGGCAATTGTGTAAGACAGGAAGCGAGCTTGATAATATGATTAACAGAATCAGTGCCCTTCATTCTCTTCTTTGTTTTCGTCCCTACCATTTCCAGTATCTCCTACTGAAGTGTACAGAGACAGTACCTTATGCACAGCTCTGTAAATGGAGACGCAACACTTTTCGCTCAGACATTAGCATAGAGCACAGCTGTAGACTACAGATACAGTATGATCTTGGCACAGAGCTCTTCCCTGAGATTTCACCTCGATAAATCTCCTTTTTAATCCATTTTCTTTGTTGATGTATAGGTTCCTACAATGTTCATTTGTATGCCTGCCACAAGCAACATCTGTCATCAAGGCACTGCATTGTTTTTGTAAGCCCTTGTTGAACTTTCCGTAATAATGCCAGTGCCATTAACCTTCAAAATGGCTTTGACGCCAAGGACCAAGTTTCCTTTAGTTTGAGATTAATTGTCAAATACAACCTAGAATAAAGTACCATACAAATGCAAGTCTAATATTCACCTCCCTTTAAATTATGTTTTTGATCATCTCCTGATGAAATGCAGGAATCTCAAGCTTCTAAATGCCAACTTATTTTTGCAGTATTGGTTGTGTACAATGAGTTTTATTTTTTGCCCCAAAAAAGCCTGATGCAGCTGAAAACTAGACAATTAGAGGGTGGAGTGTAAAGCAACCAGTAAAGTTGCAGCCATACGCTAAACAAGGAGCTGAAACAAGCTATTGCTCAGTACAGCCGAAAGGAGCTGCAGATTTAGGGATCATTCTTTTTAGATTCATCACTACGAGTGACCCCTTTCACGTTGTCAAGTTTTACATATTACATTTTTATTAAATTGACCTTCTTGCTAAAAGATTAAAGAAACATCTTAAACAAGATGACTTTCAGATTTTCTTTTACATTAAGTAGCTTTCAGGTTGTCCACTTGAAAGTCACACTTAATGAAGTATTTATATTATTATATACACAGTTAACAATAATTATGTAGGAGCTTTGGGAGCTCAGCTAGTGTTTAATAATAAAGTTGTATTGGTTGAGTTTGTGCTGATCGGGCCTCTGAAGTGGGGTTGAAGGAAAGTCTTGGTTTTCACTCGTCCCCCTTTTGTTTAGTTTGGATCTTTTGTCCTTGTCTGAAAAGTCCCGTCACATTCTGGCCCCTGCCTTTTAATACAAATCTGAATGTGGTCTTTCCACAACTAATGGGGGAACATGCTGTTCCAGCTCATCTATTTGCACACTGTCAATATTGACTAGGAAAAACCTTATACAGTAAAGTGCAGGATGTTTTGCAGCTTCTTTCTCATCTATTTTCTTGGCCTTTACCTTTTTCTGTTCTCCTTGTTTTCTATTCAGTCCACAACATCACGCATACAATAATAAACATTCTGTGCCAACTGCAAAAACATACCTGTGTTGTTGGGTTAAAACCTTTTTGTTATGTGGTCGCAGAACCATGATTCTGGTGCAGTGTTGTGCTTGCTGCATCTTTTACTCCTATAATTTCCCTTGGAGGCTGCGATTGTGCCGTGTCTCTCATCATTCCAGAATAAAAGGGCTGTCAATAAAATTAAACTGCACTGCCACTGCCGTATACGTTTTTTTATTTGAGAGGGAAATATATCCAGCTTTTCATTTCTTTCGGACCATTGTGTAAGCATATGAGACCAAAGCATTGTTTGTGTGAAGTTATTTGAGCCTGACTGTCTTCATTCACATAGAGAAGATTACTTATTTTAGAAAACTGAAGAGGCTTGATCAACTTAAAGAAAACCTATAAAATCAGTTGCTCCAATCCATTCAATCAGTTGAATAAGTGCAATCTATTCAATCATACATTTTTATGAAACAACCATGTCACACAGTATGCTGCTTCTATACAGTTCTAGTTTGCTAGATGAGTCAAAACTGAAATGCTGCATTGATCTTCCTCAGGCTCCTTTTCGAAAGGCACGAGAAATCAAAGCCTGCAAAGTCATTAAAGATGTCTTCCTGCTTGTCATTGAGTGAGAAAGGAAATGGGAGGATTGGTGTAGTCATGTACAATAATCACTGGTTCCTCTATTGATCGCACTCGGAGCCTCCCTCACATCTTTCCTGTCCAATAGATACTTGTACCATCCTACCGATCAGTTAACCCACCAGTATCAGACTGACTGACTAAATACTACGGTATTTCTTCTCTTAATTCCTTATTTTATTACCCTTCCTTCTTCAATTTTGACAGTCCCAAAAAAATACCCAGTCTGCCCAACATCCATTGGACAGTTTCACTGCACTAAGTGCTTAATTATCTAATGATTATAATTATGAATGACCTCCTGAGATACTTGCACAAACTGAATCCCCTCAATTTTGATATCTTGCCATAATTCAATTAAACTCCACTAAAAACTCTTGAAAAAAAGGTTGCTAGGTTTGAGTTTGGCACAGTTAGTCAGGTGTACAGTACCTGGCCTACATTAGACACTCATGCCCTCTGTTACAGATTTAAAAAATGTATGAGTCTGTTTTCTATGAACGCCTGAGTTGTTAAGTCCTCCATATGACCCTCTGTGTGCTGAAAAATAAATGTTTGTGTCATAGTGACTCGATTGCTTCCCTCTTTGCCTTCTAGGTAAACCTATAGCATATAAAGGAATAGTAGCACATGTAGCGTATTTATTTGTTTTCTTGTCCTAAATTAGATGAAGAGGTCAGTGCCGCGCTCAATTATGTTTTTTAACATGAAGCTACAGACAGCCAATTTTAGCATAAAGAACAAAAACAGGGATACATGCTAACATGGCTCCATCTTAAGGTGACAAAGTCCGCCTGGCAATACATTTGAGGCCAATTTTACTCGTTATATTTGGCTTGTTTTATCTATGCCTATGCCAAGCCTTTATACTAAGCTAAGCCCTGCTGCTAGATCCAACTTCATATTGAATTCACAGATATCAAGAGCAATTCAGATGTTTTGATCTTGGCAAGTGACATAAGCATATATTTTTTTTACATTATCAATACCATCTCCATTTGACTTTTTTCAAAGTACTGTGCCACGCTGTATCTGGGTATCTAACCTGGTATCATCCAAAATGCCACAGTGCTGCCTTGACTCTTAGCTTGCTCTACGCAACACAGAAATGACCAAAAGCATGTGTTTGCATTGTGTGTCTTTGTTCTGTGTGTTTATCAGAAACCCCTCCTCCACTTTGGCAGTTGCCTACCGATTCTCAACAAGGAGGTCTGTTTGCTCCACAAAGGCTGCCATTCACACGACTATATTCATCATCACCACTCGCTTATTCATAATTCGTAATCCTCCTCTTGACAATGCTCAATTCTGCCAGTTAGATATCCAGTCGGTGGTTGTCTGCAGTAGTCTGGGCCTGAAAAAGATGAAGCAGTGGCTCCTGTTCATGATTGTTACCTGACTGAATAGTAGACTGCATCATTTCCTCATTTAACCCTACAGCACAATCGTCTTTGCTTTTTCGCTGAGGAACATTAGCTCGCCTAAATTACCCAGCTAACTCCTAATGACCATCTGATTAGCCGACTTGGCAGAAAGAGAGAAACAAAAAACCAGTACAAAATAAAGGAGTTGTTGAAGTTAGAGGCTGAGACAAAAAGTGATTGAGAGAAATAAGGTTGGATGGTGGAAAAGTGATACTTTTAACCATTCTCCTGTGAGCACTGTGGCTCTATTCTTCCTACATGGTCTTGCCTTGTCCTTCTCTTGGCAGACAGCCACAGGGGGCTCCAGTATCACATGTATCATTGTTATTTTGAGGCCAAGGACGAGTCCCTATTATCCTCTGTGCGCCTGTTAATGAGGATACCAGAGTTCTGACATCCACCAGCACTGACATTTTCATCACAAAGGTGGAACAGACACCTTTATATCCCTCCTGAACAAAGACGGTGCTAATCTCAATAACATCATATACAAATACTTTTATCCCTCTTGTGAATTACGAGAATTTAGGGCATAAAACATCCATACCAGGCATCACATTTCTGACCTCTGCAACATATCCAATGTGGCGACAAGAATTTCAAAAACGTTGACAAATCCCTGGTGACGTGGCTTCATTCAGATAATTCAGCTGAAGATCTAAAGATTATGGGTTGAATTTTGTTTCACTTGTTAACAAAACACTACAAACATGTACAAATCTCACAGTTCATTTAGTATATTCATTTAGTATGTCTCCAAGGCGAGTAGTAGGGGTACAGTGTTTCCCACAGATATGAAATATACTTGGGGGGGGGGGGGGGTGCGCGAAAAAAAAAAAAAAAAAAAAGTTTTAACAACATTATTTATTGACTTTTCATTCCGGTATAATCATTTTGCGCAAAGATGGCACTGTTTGTCAGAGCACTTCATCCTTCTGGGATTTCATGAAGAACAGCTCCAACGCCTGTGTGTATGGGAATGCCTCTGGTGCTGGTCCATTAACTGCCAGTGTTTCCCACAGATCTGAAATATACTTTGGGGGGTGGTGGTAGCGGGGGGGGGGTTGAGGTGACGTGCAACAACATGAACCTTTCTGTTGGTCGCTTGTTAGCAGACACGCGATGGCAGAGCGAACAGGTACAGGTACAGGCAGGGTCCATAGTGATAGCCCTATAGTTTAAATCTACTACCCACACATGAACATATGGAAATGGGTTACTATTTAAAAAAATAAATGTATTTATTAATGTATTTAGGAACCTATCCATGTGATTTTTAGTGGGGGTCGACCTCAAATCCTCTAGGGGGGTCCAGGGGCATGCCCCCCCCGGTAAGATTTTATTTTTTATTTTGGAGTTAAATGCATCAATCTGGTGCATTTTGAGGGGAAAATAAAGAGACTAGATCTATGGAAACACCTATATTTAACAGAACTGTATACATTTCAATAATCATAAAATCAAGGCCATAACCAATAACATACCATTTCCAATATGAAAAAAACACTGAAACTTGTTTATTAATTTAGTTTTGGTTCATTTATAGTTGTGAGTGTGTCTGTGCTCCTGAATCAGCCTCTCCTGTCTCCCTCCTCCCCCCCTCTCCATCCTCTCCCCCTGCTCCTCTTTGAGGCAGCAGCAAAGACTAGTTTTCTCTCAACAAGTTTTAAAAGTGTATCTTGCCTTTTTTCACCTAGTTAACTTTTTATTTATTTATTCATGCATATTTTACTAATCACATTACATTTCATTTAGCTGACGCTTTTATCCAAAGCGACTTATAATGACCGATTACAGGGACATTCTCCCTGGAGTAACTAAGGGCTAAGTGCCTTACTCAAGGGCACACTAGTGGTGGTGTTCCTGGCGGGATTTGAACTCACAGCCTTCCGATCTTCAGCCCACCTCACTATCCATTAGACCAATCACTACCCTCTCAAATGGAAATATGTGTTTACATAAATGGTGACCACACCGTTTGAGACCCACTGAGAACTTAGACTAAGTGAACTATCTAAACACTCAGCTTTGATTTATGATCTGTATGACAGTGGCCATGTCGGCAGGCCACATCATGTGGACAGCCAGTCACCCTGTGTGAGGCAGGCCACTTAACAGGCCAGAAGGAGGCGAGATCAGAGCAAGGGAGCGAGGGATCATTGTCTACAAGTTAATCGATCGCAGATGGCGTCGTGGTCACGGACGAATAAAAAAAAATATATATAAAAAAAATGTTTTATAAAAAAAACTAAATGGGTCGCGAAATATACTTGGGCGGCCGTTAATATACCTGGGCGGCCCGCCCAAGTATAGTCTATGTGTGGGAAACCCTGGGGTAACCAGATTTAAATAGTATATGGATTAGTGGAAATATTTCCTGTTCTTCCTGTTGTGCCAATACTGCACCAATACGACATTTGTGCTAACCAGCCAATATTAGATGCTAACATGTAAATATATATACCTGCTAAATATTGTTGATTTAAATTGTGGTTCTTTTACAGTTTTAAAAATATAAAATATAGTTCATTTGTAATATTACATTGCAGATGTCTGTTGTAAGGCTGCGGTAATTATTCTATGTCAGCATGCATTATTGCAGGCAAATCAAATCAGAAAAACAAATAAAAGATGCATTACACTGCTGATGTTGGCCTAGCTGGTTGTTGCTTGTCTTTGTATGGAAACATTTAATGATTTTCTTAATGTACCTTCATTCAGTAATGACAGATGGGTGTAATGCTACTGCAAATGTCAGAATTAAAGCTTCTCCAAAAACACTTATGTTTGCCACTTAAGCATCTGCACTTTGTCAATTCAGGTTTATTTGTATCACTATCAAGTCTTGCCCCTCTTCTTTCCCTCTGCCTCCTTTGAAGGCATCATCTGTGGGAGCTCTGTCTACACGATGATGACAAATACCTCTTGAGACAGCATGAGTGAGAGGGAAGGCAGGAGAGCTGAGAGAGCTAGAGATTTAAAGAAAAAAAAGCACAGAGAGAAGGAAGGACTGAGAGAATCTGCCCAGGGGGGCTAAGAGAGAGGTTTTGGATGAGAGAAAGAGCCAGGGATGGTAGCAACACAAATATATAACCAGGAGTGAGAGAGACTGAGCTGAAAGACTAAGGTGAAAGAAAGCGAAAAGGAGAAATGTGGAGTGCTCTGCTGCAACGGGAAGAAGGGGCTTTCATATCATCCAAAACACATCTGTGTGTGCAGCTGCCAGTGGAAAAAGAGAGATTCAATATGGAACTGGGACTGTTTGTTGATTTGATGCCAAAATGTATGCAGACTGTGTACCTTGCACTGAGAGGGTGCAGTGAGGCAGCCATTGCGACAACCAATAAAGTGAGTTTGAGAGTAGAAGAATGAAGGAGGGAGGGAGGGAGAAGTGGGAGGAAAAGAAAGAGACAGATAAGAGGAGAGGTGGGTTATGGTTCGTTTTTTCCCCTCAAGGCATGTAGGCTGCATTTGCAGAATCCGCAGCTTGATTCCCATAATCTTCACAGGTGGAACGGTCTGATTTGGTATTTAATTCAGACATTTCAGCTGCATGATGTGATGACTCAGTATGCATGCCCTTGGTGCACCTCTCTATGTACATGTGCAGTCATGTGATGTTGTTAATCCTTTCTGCATGTCTGTGTGTGAGTTTAGGGACTTAGGAACAGGTTATAATAGGTGCTGTCTGTCAGTACGGTTGCTGTGGCTGTGTGTAAACTCGACTGTTTGCAGGGACGTACATAGTTGGGAATAGAAATTGTTGTGTGTTTGAACCTGATTAGTCTCTCTGTCCCACTTTCTGCAGTAATCGTTCTAATAGGGTAATTTGTTCCATTCACAAACTCAGTGGATGTGACATTTGAAATGTTTTTTTTTTTCCTATTTTGTTTGCTACTCTCTCTCATTGTCTCTCGGGAGTTATGTCAGTGTCTGTACCTTTCATTACATTATGTCTATGTGTTTAACTGCCTGTCTTAGACTGGCTAAATAAGAGACAAACTTCAAAATGACTTGCTGCTGAGAAGATAAATCCCGCTTTATGTCTCAGGCATCTTAGGAAATACACACTGTTGCCAGGCATATTTAAAAAAAAAGGCATATTTTTCTAGAGGTGCTTTTGAAAGTATAAATCCTCAGCATCAAACCAGTGTGCTAAATCTGCACTGCAGGCCTCATAAAGTTAGGAAAGGAGAACATTTTGTCTCCTAAATAATGCTAACTTTTTAAAGGCATTAAGGTGCCAATGTTAAGAAAAGCATTTTAGCATTTTGTTTATTTGTATGCGTTTTAAACTGTAAAAATGAATTCCATATTTGCTGTTATACACATACTGCCTTTGTGTTATCCTTGTGTTTCCTTATATATATAGGGTTATATATTAGGGCTGTGTATACAAAAAAAAGGCTATCAACTGGTAAAGTGATCCCCTGATCACACATCTAATTATAGACCATTGGCGGTCACTCAGCAAACATGTTGCCGTCTCATAATTGCATTCTTGGTTAAACAAACAAGGGACAATATGAAAAAAGGGTTCCTTCAACATCATTTAATACCATTTGTTGTTCCAGGGACATTTATTTTCTTAAAAGTTTTACATCTACTGAAGCAAAACAGCTGCTTGTTCAAAGAATAACGCACATTAGAAAGCTACAGTGAGTGTCAATATATGCAAAACCCTAAAAGCAATTACTGGTAATCGCCTAAGTGATTCCCAGGAAAAAACACTTCTTCTTACTGATCACATTTTCTCTCTGTTAGCCACTTTATTTTATAGTCTACCTGTGTTGCCTCCACTTTCTTCAGAAATTAGATTTGAATTTATGAACTGAATTTAGAAAATAGTCTATTTAGTTAATTATTGTATGTTTGCAGTACAAAGTAAATGTTATAATCTACTTGCAGACATTTTTCATTAAGTTGTTTTGTATATTTCTGCTGCCCTCTACCAAAGAAATAGCTGCATTATACAAAGGAAGTGGGAAGTTTATATTTATAATGGAAAGGAAAAGTCAATGCCTAATTTCTTGCTTTATGGCAGAATCAAATTAATCGTTTCATCTTTAACGTTTCTATCCAAGTTATTGCTCAAATACCTGATTCTTTAATCATAGATGCCTTACTAATCACACATTAAAATCCGTTTACAGTTCATCATTTGATTTAGGTTTACATTACAGGATAAAATATGTTAACTGCAATGATTTCATAAATTATCTCAATGACTCAGAAACCTGTGTTCTCTATATATCAAGCTAAATTAGCAAATCTCTCTCGTTCCAAACTATAATATATTCTTTTGACCCGATCCAAACTTTGTTCCAGCTGCTTAAACATGGACCCCAACATTTAAAATAACCCCTACTTGACTGACTAAAGTCTTAAAAGTTGACCTCCAGCCAAGGCAGTAAATGCATCATATTTTCTTTAGTGGCTGTGACCTTCATCTCAGTGCTTCGCGTGAGTTTCATAACAGATTTACACCCTATTAATCTTGGCACTTTATATTTCAAGAGCGCACACACACACACACACACACACACACACCGAAGACACGCTTAATAGAGCAACTCACAGAAAGACACTCTGCTTGTTGCGCCTGCCTGGCTGCTGTCTGATAAGCGTTGCCCTGAAACAGTTGTCTCAGTGTGAAGGCCGTGAGTAATACAGCTTTATCTGTATCATTGATCGTCCTGGGCCAACCTGCTCCACGGTGCCCTGGTTTCTGATACAGGGCCAAATGGGTCTCTACAACTCAGAACATTTCTCTTATTTTGCCAGTATAAATTACATTTTGGAAGAGTTTTCTATGTAATTGCAAACATTTATTTTTAAAGAGATTAACTAACTGGGCTGTACTTACATGAGATATTCCTAAAATCATGTTTAAGCATTTAAAAGCTTCTTCTTAACTTCTCTAACCATTACAATTTAAAATATTAAGTATGTTTTTTATTGAGAAATTAGTCATACATTCCATATACATTCAGGAAGGGGGGATAATAATCAAATACGTAAAATAATAATGGGCTGTGACAATCAAAAACGTGAGTGCCGTGATATATTTTTATAATCAATGTCCTTTGTGTAGGTCAGCTCTATGGAGCTATTTAACTCATTGTTTTGGTGTTTGGGGGCACAACTTGCAGTTTTGGTTTAATGTTATCTCACTTGCATCATTTTTAGTAATAGCAGGCTTCTTTTTTAACCAGAAAATCTTTGTAAACTACATACCCAGCACCAAACAGCCTTTAGCAACTAGCTAATGGAGCATTTCACATCTAAAGAATGCGATATATTCTTTCAAGACTTGATTGAGACCAAAAATAGAGCTAAATGAATTGTATACATTAAAGATTTGTGATAAAAAAACAGAAAAATCAGCTGTGCCTCATTTAACTTATTAAATCTTATCGGTTATGGGTTGTTGAGTTGTTACTTAATGGTGACGCTGAAAAGCTTCGATGATGTTCTGCTGATAAACAGACTTATACTGTTTATCAGCTTTATCAGCTGGCCGTGGTCTCAGGTGTGCTGCTTTGAGGGAACTACGTCATTGATAGGTTGTGTGATTGTGTAGTGTGAAAACACACTCTTACGCATGCAGACTGGCCCAGTCCGTGCAGTGAACCCTTGACGTGTGTATGAATCAGTCCTCGTTCAACCAAGTAATTACTACACAAATAAATGCAAACCATCAGAAATACATGCTCAGTATTGGGGCTTTTGAACTGAAGCATTGTTGAATGGTAAAACCAATTGTGTGTGTGTGTGTGTGGTGTGTGTGTGTGTGTGTGTGTGTGTGTGTGTGTGTGTGTGTGTGTGTGTGTGTGTGTGTGTGGTGGTGTGTGTGTGTGTGTGTGTGTGGTGTGTGTGTGTGTGTGTGTGTGTGTGTGTGTGTGTGTGTGTGTGTGTGTGTGTGTGTGTGTGTGTGTGTGTGTGTGTGTGTGTGTGTGTGTGTGTGTGTGTGTGTGTGTGTGTGTGTGTGTGTGTGTGTGTGTGTGTGTGTGTGTGTGTGTGTGTGGTGTGTGTGTGTGTGTGTGTGTGTGTGTGTGTGTGTGTGTGTGTGTGTGGTGTGTGTGTGTGTGTGTGTGTGTGTGTGTGTGTGTGTGTGTGTGCTGTGTGTGTGTGTGTGTGTGTGTGTGTGTGTGTGTGTGTGTGTGTGTGTGTGTGTGTGTGTGTGTGTGTGTGTGTGTGTGTGTGTGTGTGTGTGTGTGTTGCCCTCAGCGATGAATACAGGACTCATTAGAATTGCTGTCATGTCGCAGCACTGCCTGCAGCCTTTTTTCTTAAACCCAGTGGAGCGGTTGGAGCAGATTTTACTATCCCGGAGTACCACTCGAGATTAAAACATCTAAAATACCTCGCTCTGTTTCCTGTTCGGCCCGTTTCAATGTTTGAAACTGTTCTTCAGAGGGGAAGAGATGTGTGGAAACACATTACGTTTTCAGAACCTCTTTGTAAGTACTTGGGAAGGATCCTTTAAATAGTAATGCTACTCTAATTCAAGATCTGTTTGCAGGTACAATTATGGAATAACACTGTTTTGATTTATCTTTACAAGGATTACCATCCCTAAATATGTTTTGAGGAATTTTAAGAAAAGGTTAACCTTGGATTAACTCAACATTTGTGTCTATAATGGCTCTATTTATTTATTTTTTGCCAGTTTACTCATCAAACAGGCATAGAGAAACATAAGTATTTTTTGCGAGACCTGCTTCTTGCCAATGTTCAATTTCACTTTTGTGTAGCTCTGGTTTGATCACCAATATATGCTGAGGAACATATCTGTATTTTAAACTGCTAGATGCTCCACTGTATTCACCAGCTATCACTTAATTTGTCAGTCTGTTGTTGGTGATCAATGGGTAGCATACTGTCTTGTAGCTTATTGGCAAAGAAATCTACAAACAGCGGGTTTGTCAGAGCTTTTTCTATAGATCATTTTCGTAAAGTAGTACAGCAGTGAAAATGCAGCAAAGCCACAAGTCAGAGACGAACACAGGCCAAGTGCTCAATGTATACTAAGTACCCTAGTCCATTGAAAGTAGAGATTATATAAAAAACACGATAAAAGTTTTTGTATACCTGAATGTTACTGCAGTGTTGTGTGATTATTGTTATACTCTACACCAGGGGTGGGGAACCTGCGGCCGTATACGGCCCGCGAGACAATTTGGTACGGCCCTCGAGGTAATTTATAAACACACGCAAAAAAGAAAAAAATTAAAGAAATCTAGACCGCAAAAAATTAAACAAGCGAGTGCCTGTTTTTCCTGGCCAAGGTCAGGGTCCTTGAACACAACACGAGCCTAACGTGTCATCACGTGGTATATGTCTCGTCTGACAGGGTTGTAGTTCTGACGGAGAGCAACAGAACGCCGCTCCGCTCCGGCACTTCCAAAAATTGCAGTACCCATAAGGAGCCGTACACATGCTGCAGTTCTCATTCATAACACTCCGTTCGATGTCTCACTATGGGATGCGCCTCATCGCGGAGCAAACAGAAGCATCAATCTCATTACGCCAATCCTGATTGGCTGGAGATCTTGACGTCAGCGTCAGGGAAATCACCCCCTATAAGTAGCTTGCGCCACAACGCATGCGCCATTCAAACACCTCTTCTCGCTTCAGAGCACATCTCTATGGTAGCCGGACAAGCTTCACGGTCCACAGACTGAACCCAAATATCCATTTCGGTCGACGGGCGCTTGCCGGCTACTCCTTCTGCTTCGCAGGAAGACGGTAATTACTAACGCTAGTTATTGTTGAAATCGACCTCGCCGCTCTCTTTCCCCGGAAAGTAAGCTAGGTCTGACTTTTTCAAGCTAGCGTTAGCTTGCTCCCTCACTACCGACACCACGGTAGCGAGGAAGTATTTTCTTTTCTCTTCCCCACGGAGGAGGAAAGGATTAAAAGGAGCATACTGCCACACCAGTCAGTATTCTCCGAGAATAAAAGACCCACACCGTCCTTTTCTCCGGATTAAGGACAGGGTGGTTACCTCTTTTTCTCCCAACCTACCTGTTGAGAGCGGGTCCTCTCCACGCCACGAGGCGAACAAGATGGACGCCCCTCTCCCTCACACCAGAGGAGTCAGGGACTCGGTGGCTCGACTCTGCGGCTGCGGGTTGAAGATCTCGGGCACAGACACACACCAGGTCTGCTCGTCCTGCCTCGGGCTGGAACACGCCAGAGGCGCTATCGACAACCCCGGCTCGTGCGGACATTGTGTCCGCTTCACCGTAAAGAGCCTCCGCCGACGGCTAGCACGCCAAGCTAGCCTGTCGGAGCAGGAACCCCCCATGTCCTCTGACCTGCCGGCCGGCAGTCAAGACGCGGGGACATCTGCCACAGAGAGTGAACCCCTCTCCATGTCGGTCTGGGGCTCAGTATCTGCGATGGCCGCAGAACCGGATTCCCGCGCCCTGGCAGGCCGGCGGCAAGACACGCGGGAATGGGACCCCACGCTTTACCGAGCTGGGGCTCCCGGTTAGACCTCACCATGGTCTCACCCGCGGAGGATGTCCTCGAGCTTCACTACGACGAGGACGAAGAGGACGCCTCGGTGTTCCTCCTGTCCGAGTCGGATGAACATGAAGAGGACATCTTCATGTCATCGGCTGGGACGCTTACACATGAGGGAGTTTCAGCGCTGGGTGGCCGCCCTAAAACTAAACCCCGCGCGCCATGGCGCGGAGAGTGATGGTTACTGTGAAATGCGTAATGGCACTGCGCCACTGGCTGCACCCGACTTTTCTAGTACGAGGTGTGCCTATGGGTGCTGTCCTTTCACGGAAAGTGGTCACCACGGACGCATGTCTGACAGGTTGGGGAGGTATTTATGAAGGTCGCCCGGTGAGGGGTCTCTGGAGCAGAGACCTCCAGCGGGCGCACATAAATTACCTGGAGCTTTTAGCGGTGTTTCTCACCCTAAAACGCTTTCTGCTTTTCCTCAGGGGACATCACGTCCTCGTGAGGACAGACAATACGACCACAATATCGTATATTAACCGCCAAGGGGGTTTGCGTTCTCTCCAGTTACACACACTGTCGCGCAAACTTATCCTATGGAGCGGTAGGCGTCTCCTCTCTCTGAGAGTGACGCACCTACCGGGAGTGAGGAACCTCGGGGCAGATCTACTGTCCAGAGGTATACCACTTTATGCAGACTGGACTCTACATCCAAGGATTGTGAGCCAGCTGTGGGTGCGTTACGGCAGAGCCGCGGTGGATCTGTTCGCATCGAAAGACAACGCTCAGTGTCAGCTGTTCTTTTCGATGCGCGATCTAAATGCACCGTTAGGCGTGGATGCACTCGCGCATAATTGGCCCCCGGGCCTTCTGTACGCGTTCCCACCCCTGGCTCTGATACCCCCAACTCTGGCCAGAGTGAGAGAGCAACGCCACACACTTATCCTGATAGCTCCGCACTGGTCAGCTATGTACTGGCTAGCGGAGATATATCAGCTGCTGTGCGGGCAGCCATGGCAGCTCCCACTACGCAGGGACATACTGTCCCAAGCGGGGGGGGCGATCTTTCACCCACACCCAGAGCGCTTGGCTCTATGGGCCTGGCCCGTGAGTGGTACAATCTAAATACAGTGTGACATGACGCTGACCCTGGCAGCTGCCAAGCGAGCCAGTGGCACTCATGCACTATCTGTACAGTTTTCATGCACTCAGTTTGCCCCAGGGCAAACAGAGTGTGGTTGAAGCCTGACCCTGCCTTTATCTTAAGGCGGTCGGTTCGGGTACCACATTTGACATTAAGGCATCCTCCCCGCCACTGTATTCCTCCGGGGAACAGCGGCCGGATTTGCCGTGTCCAGCCCGTGCTTCACGCACGTACAGGGACAGATCAAGGGTGCTTTGTCATAATGACCAACCCCTTGTGTCCTGGGCTAACCCTTATAAGGGCAAGCCTGTTACTAAGCAACGGCTCTCCCACTGGTCTGTGGAAGCAATTGCTTTGGGGCTCATACGAGTCAGAGTTCACAGGCACCCTCGGGTCCGCGAGCGCTTTCGACTCAGAGTCTGGCTGCATTCTGGACTCTGTCCAAGATGTCTCCCATCAAGGACATTGGTGCAGCGGCGAGCTGGTCCTCGCCGCTCACTTTTGTCTGCCTCCTAACAGGCTGGACGTTCTGCTCCCAGTGTGACTCAAGCAGTGCTGGGCACCTGGTTGAGTCAGAGCTCTACCTGTTAAGTTCTGGTTGGTTTGGTGATTTTCGAGATAAGCTCGTCTGGCAATACGGGAGCTACAATTTCCCATAGTGAGACATTTAACGGAGTGTTATGAATGAGAACTATAGGTTACTTACGTAACCCCAGTTCTCAGAGTAACATGAAGTGAGATGTCTCACCAGACGGCCCTCCTTGCTATGGTGAAGCGAGAAGAGGTGCTTATTTTGAATGGCGCATGCGTTGTGGCGCAAGCTACTTATAGGGGGTGATTTCCCTGACGCTGACGTCAAGATCTCCAGCCAATCAGGATTGGCGTAATGAGATTGATGCTTCTGTTTGCTCCGCGATGAGGCGCATCCCATAGTGAGACATCTCACTTCATGTTACTCTGAGAACTGGGGTTACGTAAGTAACCTATAGTTTTTGCGTGGCTGTGTCTTAGTTGTAAGCCCAGTGGCGATCTGTTCATCTGACATACTGATCATACAGACAGTCAATAACTTTGTTGTTATTAGCATCTGGTTAGCTAGCTATGCTAACAAATATAAGAAGCTTTTTCTACAACCAGTGAGGTAAAGGCACATCTTTACATGATCATTATAGTTGTAAAAAATTAAGAGAATAAAGTAAACAGGTATAAAATTCTATATGACAGTAAAAAAAAGTTGTTATTAATAAAACAAGAATACAGTTTGAAAGGGGAGTGATTTGTAAAATATCCATAAAGAAAAATAAATCTGCTTACAGTTCTGTTTCATATGGGTGTTGAGAGATGTATCCATATAGCTCCTAATTTTGCTCTCAAAGTGCACCAGATTGATGCTTTTAACTTCAACATTTAAAAAATAATCTTCCCGGGGGAGCATGCCCCCAGAGCCCCCTAGAGGAGGTTAGGTCCCCCCCCCACTTAAATCATGTCCACATGGATAGGAAACTAAATACATTTGCACACATCTTGTGTCCATATCTTTCTGTTTTGGTGGTCATGGCACAACCGTGCACGTGAATGCATGCGCGAGTCATGGTAAAATATCTGGATTAAGAGGTTGCTTTTTCTTTGCACACCATGAAAGAAAGGTGAAATTAATGGGCTGTGATTTTAGTATTTTTAAGCAGAGGTCAATAATTTGTACGGCCCTCGGAGGATGTCGGCAAAATTGAAATGGCCCTTGAGAGGAAAAAGGTTCCCCACCCCTGCTCTACACTGTATACTACTAACCCTTTTCAATGACACCTTCTGCTTCATGATGTCAAAAATGATTGATTAGTGCATCTTTAAAAACCGGTCATCTGCCTACAGACCAATTTTCTGAAGTGCTCAAGCGAAAAAACATTTAACCTACTCCAAGCTGTTAGAAATGGCATGACTCTGTTTGTCCAGCAGCTTTGTATTGCATGTTGGTGCAGTGCTTGTGCAAATACATACCGTACAGTACTATATACATGGAGAACAAATTATCCGGAAAGACCATCCGGTTTATTTCTGGGAAGCCCTGGCCTCTCTGTCGCCCCTCTCTTCCAGGAAGTAGAGGGACACACTTAGCAGCAGCACAATTATGTTTTTATGTGACAGGTGTTTATGGGATCCACAGAACACGCAGAAATACTGTGTGATTAATTGCATCATGCTAGTGGTGGTGAGATCTTGGTTCAATTTATAGCCTGCCATGAGAAATGACCTTGGCCTTTTTTGAGTGTACACTCACTTTCAAAAGCAAACGTAAACCAGTTATATGATGTACATTAACTTCATGTGGAGGATGACATGGTGCTTTTAATTTTAAGGTATATTTTTCCTTTACTGCATAAACAAATAGTATACTCTGGGATGAATTCTGAGATACTAAATGTGCTTGTGTGTGTGATCTCTGGAAAGTGCCCCACTTTCCGCCTCCTCTGATGCTCCATGCCTCAGTGATCACAGAGCTGTTGTGGGACGGGCATTCTCTCCAGGCGGCTGTCATTATTATTCAGGACCCGGGAAATGATTTTCACAAACTGTCCTCTGACAGCTGAGCAGAGGCTGGGGTTAAATTGGCTACAGACCCACATGGCTCTGCTGCCCTTCTGAAGAACATATCAGTAAGAGAAACTAGTAGGTCAATGACAGATAAATGAGGTGTCAAAGAAAAAGTTAATTTTAGCCCGCACACTGTACAACAATTTCCAATGACGTAACAGCATATCCACCCAGGAAGAAATATATACCATGCTTTATTTTCTTTCAGACTGCTGCATTACGATTGCCTATGTTATAATGTGACATTACTGTGGCTACATTAGAGCTGCTATTGGTGTGCTGTTGACTTCGGGAATAGAGCCAAGTTAATTTTACACATGAGGATGAGGTTACTTATAGCGCTATATTTGGCATAGACAAAATGTTACATATACATACAGTATGTTTGCATATTAGCATATGCCAAACTGAAAAATAGCTGCATTTAGATGTGTTGATTTGATTGAGCTGAGAACGTTTGTGACAATTCAGAGACTGTGGACAATGTGTGGCCCCTGGTCTTGGCAGGGCAGGATAAGCTCTGTCAGTCTCATGTTGTGAGGCGAAGGGCTGTGACATTTAAATCTGTCCCGCTGAGAAGGATGAGTTTGTGTGTGTCTTGCCGTGTGGGTCACTGTTTTTCTTTTTTAGGGCAGCAGGGGTAAGAGTTTTGGAGAGGGGCTTGTAGAAAATGTTCAAAATGTCATGGCTTTTTACACTGTTTCACTCTGAAAAGGTGACTCTCTCTTTCTCTCCCCCCTGTGTCTCTACTGGCTCTGTCTATCTTCCTGTCCGTCTCTCTGTCTCTGTCTCTCAGATAAGTTGTTTGGAAAGCGGCTGCTGCAGGCTGGGAGACACATCATGTCTCATAAGTCTTGGATGAAGACGGTGCCCACGGAGAATTGTGATGTCCTCATGACATTTGCAGGTCAGGCACTTATAAATGTTCACAAATTTGTATTTCTATATACTAATTTCATATCCTGTTAACCCTGGCCGAAATTATTTTGTGATTACGACTTTATGGCCCAATTCCAAACCAATTCCCTACACCCTACCCCTACATACTACCCCTCCGTTCGTGGGAGGGTCCGCCACATTAAGTGCTGTTCCAAACCAACGAGTGTGGAGCGGTGTGGAGGGGGAGTGGGCTATCAAGCCCTCAAACAGCGAGTCTGCATCGGTGTTGATTTGCTGACCGGTCTCTACCTGACTGGTCTCGACGCTGTGTGTGTCCGTCAGGAAACACGCTGTGTACAAGTAGTTCCAGCAAACATCCACTGATAAACTGCGATGTTAACAACCTCATGATAACCTCGTATTTTTTAACTTAGGATCATACCTGTGTTTAGTCTAGAAAAAGGTAAATGTGTGCATTTTATTATAAAGTTGTGTGTATTTACAGACTGTTGCAAAAACTACATGTAAGAAGCTTATAAAAATCAGGTTTAAAACTAAAAGAGCTTTACAAAAAAGTTTACATTTTTTGTCTAAGAGATGCTGATTTGAAACCGTTGCTACATACAGTTACGGCATTTCCTGTTTCTGCCGGAGAGGGGAGTTTGTCCCAAAGCTTGCCGCTGTATTTACTCCCTCCATCTGACAGGAGGGAGCCTCGTTGAGCTGCGAGTGTCACTCCACGGAGTTCACTCCATCACGGAGGGGGAGTGTGTAGGGGTAGGGTGAAGGGCGTGGTTTGGGATTGGACCGATATTACTCAAGATATGCTAAATAATTACTTTACCCTGAATGTTGTTCAGAAACAGACAATGTATTGTATCACAGAAAGCACACACATTGTTCAGTAAACATATTTTTTGTGAAAAATAATAATAAAACTCAAAATAAGGTAGACATTTATCACAAGGTCCTTACAGATCTTTCTCACATGATAATTTCAGTATTTTGAAATAAATTGGGCTCTAATTCTCGTTTCTCTACCAAAAGAGCAAGCTAGGCAGCTTTTTCAAATCACTCGCGAGGATGTTCGTGATAATTGGATATTTTCATTATTTTCTAGAACCCCAATTAATAATTTCTAATTGTTGCTGAAAACTTAATTTAAGCTCAAATGTATATTAGGTTTTTATTTTTCCACTAAAGAACAGCCTGAACGCTGAACATAACGTTATATAATGTGGATAATAAAGATAAGGATCATGACAGTATTGATCGTACTTCTTCATTTCATTTCCTTCGCCATAGCATGAAGGTTGCAGAAGCTTTTTATGGCCAGATTGAATCTCTGCAGCAGCTAAGAAAGCAGAGAAGAAGTCATTCTATATTGTTTGTTATTACGACTCTTAACCTCCAGCTGCTGCTCAGCAATAAATGGTACAGGACTGTGGGAGTACTCCCTGCAGCTCGTGTTTACGATGATGCGTGGGCCTAATCATTTTTTATTTCCTGCCACAGACTCTATAGATGACCACACGTTGCTATGGCTACTGAACCACATCCGGCTGGGAATCCCAGAGCTCATCATCCAAATCCGACATCACAAGCACACGCGAGTCTATGCGTTCTTCGTCACCGCTACGTATGAAAAGTAAGCACTCTCTTCAAATGTTGGCTATTGTGAGCCACACATTTTTCAAGGTTGTTTTTAGTCATTAATATCTTATGGCTTAATCTTGACAGTATAACTGCAACTAAGTGAACATTTATTAATCCCCCTTTTTATTGAGTACTTTTTTGAAAACAAAATATATAGCCATCTAATAGGGAAAATCAACCAGCTTCTGAAAACGGTATAGTTTATAAGAGTACATACAGTAGAGTCGAGATTGAAACGTTTAACCTTCTCATCTTTTTCCCTTTGTGTATTTATATGTCATCTTGATCTAAGCAAGAAAGTAGATAGATATCGAAACCATTCATTACAAATGTATTAAACACAAAACATACTGTAAAGATACTTTTTTAAGCTTCAGCTGAAAAATATTAACTACTGTCTGGTTGCAGGTATAATGTTGATATTGCTGGTTAAACTGTAGTTGTCTATTAAATACCCTATCAGCCTGAAATACAGGCAAGAAGCCACAGCAGTAGCTTTTGAAAATGAAATGGTAGTTTGTTGTTTAGTTATGTTTTAGCTACCACTGGAGTCGGGATGTCAAAGCCAAAGATATGCGTAATGTTTAAGACCTTTATCAAATTGGCATTATATTTGGCTGCAGCTATCATATAGCATGCAGAGTTGTTAAGCTCATACACAGTGTATAACTAGTCAGGCTCCCTCAATGGGATGCCTGATTTTTACTGTATAAGCACCACCGCTAATAGCTGCAGGTTATTTAAACTGTGCAGAAGGTTAGTCAGCCTGAACAGTGTAGATTGCATTTTATTTGATTACAGTGCCCACACACTCACTCACTCTTGTTTTGAAAATATCTCCAGGGGAATTGGGGATGAGCCCAGGGTCATTTTAATCTCAGCATTGACTTTGATATATAAATACTGAGAAATACAATCCAGGGGATCAGGGTGGCACTTACTGTGCTATACTGCGTTTCATCTCTTGGTGAATGTAGAGTCCTCTCTGCTGACTGTGCATTTAACAATGGGCCACTTGAAAAAAACAGAATGCCTCAAACAAACCTATTACCAATGAATGTAATAGGAATAGACAGATGGCTGGAAGAAATGAAGAAAGAAAGGCAGATAGAGGCAGATGCTAAGAGAACAAGAGAGAAAGAGATCGGAGTAAACCAGAAAGACAAAGGGAAAAACAACAGGGAGGGTAATGTGGTAGGAGGGTGGAGAGAGTGCTTTTGGAAAGTGTGCCAGTGAGTTTTTAGATGAAATCCTCAAGTAAAATCATTTCTGTGTGACAAAAAGCACAGCCTCCTCTTTTGCAAACAAAGACACCTGCTGTTGGAAAAGTTGACCTACATTTCATGAGATAGAAGAGATAAAGTATTTCATCCTTCCAATTTCATCTTGAATAGTCATTTTCTAAGCATTCTAGAGAAGTGAGAATTTTCCTTTCAACCCCTACAATGTGAGGATACCAGCTTTTCTTTGCCGTTAACTGTGGGCTTTGTTTGTATAATGCGGACAACTTTAATGTCTTTATTTTCCTTTGTGTTTTTAAAGGAAGAGGGTATAAGTATAAAAAAACAAGGTAAAAAAACAAGGTATTAGCTAAAAAGCTGTGTTATTGCTCTGAAAACAGTATACAAGTATATTGTATAATTTCATTGTAGCAATTACCATACTCTATGCAAATATAAAATATGAAAATAGCTCCTCTTCATTTTTTCCTAGCTGATATACCATACATTAGTCCTTCCGCAGCTCTGACTGGGCAGCATCCTGTTTCTGCTGATGCTCCACATTATGTCTGAGAGATATTTGCTATATTAGCATAACCTTACGTGCAGTGCCTAAACAATATTCTGCTCTTTTACAAGGTTAGTTTTGTCCACACATGCCCTTTGACTGTGTCTCCAAGTTAAGACTCCTAGTATTTGGGGAAATGTAATTGGGGAGTTTTTAATGAAATAACAAAAAGGTGGAAACTCATCAAGATTTCTGGCACCTCTGAAAGCCTTGCAGTTATTGGCTTGAATGGCTAAACAGTTGGTTTAAATAGATACAGCCTTTTTTCTCCCCTCAGTCAAGGACCTCTGTAGAGATGCTGCGCACTAAGCAGTATTCAGCGGTGATACAAAAGCTTACACCTCACATTTCTGCTGTAATCAATCATGGTGCTGGACGTACTTCACTGTGCGGCCTGAAGCTGCATGATGGATGGATGTTACAGGCCCACCTGGGCTTTGCTCCTGCATGTGTGTGTATAAACTATATATACATGAACATGTGACAGAGAAAGGTGAGCAGTTTGCCTGGAGGGAACTGTGGGCGTGGTGCTGCATTATTAGTGCGATTTCAGCACAAAGCCTGTGGCAAGGACAGAAGGAGAGGAGAAAGGGCTGATGGGATAAAGAAAGAGGAGGGGGAGAAGGAGACAAAGGACGGGACTCTGAGAAATAACAGGGTAAAGAGAAGGGGAGAGTAGACAGAGGGGCTGTATAAGGGAGGAGGAGGGAGGGAGGGAGGGAGGGAGGGAGGGAGAGAGAGATGAGAAACATAGAGGAAGGGCTGATGGGTATCCAGATGATGAGAGAGAGTGATGAGGTTGAAGCATTAAGAGGAGGAGAGTTCAAATGACTTTAACACTATGAAGGTCTCCGCTAATGGTATTGTTTGCTGTTGGTTTTGATAATTCCATAAAAAACGGACCCAGTACACTGTGGTCATTTCCAGTATACTGTTTGCTACGCATCTAGAATTTGATTTCTATAATCTATTCATCCACTTGACTGCAACTGTTTTCATTATTGATAAATCAGATTTTTGACAAATGTATTGCAAATATAAAAAAAATGCTCAGAGCTCAAAGCAAGAGCTTCAAATTGCAGAACACCTACAGTATTTCTGTAAAAGTATAAAAACTAGTAAATAATTCTCTCCATGTTGTCCTGCAGTTTGTTGCGAGGTGCTGAGGAGATGGGACTGAGGAAAGCTGTGAAGCACGAGTTTGGAGGAGGAACCCGAAACTTTTCCTGTGAGGAGGACTACATCTACGAGAACATCGAGAGTGAGCTGTGTTTCTTTACCTCACAAGTAAGTGTCAGCGCACACACACCCAAATCACACACACACACACACACACACACACACACACACACACACCCATACCCTGTTTTTCAATCTTACCTTGTTGCTGTTAAACTACTGAATTTCCCCACGGGGATTAATAAAGGTCCATCTCATCTCATCTCATCTTAAGTTAATATGCTGATATGTCAAGACATCACCTGATTTGACTCTCTCCTTGTCTTGGTTGCTGCAGGAGAGGCAGAGCATCATTAAATATTGGATGGACAATTTACGTGCCAAACATGGGGAGGTGCTGCATAATATCAACTTCCTGGAGGGTCAGCCAATCAGTAAGTGTTATTCCTTTATAGTAAAGCTCTGTGATACATGTGTTTACTATCAATATCGATTATAAATCCCTCAGTTGGTTTTAAAAATAGTTTGAGGCATCATTTTTGATTGATTTCATATTATATTTTAGCTGATAGTTTTATCTTTATATATCGAATCATATCTACTCTTCTTTTGTTAATGCATCTATCTCTAGAAAATTAAATGCACAGTCATTTCTAACTTACTTTATTATTCCCGACAGTACCGGAGCTGAGTGCACGAGGTGTGATCCAGCAGGTGTTTCCTCTTCATGAGCAGAGGATCCTCAGTCAGCTGATGAAGTCCTGGGTCCAGGCTGTTTGTGAGAAACAGCCTTTAGGTCAGTAGAACAAATGGACAAATGCACTCTTACATATACAGTTCATAACACTTAGTACAACCACAACACTTGAGAAACCAAGCTCATGCTTCCCTGTTATATATTTTAGCAGTCACGTCGTGTCATACTGTAGCATCCTTTGCAATATGTACTTTTACATTTGTTTTTACAGATGATATCTGTGACTATTTTGGGGTGAAGATTGCCATGTATTTTGCCTGGCTGGGATTTTACACCACTTCCATGTTGTATCCTGCTGTGATCGGATTTGTGTTGTGGATGCTCACTGAGTCTGATCAGGTGAGAAGAGAAGCTATAATAGCCTTAAAAAACTGAAATCACCAAACAAAAAAGGTCACCTGAGCGTTTGTGTTGTTTCAGACGAGTCGTGATATCTGCTGCGTGGTGTTTGCACTGTTCAACGTGGTGTGGGCCACTCTGTTTCTGGAGCGGTGGAAGAGGAGGGGGGCTGAGCTGGCATTCAAGTGGGGAACACTGGATACGCCGTCCGAATCGCTGGAGGAACCACGGCCTCAGTTCCGGGTGAGAGAAACAAAACCTCTGACTCCTTCTTCCATCTTCATATCCTCTTCGCTCTCAGGCCCAATCTAAATTCTCTCTCTCCTTATTTCTGTCAGGGAGTCAAGCGCTGCAGTCCCATAACAGGATGTGAGGAGTTCTACTATCCTCCATGGCGGAGGCGTGTGTTCAGGTGGCTGGTCAGCCTGCCCATCTGTATCCTCTGTCTCTGCTTTGTCTTCCTGGTCATGCTCATCTGCTTTGAGCTGCAGGTCGGTCATGCTGCTGTCAGCATCTGTTTTTTACGTGTCCTGCTTGTTAAAATGTAGCATACATGTCTTAGCTTAAGCCTGCATCTGTCCTTGTTTATGTTTGGTAAGATTATTTGCATGGGTGAATGTAATGAAGCCTGTTGAACACCTATATTTTAGTTTTTCTCGGATGTGATGGGTAAAAAGCTGTAATTGTGTCTCTGCAGGAGTTTGTGATGGGGATCAAGGAAATGCCCCGGCTAGCTCGCTTTATCCCAAAAATCATGCTAGCTATCACTGTGACTGCATGTGACGAGGTGTACAGGAAAATCGCCTGCTGGCTCAATGACATGGGTGAGAGAAAAGTTATCAGATTCCTCCAGATCTACATACACGTCAGAGCAGATCATTTCTTATAGAAGTTCATCTTAATAAAATTGCTTTCATCTGAGATTCATTGATTTTATTTTATATTTTCCCAGAAAACTATAGACTCCAGAGTGCCTATGAGAAAAATCTCATCATCAAAATGGTTCTTGTGAGTAGCTTTGATCTAATATCTAAAACTACCCATGAGATTAAGAAACATGTTTATTTTCAAATTCCTTTTCACATAACGCTCTTCTTAATGACACCTGATATTTCTTTCTCTTGCAGTTTCAGTTTGTAAATTCTTATCTCAGCCTTTTTTACATTGGATTCTACCTCAAAGACATGGAGCGCCTGAAAGAGGTAAGAAACATCCAAAGCTCAAATGTTCCTCTGTCGCACATTAGCTTCAGGGAATTCATTTGGCCTCAACATCTGTCATTCTCCCATCCTTAAATGCTTTGCTTTCTCTGCTTACATCCATTTATTTCCATAACCTTCCATCCCCATTTCCTATCCCTTTTCCCATCTGTGGAAGATGCTGGTGGTGTTGTCTCTGATAAAGAGTCTGCAGCGGCAGATCTACGACAATATGCTGCCTTTCATATTCTTCAAGATCCAGATGCTTATGATTTCTGATCCCTGGTTCTTCAGCTCTTTTATCAAGTCCAAAGTATGCTCCCTGTACATCCTCTGTCTGGTCTAGAGGTCTATGGTCCCTCTCTGACCACCTCGCCCCCCACCTTGCATGCTCTATGTCGATCTGGACTTGAACTTGAAGCACAAACCTGCTTTTCATAAAGTTATAAAGTGTGTGTTCTGTCTGTATCTGTCTTGTGAAACCTTGCTAGATTCAAAAAAAGATTTATCAATACAAAATGTCTTGCGTCTGAAAATGATCCAATTTTTTGTAAACACACTTTTACCAGACAGAATGATGATGGATGAGTGGTTTGATGAGGGAGAGAATTTAATATGTAGCTGTCAGAGATAGTGTCTGATTTCTACCGATGATTCGTTTTGTTTTTTACTGGTCTTGTCACAAATTGTCTCCTCATCTGCATATATAAGCAACAGCAGTTTTTTAAGAAACAACACCCAGCCTTCATACTAACATCATTTCTAAGTCTGAGTGTCTGTTTTAGATACACCCTCAGAGGGCCACCTCATTTAGCTTATTCTAACAAGTACAGCCCAGTTTCTATTATTTGTCAAAGTATATTTACTTTGTATAAACAGGATTTAATATTGTAGTTAAATCAATAGAAAGCAATAGCTGTCCAGTACCAGTACAGTAGGAAAACACAGTGTAGTCCTTAAAGTATCTGAAATGGAAAACATCTGTTGTTCATGTTTTATTCTCAGGAAGACGTTGTGTTTTTTGTTTGCATTTTGTGCTTTTAACTTGGAAACAATTACTTTGTGATGCTGCAATTCGTAGTATTTGTATTTTTAGCTGTATATTCAAGGACTGAAGACATAATCACTGCTCGGTTTTGAGTGTTAGAAAAGCATAACTCTGGGTTATAACAACATGGCTTCTGGCAGAGGTTATAAACATCAATAGGTTTAACACAAATTAACTTTATTTCAAGGTAAAAAAAAAAACCCTGTATGAAGGTCTGATGACTTGTGTTACTTTCTTTTGTCAGACTTCTCTTTTTAATGTCAATATGATCTGCAATCAACTTTTTTATTCGTACACTTTTAATACACATAGCACTGAAGCTTTAACTCTTTAAATATACTCAAGTTGTTGTAAGCCTGAATTATCCTAAAAGTTAAGATTTGTTTTACATCCTGTTGTGTGTGATTTGGATTTGGATTTGTTCAGCAAGGAATATGTATTGAATGTCCATGTTCATGTCCTCGGCCTCAATGCACCATATGCCAATGAAATGTTTGCTTGTGGATAATCTCTGCATACATATTTGTCTTTAGGTTTATTTGTTAGCAACTCATTTTGTGTATGTTTCTCACTGTCTTTGTCAGATGCTGGCCACTCTGCTCATAATACGGCAGTTTCTCCAAAATGTGAAGGAGGTGCTGCAGCCTTACCTGTATGAGCGCCACAAGCTGGGCGAGCTCACACTGCGAGCGCTGTGGGACCTGCTGATCTCAGTGCTGCTGAAATACGCCCGCCTAGCAGCTGGAAAAGCCCAGGTCTCTCCCACCGACCACGCCATGCCAGGACCTGGACTGAGGGGCACCAGGCCTGGGTTTAGGCATCTAGATAGAAGGTGAAACACAATATTTGATATCTTATTAGATTAATAAATCCATACACTTCAATAAAATGCACATGTCAAATTTGGGGTCAAACCTTTTTAAGCAAATCCATCCATCCATCAGTATGATTACAATGAAGCGTTTACAGTCATTCACACCAACACTCAAAGTATTAGTCCCAACAAACAGACCTGCTCTGCCACTTTATCTACTCTTGACATTGTATGTGCGCTGCCTGCAGTTATGAGTCACTCCAGTTGCACACTGAGGAAATGGACAGCGCTGTGAGTGGTTAAAACACACACTCATTTTTTCTGATGTGTCTCTTCAATTTCTCTCAGGGAAAAGAAGTGTTTAAATGGAGGATGCGGGGTGCCTGATGAAGAAGAGGGAGGTGAGAAGGACGAGGCCGACAGCGGGAGGTTCAGTGAGGGAGAGACGGAGGAAGAAAATCTGCTCGACTGCGGTTTGAAGCTGAGGAAAGTCAGCTTCATAGAGAAGGTATACTATTTGTGATAAAATCGATTTAGGAAGTGTTGATGTTTTTATGCTCTGGCAATTTTCCCAACTGTTAAGAAATGTGCAAAGTAAATATAGTACATGTGTTGTTGTTGTTAAGGTGGACAGAAGGCCAGTCTGCAGTGGGCCCCCCATAGACCACAGTTACATGGACGAGGGGAGCCCCACTATGGTGGAGAAAGGAATGGACCCTTCCTCTGTATTTGAGATGTGTGACGATGACGATGATAATGGCATCCACGATGTGAAGGAGTCGGGTGGCAGAGCTAGAGGTGTGGCTGAGAGAAATAATGCTGCTGCTGCCAGCGCCGCCCCGCTGCATTCTGGGTCTGAGAGCAGCACATCAGTGCGACATAGAAGAAGAGGCAGGAGCATAGAGAGACTTGAGCCTAAGACAAAAAGGGAATCATGGATCGACCCCCCTGAAATGAGAGAGAGCAACACGCTTACTCAGGCTGAAATGGAGAGCTGCATGCAGAACTATTCTGTAAGGACTTCACACTGACCTTATGTTTTAAACTTTGCTCAGAGTTTTAAAGTATGTCAATCTTATTTTTTTGTAATTGTTATTATTCTCACTACGACCAATTGTCAAGATAGAGGTTTACACACCACCTCTGTTTTAGATATTTGGGAAGCACACATTCTTAGGGTTAAGGTTTAGGATGCTTT
Source organism: Gymnodraco acuticeps (assembly GCF_902827175.1). Lineage (NCBI taxonomy): Eukaryota > Metazoa > Chordata > Actinopteri > Perciformes > Bathydraconidae > Gymnodraco > Gymnodraco acuticeps. Next base: position 1,107,026 of record NW_022989750.1, on the reverse strand, counting down.
TACAGCTTTCCAAAGAAAACTTCAGTGAACAAAAAACTCTTGCATGTCTCTGCAGGAATCGTTCTTTCCCAAAAATCTACAACGGATGACGATTAGTTACCAATAGTCATCATAGACAAAAAAAGAAAAATTGCACTAATTTCTCTAGAAGTCTTTACATTAAACTCACATAAATGAACCCATCCTTATTTACAGTTTGAATTGGTTTATTTTAAGTTAGAAAAGATTGAGAAAGACTGCAACATGTTGTGCAATAGTAAACAAGTCAGCCATATAATTTATGTTGCCAGCTGGGTCAACACTTCACTGTCATTCTCCTTATGATTACTGTAGCTTAGTTCAGGTTTCATACATGTTGTAAACCAGCACTGCAACGTGAATCCAGCAGTCACAACACACCTCAGACATGTCTTGAGTGTGATGTGAATAACATTTGGTTGTATGCCAAAATATCATTGCTGACGATATTACAGCTAAATAAAGGGTTAACACATTTGGTACCACAGCACAACGATTTAATTTGTCATCTTTTTGCTAAATAGTAGCTTTGAGATTGTACTAACTTGTAGAGCTGTGATTTAATGGTCCACTCTGCCCCTCTCAGGACACCTTTCAGGACTACCAAGAGATGTTTGTCCAGTTTGGCTACGTGGTGCTCTTCTCATCGGCTTTCCCTCTGGCTGCCATGTGCGCTCTCATCAACAACATCATTGAGATCCGAAGTGATGCCTTTAAGCTCTGCACCGGTCTGCAGCGGCCGTTTGGACTCAGAGTGGAGAGCATCGGCCAGTGGCAGGTCAGAAACTCACTCTCTGAGAGTTAACAGTCAAAAGGTTTTTACTGTCACCCAAAGACAGGAACAGTTCGATTTCTTATAGTAATGCCGTCTTATTTAAAAAATCAACTGAAATGATAACCATCATGAAATTATCATAACATAACAGTTGATGATCATGTACCTGTGTGACTGTGTAGCAGTCATTACGTTATCATAATTGTCAATAATTGTCTGGAATTACTGAATAGAACTAAACTGAGATATAGGGGTAAACTGTCCCTTTAAGAAAACCGAATTGTTAAACTTCTTTTTTTCCTTCACAGACTGTGATGGAAGCCATGGGCTTGATTGCCATCATAGTGAACTGTTACTTGATTGGTCAGTGTGGTCAGCTACAGCGTCTGTTTCCATGGCTCAGCCCCGAGATGGCCATAATCTCCATCGTCATCCTCGAGGTACCGCAGCTTGTTCTTGAAAGTCTGGATGAAATGCTTAGGGCAGTGCTTTTACAAACTTTTATTTGAAGGTGCGAGCATTTTGTAAGCCAGCACAAAATGTATAGCTATCAGAAAATGTTCCAGGTATTAAACGTGCAAAGTTTTACTACTTTTTGTATTTCCACCTTCCTCTACTGGCTTCATTAGAAAACTACAGATGTTTTCTTTCACTGAAACAGGTTTATCTCTGATAACTACACATTGTCATCATCTAGCGACCCAGGAGATATACCAATTCGATATCAAGTTTTAGCTTCAATAACTATTTATTTTTCTATCCAAGGTACTGACAGAGTACCACATAAATTCTGTTCACACTTATGAATAGTAATGCATGAATTGGGTTTCCAATGTTCCAATCTTTATATAAAGCATGAACACATGAACTTAAGATGTCTTCATGTTTCTCCTCTTACTTGTAACATATTTAGACACAGGTTCTGTTAGCGCTGCACTCTGTGCCTGCCTATATTTGGAAAAAGGTAAACAGCCTGCAGCTCTGTCTTGTCCTGATAAAGAAGTCAGGCCTATCAGGAGGAAGATTTCACGGCCTAGTTGATGATGTGCAAAAATGTGTTCAAGTAACATACCCTTGAAGGCTTTTCTGAAGCACTGTGGCCTACATTTGATTTGTGATTGTGCTTTCAATAATTGTTTTTGTTATGTCCCAAACCTCCTCTTTCTACCTGCCTGTTTAACTGCAGCACTTTGCCATCCTCCTGAAGTATGTCATCCATGTGGCCATCCCTGACATTCCTACATGGGTCACAGAAGAGATGGCTAAACTGGATTATCAGCGCAGGGAAGCCTTCAAGGTAAATATGTGACAGCATTAGAACCAAAAATGTTAATTTGTCGTGAAAAAGTTGCAAGAAATGGAAGAAATCCACTAATAATACAGGCTGTTTGAATAAATGCTCAAAGTTTACTTTATTATGTGCAGAGTTCTGTAATGTAATAGAATATATTGCAGTAAACACCAGAGGTGCCCACCTTTCTGCTGCATACCAGCTGTACTGCAACACTGCAGCTTTTTTTGGACATATTTGTTTACTTTAAACTGATATTTTAGCAATGATATTTTAGAGAAAAACAATGTGTAGAACAATGAGAAGAGATTAGGATATAGTGGAGCTATACAGTAGTAATGCAGAATTCTTAGTAAGGGATTTGTTCTAATGGTAGCACTGCAGTATTGTAATGTGTCGCTAGATTAGTGCTGAATCTGGTAAATACATTATGGGACTGTTTCCCTTCCTCTGCAGAAGCATGAGCGACAGGCGCAGCAGCATTACCAGCAGCTGCAGAGGAGGAAGAGGGAGGAGGAGGAGAGGCAAAGGCAGGCAGAACATATGGCCCGCAGGGAAAAGGAGAGGGATGAGAGCAAGGGCGACTCCTCTGGGGATCACCACCACGATAAAAGTCACAGCAGTAAATCACGTTCTGGAGGAGGGTCCGGCAGCGGCTCGGACAAACCCAAGAGGCCCAGCTCTCTGTTGGCCAACAACAACGTGATGAAGCTGAAACAGATCATCCCGCTGCAGAGCAAGTTCTCCTCGAGTGGCGCCCGCTCACCTCAGTCACCCACTGGAACTGAGCCCAAGCTGCCCGGGTTCCTGAGTTTCAAATTCCTCAAATCACCTGAGAGTAAGAAGGAAGTCGCCGCTGCTTCTGCCGCTGCAACCACAGCAGCAAATGCCACAGCATCATCTTCATCATCAGGTAGCAGCTCTCAGGAGCGTTCTCAGTCACCCAGCAAAGCCTTCAACCCTGGGAAACTGTTTAACTTTGGGAAATCTGAGGGGGGGACCTGTGTGAACGGGGCTGTGCTGCTCAGACCCGGGGAAGGATCATCCTCACAGGCGTCAGACAGACAGCCATCCAGGTCTGACTTGAACGGTGTTCCAGACGAGATCCCCTCGCCTGGGGGGGAAGGGTCAGAGAACGGACATGCAACAGACTTGGACCCGAGCAGCTCTAAAGTCTAGTAGCTCCGGAGAGAACAGACCTGGTCGCTGGTTACATCTCCACAGCAGAAGTGATGGGTTCACTGTGAGGAGACGCCTGACCTACCTTCTATGCTATCACACACTATGTGTAGAGGTACTTGAAGCAGAGAGAGGACACAATGAAACGGATGATAGGTGACTTGTTTAGGTTTCCTTTTTTGAGGAGGAAAAAAAGACAGGCTTTATAGAAAGACATAAGCCCTCTTATCATGATTAAATAAACACACACAAACACACACACCCTACACAGACATACAAATCCTTCCTTGTCTGCAATACATAAAGAAATGCATGTGCTGCGTTTCTAATATTTTTAAGCCTTTAAAGCGAGGAGCTGTGTTTCTTGATTTCTTCTAGTCATGAATTGTAAGGATCTCGTTGACCTCTCACTAGGACATAATAGCCCGTTGAAGGAAAAAAGATATAAAAATATCAACAGTGGTACGAAAGGATTACAGATTGTACTTCAAATAACTTCTGAGAGTGTTTGTAGCCGTCACAACACAAGTGACCATTAGCTTTTGTCTGATTTTTAACTGTGAGGAATTCTTGGGCCCTTCACTTTTATATTGAAGTGAAAAAAATGGAAAAGCAATATTGGTCAGTTATAAATATTATCATCAATTATCACGCGACTCCTCCATTAATTACATCCCTGATGCATCACCAGCTTTATTTTCAAAGCAGAGGTGATGTCTGAGCTCTGAACATTTCTTCCCATCCTGTGACAGTGAGCTGATTTTTTCATAAAAAGAAAAAACTTTGTCAATCTGTCACATTCCAGTATTTTACCATGAGACCATTGGGAAAAGAGAAAAAAAGCAAAAAAAGAATGTGCAAAATGGCTGTTGAGGGCTGTTCTCCATCCAAGCCCATGGAGAGTGTTGTAAACACAGATGGGGCTCCATTGCAATCAGTCTACCCCAAACTTGGCTAGCGAGCGTAGAGGTAAATAAGTCACTTTTGCACTGAACCTGCATTAAAACAACTCGTTCTGCAGGAGAGAGGACTGACACCAGCCTGCCTCATAACATTATGCAAAAGCTGGATTTTTTTTAAATTCCTCCTTTCACACGGTACATGTTATCTAAATCACCTGGCCCTGGTTTTTTTCTACAGATGTTAATATTATTTATGTTGAGCTCCATATCTCTTTTTATACACACCATTTGCTGGATTCTTTCAGCATTGCAGTGCTGACGATGGGAGTTTTTATTTTTGAACAAAGGCGGTATTTTTCAGTCTATACTGTTAACCCAAGCTGTATGCGTGCTGTATGTTCTGTTAAACATGTACTTCAACACTGTTCCATCATCTACCATTAACAGGTATTTCACTTCTGCTGGGTCAACAGAAGGTGGCGCCAGAGCTTATTTGTATAGCAACATTTTTTTGTTAGGCAGCTTCTGATGTACTATTGAACCCTAACACCAGTGTCTAGTCATCAGTATACATCGGTCAACAACATTAGGCTGCAGATTAGGGAAGTCTTTGCAAGGAAGATGTATCATGGTTACATTTGATTAGGTACGCACTGATACACGTTTAGAGGCCATCAGACTCTAGGTTGAGACAGAAACATTAACTATGCATTTCCACACCATCACCTCTGGCTAGGATTTTGGCAATAACACTGAGTTGTAAGAGACTTACTTGTACTCCAAGTCTAGACTCCCTCACCTGCAGCACATATCCTGCAGCACTCATCCTCTACCAGACTCTATGCATTATTTCTTTCTGTCCCTGCAATGTCCACTGTCAACTCTCTCAGTTTTGCTCTTTCTCAGATTTTATAAGAAATCTTCCATGACTCAAAATGAGGTAATAAGCATAATCTCATCCTTCGTTTTCAGTATCTGTCTAGTCTAGGAGCAAAGTTGACATTGAGCATCAAACAGTTTGTGTATATTTTTATGTTGATGCTTTTCATGCGTCTGTAATTTCTCGAGGAGTATAGTCCAGCTTTAAGTCAAATGCCTAAAGAAAACACAAAAAGTACTTCCACATAGCTTACTGACTTGCAATGCAATAAGGAAATAGAAAGGGCATCCATTTTGTGTTCACAGTATCACTTCACTGTCAATCTACAGCATGTTCCTTTTTTATATTTGGAAGTCATGGCTCATTATAGATGTAACATGAGAGGTGCAAGGCTGAGAGATATGATATCTTCTATCAAAGACAGGCTGGTCATTGTTAAAGGGACGCATGGGAGAGAACAGGATGGGGTAGTAGTCTCATCCAAACCTTTATTCCTGCAGCATTTGGATTTCAGGGCTGAGTGACATTATGATGCAGTAGAGTCCATTTATTGTTGTTTCAAAGTTTGTGAACTTCTGTATTGAAAATAAGAAGACAATTTATAAGCAGAGGTGACTCAAATGAGAAAGCGGAGAAAAGAGCAACAGTTTAGGTCCTTCCTCGATGTTTGTAGTTCCTCCTTATTCAGGGAAATCTTACAATTCAACTTCATACACTACATACTTCCTCCAGGTCGGTTAATGCTATCTATTCATATCTGATTTCACCTTTGCATTCTTAACAGCAGCAACTGCAAATTGTTAACATGGAGGTTCTTAAATACGCATTGAAAGCTTGACAGACAGCACTGGGCCAAGCACAGGCTTCTCTTACATAAAGACACTAGCTCAGACAGGCCAAACTTATAAACTGTCTGTAATTCACTTTCAATGCAACAGCGTTTTTTGTAGGATTTCGGTTTATGTAGACAGTCTAATGTGAAACCAGTAGGAAAAGACTGAATGTAGTCATTGTACTTCTTGTGCTTGGGAACGGATGGGTTTCTCATTAAAAACATTAAAAACCTGACCCGAACATCTTCATGAAAGCCTCACTTACTGAACACCGTTTATTCTTCCAATGAACCACTGTAAAATAAATATCTTTTAAGAAAAATACTGGGAAATGGGATTATTTATTTCTTTTAATTTATTTTGTCATATTTTTGTAAGACCTGAACAATAGTTAATAAAACTATTTCAAATGCATTTCATGTGTGTTGTGACCAAGTTATTTCAAAATCCCAACTGCACATTCTTCATTCACAACATATTTTAGGTATCAGAACATCCTTTAAAACCAGCATTTAAGACGTGTGATCACATAAAGTACCACATGACGAGAAAAACCCAATTTCAATCCAGTTTTATTTCAGCAAGGTTTAAAGAACATATCTGATCTAACACACGAGAATGGGGCAATGTCAGGGTTTTAGACAGTCTATTTGAGTACAAGCATAATGTGGGTTTGCTTCAGAAACGGACTGCTGTGGGTAGAAAGATGACTGACCATACTGTTAAACCAACATTGCAACACTGACTGATAGAAGGACAGGAAGGACAGGAGGCTTTGATACGAGTCTGCCAGGCAGTGATGTGTTTTTGTTCAGTGTTGTATAGTATATGATACCAATACAAACTGAAGCTCGGGAACAAGGCAGGATGGCGACTGCACTTTGCTGTGCATGCTTTTTGTGCATTCTATGGCTGAAAATATAATCCACCCCCTGGTTTCATCTAAGCAAGCTCTCAGACAAAAAAACATCCAGGGCTGTCACAAAGACAGGGCGACGAGTACAGCTATCCCATGTTGAAATGTTGTAAGGCCTCTAGGCTAACACCTTATACAGTCACGCACGATAACACCACAGCCCCTTTTATTACTGATCCAGAAGTATAATACCCAGCTGTGAAAACATCAACATGCAAGACCAGGTAACATCCATTGGGCACCGGGGCGCTTTACTTTCAAATCGGTAATTTTCTATTGTGTCCGTGAGCATGTTTTATTTTACAAAAAGGCCAACACATACATATTTCATTGGATACTGTCAACTGGAACTGACACTTATTTACACACATCATTTTTATTATTTTATCCCTTTTCCAGACATTGCTTTCCATAGTTTTTAAATCACTGTCTGAGCCGTTACCTCGTTGTGCAACTAAGAAAAACAAACATTAGAAATTGTACAACTATATATTTAAGATCGTTTTAAGGTTTTTCTTCTTCTTTTGATGAAAGAGAAGCTGAAACTCACAGAAAAACCTATTCCTACTCGGCTCGAATAGCCAGAAGGTGGTGCTAGATGTAAACATATTTCACCAACACAACATTTACTCTACGAGCACGTCCCGGAATAGAATGAAGATATGAATGTTTCACCATGAACACACGTGTACAGGGATTCTGGAAGAGTTGCTTCTACTTTGTGCTGATCTTCACAGTGAAGTCTTGGTTCTGTTGAATCAAACAGTGTGGAGAAACCTCGCAATGCCCCCATGTGGTCGCAGAGTGGGCAGTGAAACTGAGAGGGTGGGCACTGTGGCTGGCAGGAAGCTCATTGCCATACATAAACAATTATAGGTATAACAGATTAAAACGTTTTCTTTGCACAAATCAGGACTCTTCAGGTGACAGAAGGCTACACAAGTCATGTACCAGTTTTGAGACTGTTTTTAAGGGTAGTGTCTGACTTGATCTGTCCAGTCCCTCTCTGATCTTAAATCTACTCGGATACTTTTCATTCACTTCACACATACTGTACACACTCACAGCTCAGCATGCATACAAACATTTCATAACCTACACAGAGAATAGCCAACATAAATAAAAGAAATGCCAGTATTTAGTTTCCAACTGACAGACGCTTTCCAATCTTTTCTGGTTACATCGTTTTCACACATGCAATCTTTACACCATAAATGGCTCCTTTGTTGAAAGATAGGAGATTCGAATTCAGGCAAGGAAAGAAATCCTACCATAATGCAGAACGACTAGAAGTATTTCATTCACTGGGAACACTGTTTGGTTGGTTTATACTGGCTATACTCTGTGTATGCAAACACACACACACACACACAGTCTTATGAGTCTTCGTTCATCTCTTGACTATCTGTCCTGGCGATTTTCCTTGGGGGTGCCGGACTGTCCCCCTCACCTTGTTCCTGTTCCCTTTTCTTTGCTGCATTCTGTGTGACACAAAGGATTACACAGCAGTCAATAAAACCATTCAAAAAAATGTTTACCTGTCAACAAGCTACCCGACTAGACTAAAGACCAAACATGACGAGGCTCTTGATGAACTGAGTTCTAAAAGAGACTGTTAGTGAGTGAAGCTACTTTCATAACATGAACTCCAAGGGACTACACATGCTCACCTTTTTGTCCCACTGCTGATGGAGGTAACGCAGGAGAATGTTGGTTTTCTCTGTTACAATAACTGTAGAACAAACAAAGTCAGCATGTTACCGAAAGAGGAAAAGCTATTTTAGATTGCAGCTTCCACAAATATTGCATGTAATGAAACAACATCACTGATCAACTACTGATAAACAAACAGCCTTAATGTGAAAAGAGACCCAGACTTTTCCTCACAGTTTTGACTTAGCTGCGAGTTTGGTACTTACTCTGCTCAGAGGGGTATTCTCGTGTTGGGAGGTACACAGAGGGCCTTCGATTCTGTGAAACAAAACAGAAAAAGGTTATAGATTACAGTTGTGGGGTCAAATTATAAATGTTTGTGTATTATTTAGTTAAGGTGTTTTGACAGTGTATGGGCTCACTTTTAGACAATTCCTAGCTTGTTATCCATACAAAACATTCATAGCATTACTATTGACAGTCTGAGGATATACATATTACCACAGGCTACTTACAGATGCTTTACAAACAGAGTCTGCATGAAACCTGCTGAAGTTGCTCTTATTGTAGACCGGAAGTCCTTTCAAGAAATCAGCCTGTGGGAAGAGGGTGAGGTGATGATTATACCCTGTGTTTCCATCATCTTGAATTTCATTTAACCTTAAAGACTGCTTGCCTCAGTTTTGAGGACACATATTCTACATTTAGAAAACAGGCTGTGGCCATTCATAACAACAATCCAAATGATCGATTGACATTAGTGGCAAGAGTTTGCTAATACAAGTGTGAGAAAGGCGGAGGGTGGTAAGAAACACAGATGAGGAGCACATGAATGTAGACAGAGGATTACTATCAGTGAGTCGGGGTTGGGCGTTCCCTCATCTGAGGAGCCCATGCACGCTCAATGGCCTACTGCCCTCACTGTGCCCAGCAGGAGGTGGTGATATCAGAGAGTACATGCAGCAAGTGGTTTCAAATGAGCAAGTCAGAGCTTAGCCGCTCAGGGAACAACAAGAAGCCGGCTTGTCCTCGGTGAATGAATGCCAACAGTAGAAGCAGGTGTAGTTAGCAGCTATCTGTTACCTACAGTTAGCTAGCTCGATATTACCATATAGCCTTTGAGAGCTGTACGCTTAAGATAATGTAACAAGGCTGGCGTATGTGGACAAAATACCTTCTCCATGATGATGGTAGAAATTTCCAACGTCGAAACGCCGACTTTTGGTCTTGAGTGGCTGTCTGATGGCTAGGCAGTGTGAGTGTGTTACGATTAGCCGCGCTAGCTTACAGGCTAGTTATCCGAGACAGCTGTCCAGATAGGGTGCTCCCGGCAAAGAAAACAACAACCTTCACACACCAGTGGTTGTTTCCATCTTAAATCATAGTGTCCATGAAAAACTTAAACAACACACAGAGAACGTAACCCGGAATGTAATTTCATGAGTTAGCAAAGCTTAATGCAAAGGACTTCTTCAGCTAACATGATGGCTGGATGGTAGCGATGGTCACGCCCTGAAAGTTCCGATTGGTCTATCCCAATATATCCCACGTGGTAAGAGCTTGACCTGACAGCCAATCATTGAACACAATAGATTTGAGCCCCTCCCTAAAACATTTACTCGGAAATACTGGTTCCCCACATGATAAGCTTTATTATAAAAAAAAATACAAGAACTATTACTTCAGTGCTGTACTCAAATGTGAGGTACTTACTGGAGTGTTTCCATGTCATGTTACTTATACTTCAACTCCACTACATTAACAGTAAATCCTCTAGCATACTTATGCAGCATTAGTTACCATATCTTTGTTTTCCAGTGATCTGCAAATTACTTCATTTTGACTTTGAATATTTCTGATAAACTGAAGGATGACATGTTCCTTTTAAGGATTACATTTCCCTCTTGATTAGATGCAAAATGCTTTGATCTTTCTCTCTGCAAAACCCTTGGCAAAGTTAACACGGTTCTAAAACTGCAATTTGGCTTATATCCTTTTTATTTTAAGCAATATGTTTTTTATTCCTTTTTTTATGTACATTGTGGCATAGGCTATTTTTAGCCATCTCTCTCAAAACTACAGTATTACAGTGTCAATGTCAACGGATACTGTTTTTACGGCCATCACATTATACAAAAGGTACACTTTAAATTGACCTAAGTTTTTGCTGCTGGAGAAACACTTAACATTGTAACTAGTTAAGTGGTTTGCTGGCTCCTGCCTCCTGGACTCCTTGCAAATAATTCCCTAGCAACAACAGCCATGGCAACAGCCTCAACAATAGCTCCCATGATGCTGGAGAATAGGTTGCTGATAAGATGGAGGGAAGTATTCAATGAGGAGATTGATGATTCATGTTAAACAGACATGAAAATAGTATAACAATAACTTACTAGAAGATGATAGATGCATTTCCTTCCTTTGTCTTTCTGACTTCATACAATTCCAAAACACATCTTGCAAAATGCTTCAAACTAAATTAAAAGTTAAAATGAACTTTTTTGTAGCACATCTAGCCGGACTCAAGAATGAACAACCACATTTAAAGGGAGAAGTGGCTCATCAAGCTAGTTTTGGACTGATGGAGATCTTCTGTGAGTTTAGCATCCCATAAACTCTGCTCCCATCACAGCGTATTCGGTATTACACCAATTGTATTGTAAAGAAAAACTTTACAGAGAAAACACAGAGAACACAGAGAAAGATTATTGATTGATTTTTGATAGGGCAACATTTTGGTCCACAATATAGAAACAAAGTTATTGTAAAGTTATATGGCTAAATGTTAAATAAACTAATGTATTACACATTATCATTATCATGATATTATTATTATTATTACGATTATTACGATTATTATTATTATTATTATTATTATTATTATTATAAACATACCATTACTACTTTTTAAGAACGTAGCCTAATATAAATGTGTTTTTTTTCAAATAGTGAAGGTACTGGTTCTCTGCCGTCTCATAGCAGCAGGGGGCAGCTCTTCACATCCACAAAGTAAGCCTGGAGGTTGCAATGGTTCAGTCGCACCGAAAGTTGATAGATTGATACAAACCCTCTCCGGTTCTGGAGCTTCTCCTAGCGTCCTGATTTGACGTGGAAGTGCTGCTGAAACAGAGATGGGTTGTAGTGCCTCTGAACCCATGCTGTCAGTAGGCTAACACTGTCCGCCAGGTGGAGGCTGCCGACAGGACAGCAGATAAATTAGATTATTGGATTGACTGCAACAGATTATAGCTTTCTACATCCTCGATGCTTCATAAGAAAACCACATCAATCGGATTATATTTCTCGCGGAGTTGTTGGAAATACAAAGGTAAGCATTTTCTTTCTGGCCACGTATTTCTCTTTTCACTTGTCTGTGTTTTTGTTCAAGTGTACTTTCTACTTTAGATTAGGCCTACTGGCAACAAACCAGAGGTCGATATCATGTTAGGTTTCAGTTAACCGAGGCTATTATTGAATATTCTAAACATTTTTAAATGAAGTGTATAAATAAACATAACAAGGAAAAGTTTATGTTCTGGCCTGGCTTTCACTATTCAACTCGCTTCATTATAATTAGTGAATAGAAGGGGACCATCTCCCCAGACATACAGGAGATTAATCCTCCCGAAATGGCCAAATAATCTATTTCAGAATGCAATGAAGAGTTTATTGATCGTATTTTATTTTTGCTCAAACTGGTATGAAATTATGTCCTATTAAACTAATATGCCAGCATGACGTGTTTACTGAATCAATAATTCATTTCAACAACTGTATTCGCCACAATTAAGTAAAATAAAAAACAGGCTACTTTAATTCAGTTGTTTTTTTTACGATGAAACTGTCTTCCATGAAATATTAAAAAAATCAGAAATTTGATGAAATTGTGCCATACAACATGGAACAAGTGCAAGTTCAGGAATCAATGTTATGTGATTCCTGCAGATTATTATTTATCATCAATGAACTGCCTGGTTGTTTTCAATCCCCATGATGATAGTCTGCTCTTTTCTGGGCATCAGTGCACACTGATGGTGTCTGACCTGCGTGAATCGTTACATAACAGCCTCTTGCAGACACTGCCAACAGAAGCCATGTACAGTCGTCAACACAAGAGGAATACAAAAATATGTCCAAACGGAAGACTTTAAGAACAGGGAGGCAAACGGATAGTATAATGACGCAGTAAGTTAATATTAAATAAAGTTTACATATACATAACATCGTTTCTATTATTTAGGTAAGCAGTGACTATAGGGTTGTCAGAATAATCTTGATTGATAATTGGGGCGTTAAAGTGAAAGTGTAGCCCTTGCCCTTTCCTTATTATCATTATGATTTGGCCTTTAATAAAAGTAAACACCTGACTGCTCCACTATAGCAGTACTTTAGTGAATGGATTCCCAGATCATTTTGTGTAACTTTACTCAAGGAAAGCCGAAGCAGTGTCCTCCTTTCTAGGGACCCCATCTCCCATTTAATATGTGTTTACACAGGTTCAGTCCAACAAACTCAATAAATTAGGATATGTTATGAAAGTGAGAACTGAAACATGCATTTGCATTCTGCACAACGCTTTTCTCACATCCTCTCTCACAGGATTCTTTTGCATATGTATTTTTCATTCAATGATATTGTCATTTAAGCTCTTCTTTTAATGCGAACACATCAACACCATCTATTCTCTGACATTTAATAACACATTGATGAATTAATATATATGCTGGACTAGAAGGGAGACTGCAATGAAAAAAACGCAAAGACAATGCATGGCAGGATGGATTGTTTTAATGTTATTGCAAGTGTGTGAGTGGAAAATTGCAACTTCAAAGTTTGTCACGATGGATAAATAGGAGTTTTTATGTCCAAAAGGGGTGAAAGTCTATTCTAGTATCAGTATTTAATGTAAATAGAAACTTAAAAATCAGAACAGAATCTGTAGAACAGAATTAACATGCTCGGTCCACAGCAGTGTACAATACTGCTGTTTGTGTAAAGGATGTGCAAGTGTAAGCAGAAAGTCCATGAGAATAGCCAGCAAAGCAGGAATGCTGCATTACAATGTGTCAATAATCCACTTGTGAAAGCAGCAGCTGATGGGTTGCAAGTGCAAAAAAGATCCAACAAGTCACTCAGAGGGAAAAAGGTTGACTTACAGTGTCACTGATTTCATGGAGAGAGGAGATTGACAGATTGTGTTGTGTGGATTTAGACAGAGAGAGAGAGCGTATAATCCTCTCGAGCAGGGAGGAGAGCAACAGGAAGGTTGGATAATGCAACCGGCAGAGACTTGCAGACCCTGCTCAGCTCCTTTTCTGTTGCCAGGGTTGATAATTAACTGACAACACAAACCCATGCAGAGTCTCATCCATTCTTTAGATGTTTGCTCCTCTGATGATTGAAGAGTTAGTTGTTTTAGATGGTTGCAATATGGAGTAAACAATAGAACTTTAACTTCTAATTTGCTAAATATAAATGTGTATCCACATGTCATGATTTCGGAAACATACTTACCAGGCCTTACTCTAAAAAAGGACCTTTATTACTGAACATGTAGGTTGTTTAGTGTTTTGACAGACATTATAGCAGTGTGCGCCGGTGCAGTAATCACATGACAGGCTGCTTTAACTCAGGGAGCTATAACTGGTCCCGTCTATTTATACCCTGCAGTCTGCACTGTAGGAAGATGCTGCTCAGTTATGTCTGTGAGAAAGTCTCAAAGGTGTGAGTTGTAGGTAAAAGCAATATTGTAAAAGCACAATAACTTTTTGAATGGTTCATTTCATGTTTCCAGATGCTCGTTTAATGTAAAGATTTAAAGACTGAAGATATACAGGAAGAGGTTATCTTAAAAATGGCATGACTTTTAATCAAACTACTAGTTGATAGAACAATTTTCAACCGATGCTTGTACTGTAAGCAATACAAATAAATGAGAATGTAGCATACAAATCTTGTTAGATATCTAATCAAATAATTACAAGAGAGATGTGTGCTTTAACTTAAAAATATTTGAGCCAGATGTAATCATCTGCTAAATCTTTTACATCTCAATTACCACACACATTGTTAAACATCTTGTTGATGTGTTTTTATTGTGATTGTCTTTTACACATTTTGCTCTTGGTTTTCTTCTCTTTATTTTCATCTAAAGTTGATTTCTTTCGATATAATGTACTCATTTTGAAATGTACAATGGCCAATAATAGCAGACATTACCTATTCAGTGGGGCTCCAATAAACAGTAAATACACATCACCACAGAATGACGTTGCTGGGTTGAGGGTGTATATCTATTACAACCTGATTTCACTTAGTAATACAAAGTAATAGAGTTGATTTTTATAGTCAATATAAGAAGCTAGGTTTCACCTTACTGTTTACTGACCTTATAATGTATTTATTGTTGCTTAGTTATATTGAAAACTGGCTTGTTGACATGGTTCATTTTATAATGTTTGTGCCTTTGGTTTTCTGTGACTTGTTTCATTCATGTTTGCATTTGTGTGGTGACTTATGTGTGTTTTTATATGATTGTATTCCCTACAGACCGACAGCCATGCTGACCAGCTTTATAGAGGGTCTTCTCTGCTGCCTGTCCTCAAAGTCAACAAACGTTGTTGGTCCTGTAGAAACCTCAGAACTAGCTGATGGCTATGAGTTTGTGGAGGTTAAACCAGGCCGTGTCCTTCGGGTTCGACATATTATCCCTGACCGGCCGGTGGTGGAGGAACCCACTGGGACAGGAGGGACGGTCAGCTGCAAGCGGAAGATCACAGTGTATCGTAATGGACAGCTGTTTATTGAGAACTTGGGTGCAGAGCAGAAGAGCTCCCAGAATGGAGAGACAGAACCAAACAACCCAGTTGAGGTTGAAAAAGAGGGGACAGCTGAAACTGGAGCAAGAGAAGAAGCACCGGCTGCTGGAACGACTGACCAGCAGCAGCAACCCAGGAAGAGAAGATGGAAGCCCAAGCGCACTGTGATGATCGACTGTGAGAGGAAGATATCAGCCTGTAAAGGGACACATGCAGACGTGGCTCTGTTCTTTATCCATGGAGTGGGAGGCTCACTGGATATCTGGGGAAACCAGTTGGACTTCTTCTCTAAACTGGGATACGAGGTGATCACCCCGGACCTGGCAGGTCACGGGGCCAGCTCAGCACCAAAGATAGCAGCTGCATACACTTTCTATGCCCTGGCTGAGGACATGAGACTCATATTCAAGAGATATGCACGCAAGAGGAATATTCTAATAGGACATTCTTATGGGTACATTTACGATCACAACATTGATGTCACACACATTTGAATTGAAAGATTTCCAATAAATAATAATCATGTATCTCATTTAAAAATAGTGTAATACATTGAGTATATTATCAGTGAACTGAACATTGACATAATGTGATAAAGTGTTTAATCAATTAGTCGATAGTTTGATTAGTCAAGTGCTAATGTGTTTTTTACAAATGTGTATTAAGTTCATGCAAAATGCCCAACATTTAATAAGATAAAGATAAGATATATATATATATATACATAATACATATGTGCTTTTATCAGTTTAATAATTGTGTACAAGCTGCATGTCTTACAGTAAGTCTATTTAAGATTTAAAAAGAGAAATAACACAATTTCCTTCTTATAAATGAACATTTTAATTCATAAGCAATAAGATGCACTATTGCTCAATGCAAGTCATTCAGGCTTTAGCCATTACAGCTGTTCTTCTTATTTCTTATGATGAACAAGTGAATGCTTTTTATTCCCAAATGCTTAAATGATACATTTCCACTACCACAATACAAACAGAATACCCTGATTATTCTGGCCTGTCCTGTAACCATCCTTTTGCTCTGCTCCCCCAGCGTGTCCTTCTGTACCTTCCTGGCCCATGAGTATCCGGACCAGATCCACAAGATGGTGATGATCAATGGAGGTGGTCCCACAGCGCTGGAGCCCAGCCTCTGCTCCATCTTCAACCTGCCCACCTGTGTGCTTCACTGCCTCTCCCCGCTGCTAGCCTGGAGCTTTCTCAAGTAAGACAGACAGCAACACAATAGACTGTTTTACCACGAACAGTGCGTTTCTTATGCTATTTTGCTGTAAGTAAACAATGATCCAGCTTGTATAACTTTTTTGTATAGGGTGTTATGAAATACAATGTAGCTTAAAGTTGCTGCAGGCCAATCTGTAATGACTTAACATTCATTTAGAATAATGGGAAACAAAAAGTAATTTAGAAAAAAAGCTTTTGGACTTCAAAAAATAATAGAAACATTGATCATTGTAAACATGTTCTTGGCCAAGTGTGATATATATGTTGTGTTCCCTAATGTTATCAGAATCCTGTAGTTTTTTAAGCTGCTTGTTAATCTGCTCTTCCGCCTACAGGGCTGGCTTTGCTCGGCAGGGTGCCAAGGAGAAGCAGCTTCTGAAAGACAACAATGCCTTCAACGTGTCGTCCTTTGTGCTGCGCGCCATGATGAGCGGGCAGTACTGGCCTGAGGGGGACGAGGTCTACCATGCTGAAATCACAGTCCCTGTCCTGCTGGTTCACGGCATGCATGACAAGTTTGTCCCCATCGAAGAAGACCAGCGCATGGCGGAGGTGAGTGGGCCTCATCAACCAAACAATCATAAAGTGGCAGTGCTTTGTTGATGATTCCAAAATGTAATTTCTTGTTATGCTGTCAGATCCTCCTAATGGCCTTCCTGAAAGTCCTGGAGGACGGCAGTCACATGATCATGATGGAGTGTCCTCAGGCTGTCAACACACTCCTGCACGAGTTCATCCTGTGGGAGCCGGCCACACCTGCCCCTCCAAAGAAAGACTCTAAAGCACGTCCAGAAACTGCCAAAGCCCGAACTGAAAACACAAAGTCTTTATCTGAACCTTCTAATGCTCGACCTGCAACTGCAAGGGAAACGTCATCCAACAGCGGCACAGCGGAGAAACCAGACAGCAAGACCAAGAAATGACTGAAACATTAAGCTGAAGCTACCAGTGGTTGTTATACAATGTCATGGCTGGCCATGCACTATTCGAATCCTGAATATCTTAGACTGTTTAGGCTGTTGCAACTGAATGTTGGACATCTGAAAATGTGACCGAATGAAGGGATTCAAGTCTGATCAGTTATGTCAGCTGATGGGCTGAGGGACAGAGAAAAGAGGAGCTGTGCCTTGAAGAGACGGAGGGGCATTTTTGACAAATTGTCACATGCCTTGCTGAAAGTTATAATATTAGAAAGGATAACACCTGATTGCCTGCTCTGACTTTTCCATTACTGAACTGTGGAGAATAAAAGAAAAATCAAAGTTTTGTATGTAACATTCTCCTGGTTGACTTCTTCTTACGCTGCCCTACGTAAACCAGCAGCTAAGCCAGTAAGCCTTATTGAAACTAGTTAGATAGAAAATCCTAACGTATTAGTCTACTTAAGGTTGAAAGCTAAGGTAGGAAATTCGTTTTAGAAGCACTTATTCATTTAAATTGTTTTTGCATCTCAACAGCCATCGATAAAGCAAATGCTCTGACAATAGAAAAAAATAGAAAAACATTAGGCAGACAACCTTTCCCAAAACTAACCTGGTAGTACCAAAAAAAGCCATGTTTGTACGGTAATTTTTAGAATGTTAGGTTTTTACTTGTGTGTCAGGGCGGTGGCTTTGCTTGCTTTACTCTTGCTCCAAAGTTGCCTACCCAGTTTCAATTTCAAATTGTGACATGCTGAGCTAGCTTTGTCTTGAAATGCCATACCGCAAAATGATACATTTAAATCTCTCACCTTTTGTAGAGGTGAGAGTATTAACAAAGGGAACAGAGGGTTTCATGATACACAAAATGGAACATCAAACAAATGGGAAGGCATTTTGATTTCGTACTTTGGCAATTGCATCTCTAAGAGGTGAACCAGGATATTACGCCTGCATTTGCATTAGAAGTACCCTGACCCAATACTCACCCTAGTAATGATTACACTATTTGCTTCTTGATTCAACAGACACACAAGATGATTTGTGACTGTTTCAGTTGTGAATTTGAAGTGTAACATTATCAAGTACTGATAAAGACAGAAGTGAAAGTACTGTATATTTGCTGCCCCCCATAGAATTCAGTAAAATGTGTGTTCAGTCGAGTGTATCCTGTTACTAGGTAGCAATAGTTGAGGCTCAGCAATGAATCATAACTTTATATGTAGAAAAAGGGCACATTTCTTAACACTGATCATTTGTACATGATGGGGATGTTAATCAATAATAAGAAGGCTTGTATTGAGATGCTTCAATGAAGTGCAACATCTCACCAAAACGGCATTTATGTTTTTCATACATAGATTCGTCTTTTTATACTTTGTTTTCTAATCGTGATGAATGTTTAGAGCTCTAAAAGACATTGTAGCAAGGAATTCACTCGATCAATTGAAGACACAGCTCTGATCACATTTGTTTTGAGACTCAAGCTTGCGTCAGCTTATCATTAATAAAATCATGTTGTAAAAAATTGGAAATTATCCGTGATTTGTTTCAAAGACAATCAGCTGGCAACCATCAGCCAGAAGCCTTCCAGGCCACTGTTGCATCTTTTGATGAACACGGGTCAAGTTCAACTTTTTTGCCATGTGTATTAAAAGACAATGAAATGTGTGTGTGACACTCTGCGCCTAAAACAGGGGCACACATTCCCAGAAAGCAAAAGCAAAACAAAAAATAATCTTGGCTAACAGCCCGACAACTGTCAACAGACTTTGATTGAGATATGACAAGTAAACATCAAAATGTGATGTGTGTTTTTTTCAACAGAGAAATGCCGACTTCAAACCACTGACAACATGACATCTCTCATGTGAACTAATGAAAACTGTTTGAAATCAAGCAAATGATCACTTAGAAACCATGGATCAAAATAAGAAGCGGATTAATACAATATTTTTTGGAGGCCTGTAAAGATGTTATTCACATTTTGTAAATCCAGCATGATATAGTAGGCTATAGTGTGAAAAAGAATGGGCTTGAGTCTTGACAAAAGTCCTGGTAGAAATACTATTTTTCTTAAAGTCTCCTTTAATGAAATGACACAATGTCACATAAAACATTTTGAAATGAACAACTCAATTATTCAAACATGCCATATATATATATAAATGCAGACTCAAGCAATTGTTTTTGTTGAGGGGAAATAAAGTGCATGGTGGTTTTAAAATGAATGTCAATGGAATAAAGTATTATATTAAAGTTAATAAACGCACCATGCACTTTTAAAGAGGGTTATAAAGCAAAAACTTAAGGCATCTAGTATTTATTCTCTTACCAAGGCCCCTAGTTTGACAACAGCATTTCCACTCACAGTACCTATTATTTGCATTCTTACAGCTTTTCTAAGAAAATATTTATAACTTAATTTAAATCATATTTTTGCAAATTGACAATACAATATTTGATCAAATTCTGTAACAAATCTTAACAAAAACATCACTTTGTAAAAGCTTTACAATGTTTATACATTCATAACATAATTAAAAGAAAGCATTCAGATGAAGCACTTATTTCCTAAAAGTAAAAGTCACAGCATCCACCTGCGACCCCTCAGACCTCCACAGTAACCGTGGCTCCGTTGCTGGTGTCCTGCAGAGGGGTGGTCTCTATGGGGACACTGGAAACCTCTTCAGGCTCCTCTTTTTTGTCTTCCTTCCCACCATCAGCCACAAGAGGAGAGCTCTCTGCTGCCCCCTGCTGGTCATTGCTGATAGTGCCGGCAGCCTTCTCCCCTTCTGGCTTCTCTGCTGCTTTGGTTTCATTCACAACCTGGACGGAGTCGACTGAAGAGGCCTGTACTGCTTTCAGTTCCCCGTTCTGCACAGGGAAAACCCCCTCCAGGGCCTCGTACAAGAACTGGTACTGCTCCTGTGAGACACGCAGGCAGAGAGGAAACACATCAAGATATGTTGCTGTGATGTAGAGGAAAACATTTGATTGTGGACTTTTAGGTGACCCTTTGAACAGCACACAAAAAAGAGCACCAGAAAACAGCTTTTTGCCATATTGTTACTGTGTCAACAAAAGAGTAAAAGTATCATTCTAGAAAGCATGGTATACTACAGGTGATTTTCAATCTACTCTATTAAAAACATATTAATGAGCCACTCACTCCCACTGCTGGGCATGTTCCTTTATTGTGATGAACATGGCCACTGTAGTTTTATTTTTGAGTCATCTCACATACGCCTTTCCTGCTGTTGTAGTCACTAAAGCTCACTTCTCAATACACTTTTTAAATACATTTAAGCTTTATATCTATATTTCTTTAGGTCTTTATTTCTAAAACCTAGCACAGTAGACTGCAAATAGATATAAGGGTTTTTTTTATGTCCATAATGGACAGTAATATTATGTAATACTTTTCACACTCAAAGCTGTAGAAGTTCAAGCGTGTGAAACTTTGGGCTGACAGATATTTGGTTCCGTCTTTCTTACCAGGTTGGACAGCATGCCTTGTCTCTCCTTGCGCAGGGTTTTGGCCACCTGGAAAACATCCATCAACTTCTCAGTCTCAGCGCTGTCCAGCAGGTTCCACAGAGCACAGAAAATCCCTGACCGGGATGAGCCATTACTGGGGAGAGACACACACACACACACACACACACACACACACCACACACACACACACATCACACACACACACACACACCACATCACACACACACACACACACACACACAACACACACACACACACACACACACAACATCACACACACGACACACACACAACACACACACACACACACACACATAACACACTACAACACCACACACACACACACACACACACACACCACACATACACACACACACACACACACCACACACACACACACACACACTACACACACACACACACACACACACACACACAACACACCCACACACACACACACACACACACACACCACACCACACACACACACACACACACACACACACACACCACACACACACACACACACCACACACACACACACACACACACACACACACACACACACACCACACACACACACACACCCCACACCACACACACACACACACCACACACACACACACACACAACACACACACCACACACAACACCACACACACACACACACACACACACACACACACACACACACACCACACACACACACCACACACACACACACCACACACACACACACACACACACACACCACACACACACACACACAGTTAGATTGAGATTCCGCCATGATACGTTTTTACAAACTCTCCCAGAAGGACATATGTGTTTTTCTGTTATGTTCATGAATGTTATTTACTATGAAAACACAACATCTTAAAATGGGTAACAAGTAACAACTTCAACTCGTTTCCCTTTTTAAAGCGCCTTAATCTTAAACTTAAATCAGTAGGGTGTTTTTTTCTCCAAGAGAGTTTAAAGGTCTAAAATGTATATTTTAAAGCTCCTTATGAGAACATTTGGATATGTTCTGATTATATACCACCCCTTTAAAATTCAAGAGGACATTTTCTGAGGTTGTCTTACTTGCAGTGGACCACAACGGGTGAGTTCCTCTGTGATTTTACTCCTCCACAGCTCTGCTTGATGTCCTTGATCATGTCCGTGAGCTCCTGAGCTTTCTCCGGCAGCTCGTTGTTGGACCACGTCAGGAATTGGAACTGTTTCACCGACCGAGTCTCTTTCCTCTGTGGACAGGAGTTGTGTGGGGGGTTAAAACAGCTTGTTGAAAGGACCCATCTCATCTTAAGCTGATAGATGATAAACATCGGAAAATAACAGACTTTATTCAGTAGGCATCTGTCGTGTTACCTTGACGTGATGGAGCAGCATGTTGCGGGTGATGAAAGTTGGGGAGGTGTCTGTGCTTTCCACTTCCACCTCGAAGTCCCCAAACGTTTTCTTATCTTTGTCCCAGTAGATAGAGTTAGACTCCTGTTCACAAGAAAACACACACACAACGTTTATTTACCATATATGTACTAAGAGCATGTGGTTTATTCTCTATGCGAGGTACATACAGAACATCATTAATACCTCACTGCTCTCTGAGAGCATGACGATTGCAGATGTTTTCTTTTGGTAAACCATCAACCAGAAGTCAGCCACGGTGTCCGGCAGGGGGGTCTGCGCTGCGATGAAGTTTTGTGGACCCCAGTACCCCTGTGTGGGCAAGAAAAATCACATCACACATCTATTGTTGCACACAATTCTAACCAACAGGATGTGGTACATTCAAATTAGATTTAAAAATTCAACTGTCTGTGTGAAAGAGATAAAACCTGCTTCAACCTGCTTCAACAGGGAAGACAATGTTTCAGTTAAAACAAATCTCAATTAGACGAAAGTATATGTAAATCGTACATCTATGTGGGAGGCATTGATGTACATAGATGAATCCTCTTCCTCCTCATCTGATGATTCTTCCTCTTCCTCATCATCAGGGTCACTGTCACGACTGCGGCCTTCATCTAATTTCAGCAACACTCGGTTGTAGTCATCTGAGGCAGAAGTGAAATGAAATGTACTTTGGTAAATGATTGTACACTGTACACTTTATACAAATAATGCATACACTCAGACGTATTATAGATGTTATTCTATTGTGTCAAATGTAATGCCCCTTTGCTGAGCTGAAACCTACATGGGATGACAGAAGTAAAGCGATTCTTCTTCTTGTTCTCTTCTGTGAGCCCCTTGTTGAATGTCCTCCAGTTTTTATAGATGGGGAGTCTCTGAATTGCAAGACAAAGACTTTTCATCATAGTGCTAAAGAAAGGTCTACAGTTCCTTCCATTTACACTAATAAGATGTAAGCAGGGGGAAAAGGATAGGACTACATTTGAAAGGGACCACTAATGCTGTGCCATACCTCAAACTCATCCTCCAATAAGGTGGGTTCACTGCTGGAGTTTTTCTGTTTGAGCGTGCTCAGGGTGCTGTGGAGCTCGGACACAGTGGTCTCAGTCTCTCCAAACTGATTGTGCTCCAGCAGCGCCTGGTGTATCAAGATGTACTGGGCCTGCGTGAGGACAACATCACTTCATAAAAAAAGGATATACAGTTTGGGGATGGAGCCATTATTCACAAGACAGACAGCAATCATCCACAACCTGTTAACGCTTTCTCCTTCTCTGTGAATGGTTTGGATTTAATAAACACAATTCTGCTTCTGTAATGTTTGATCTTTACCTGTGTTCATTTCTCAAATAAGTTATTTCAGCTTCTGCCCTCTGGTGGGCGTCAGAAAGTAGACAGCTTCAGTCCACACAACATTACGCACACAATACACACATTAAACTAGCAATGTACATTTTATATTTATACTATATCATAGTGTAACTCAATCCTGTATATTCATTATAAGATAGCAGCAAATAACCAAAAGATAAAGTCAAGATGAGACCTGAAAATGATTTTAGACTTTCAAGGTCTGTTGTCATAATCAATCAATATATTGAATATTAAAAACATATTATTTATTGATTAATGTTTTCTTTTAAATTATGCATTATTAAACTTGAATTTATTGATTGATTTGAATGATTATTTAATTTATGAATTGATTATTTGATGAATAATAATGTATTTTTAACCATAATATTGTAAAAGTAACCTCTATTTAAAGGTTTTCTCTGTTTGTCTTTATGTTGCGTGTGTATCCTTGTCTCTCTTATCATCTTTGTTTAGCTGTATGTTCCTGTTGCTTCACTTCCTATGGTTGATCTTGCACGGTGAGTATTCATACTGAGAACTGAAGTCACATTATTTGTATGTGTTAATAAACTCAACCGATTAGCTAAACTCTCATGAGACACACAGACGCACACACAAAATATGACCATAGTTGATATTTTACCTCTACTTGAACCATTAGACATCTCTGTCTGCGGAGTCTGACCACGTAACCGTAGATGTCGACTCTGCCCTCCGCCTCCAGACACTCCATCATGGCATCAATGCCAATGTATGTGCCTGTCCTGCCGACCCCCGCGCTGCACATGAGATAATAACATTAGGCTGATACACATCTATACATGTCTAACAGTCACAAGGAAAGGTGAAGTCGAGCATTAGTTTAGAAACAAATAAAGGGGGGAAATGGTTGATGAGTCCCCCTGATTCAAAATGTCATCCCTTTTTGTCTTAACTCATAAGTAATTGAAACATGAAAGATCATGTCTGTCTGAAAATCTCTTTAAAAAATGTACTTAGTGCATTAGATTGTCTATGGTCGTTGGTCATTAGTAGAAATAAATGTGATTTCACCAGACTTTTTCCAATTAGAAGAGTAGTTTGGCATTACTCAAGCATCCCATGTATTGTACACTTTGTGGAGAACTGGGATATTCTGTAAGGGATGTGACTGTGATATATATAGAAAATGAACAAAACAATATGCAGCATAAACAGTATAACTGATTGCAAGTATGGCATATAAGTAATGAACTAAATATTGGGAAATAAGCACAGAATATATTAGATATGGCCTGATCATGCCAAAGACAAATGGAAACAATGGGGAATGGAATCACACCCAATCACAACTAGAAGTAGATTAAAAATGTTGTTTACTCTGATTATTAGAACAATGTGTAGTATTTGTTAGCTGAAGCTTGTAGGCTACTAACCTGCAGTGAACAACGATGGGGCCGCTGAAGAAATTCTTGAACGCATTGACACGCCGCCTCAGTTTCAGGAGCAGATGTGGTTCTCCGGGGACGCCGTGGTCCGGCCAGCTCATGAACTGGATGTGAGTCACTTCCCTCTCTGAGTTCTTCTCCCTCTTCTGCAGACACACAGGAAGGTAATGCATACATGCACAAAGACATATATAAAACAGATTCATTCACATTTCATATTTATAGAGATAAAGACTGACAGATATACTGGCTTTCACTTACACACAGACACACATGTATACACACACAGGCTAAAAGTAACAATATATATTTCCACTAGTTTATCCAGTGAACTCACATTAGTAAGGCTGAGATGGCGGATGGTGTAATCTGGGCAGTGGTCCTCTGAGTTCAGCTTCACAATAAACTCCTCAAAGATCTCTGCCTCGCGGTCTCGAGACGGCCAGTACTGCGCACATTTGACCTGATTTGGCAAATCAGTAAGACATGAGTAACATATTGGTACATTTTCACTATCAGCAGTATTCTCCAAGAAACAAGACCACAGTGTGGGCATGAGTGTGAATGAATATATCTGATAAAGTGTATGTGGCAGAGAAGCAGTGATCAAGTCTTACCCGGTTTCCTTCTTCACAACGCGTTACCATAACGATGATAGAGGACTGCTGCTCCCACACCATCCTCCAAAAGTCACTGACAGTCTCTTCCTTTGGCCCTACAACACACACAATATATACATAAATACTGTATATAAATGGGCAAGTGCAGAAGTGTTTGTGTGATTAATTGCTTTACCTTGTGCTGCGATGTATTTTTTGGATTCCTTGTACCCCTGCAGCAGGAACAAATGTCAATAAGGCATGTATTGTCAGAAAGAGATCATGAGTGTGTAATGTGATGCAGCAGTAGTAGAAATAGTTGTAGTATAGGATTGTTCATACATCGATGAAGCTGGCATTGATGTAGTCACAGCCTGTCTCCCCATTTCCAGTGGTCAGCTGAACACGGTTATAATCATCTGGTTCAGGACAGAAAATAAATCATTATCACAGAAGACGACTGAACAACTCCCAATGAAGAAGTATTCTTGAAATTCCATTCAGAAGCTGTTTATAGTTATGTTAAAAACATAACATTTATATGTCCCATTTTAATTTACTCTTTATATTGACTTTAAAGGGATAGTGGAAATGGAACCTCAAATAGTTTCGTTTTAACTTATATACAAGCATAATTACGTACCAAAACAATCACACCTGATTAAAAAAATATAATAATTGCCTTACGCATGTTAGAAGCACTTTATTGCAGCTTCCCCGACGTGTTTTAGAAACGAAATGTTCGACTCAGCCAAACCGGAAGTGACGAAAACTTAGGAAGACGATACGATAACAAACCATGGCGTCTATGCAGAATGAACGTGGAAGGGCAAATATACCAGACAAAGAAGAAGGATTGTACGAGGTATCCAGTGATGATAGCGAGTCAGAAACATCCTCTCGGCTTTCCTACGAAAATGTCGTTTTAGGAACTGAATCTGAATCCGGTTCAGTAAGCGACGATGGTGACAATATTGAGCCAGACGATGGACCATTACGTCCTTATTTGCCCGAGCCCGAGGTGATGGTTCACGGCATGGGCAATGGCGAGGATGACCAGGACCAGGCGCCAGATGATGCACCCCTACGCACAAATAATCTTGACTGGTAGGTCCCTAAGCATAGCTCACGCATCTTAAGATCACCTGTAGCCTTTACAAATATTAATCATTGTTAACCAGTTAAGCCCGAAGGTCCCCCCAGTGGACCCCTCCCACAGTTTTTTTTCTCTCACATGTCTCAGGGCTTCTTAACATTTATGAAACTATTAATGTTTCATACCCTTTTAAAGGTAAGAAACTCCGCTAACTGACAATAAGAACAATTGTTAGCTAGAAAAAACACAAGAGTAATACCAAGCCTTTGAATTAGCATTGAGCGAAACAATGCTAACTAATGCTAACGCTTTTTTACACACAACACACGGTAGAAATGCCCTTATTACTATCTTAACTGCACAAACAAGATATACGATTTAAAGCTGAGACTCCACAGATTCCACACATGTAATGTCATCACTGTAAGACCTCGAATTCCTGGAGATATCAGCCAGAAAAGAGAAAGTAAACAACATCCGGTTCCAAAAATATTACAATAATTACGTCTTACCTTTTTTGATTTGTGATCAAAAGTTGTGTTCAACGGAATAAAAACGCATCTCAAGGTTAATCCAATGTCTTTGTGTCACGTAGAATTTTTTACTGATAATCAATCATCATATTTATGGCAATATACTCGGTATAAAGTATTGACACATCTATTAACCATAATAAAGGTCGGCTATTCACATGCAAATGCTATTGAATGTCCGCCATTGTTTGTGCCCGTCTTCCTATGCTCTCGTCATCACCCGAAGATTCCCGACGATTCCCGAAGTATTTCGTTTCATTGAGAGGGCGCAGTAAAATTGAAAATAAAATGAAACTAGGTGCATGAAATAAAAAAAAATTGTTTATTATGCTTATTTTTAATAAAAATACATAAGTTAAACCTAAAATTCGCGGATTTCCACTATCCCTTTAATATATACACCCTGGAGCCCTGGAGGGTTCATAGAGAGAAAAATAAATAAAACGTGGCCACGTTTTACTTTCTCGTGCGCACGCTTTAGTAACTCGTGCGCACGAGTTAATAAAGCGTGCGCACGAGTTAATAAAGCGTGCGCACGAGTTAATAAAGCGTGCGCACAAGTTAATAAAGCGTGGCCTCGTTTTGTGTGTGTGTGTGTGTGTGCGTGTGCTGTTCGTGGTAATTTGAAAACAAATGCTGGTGGTGTCGGATACACACGAACACGCACACAGAGCGGAGCTGAGCACACACACACACACACACATCATGCGCCCCGGTGACAGGACATCTCCTTCATAAAGCGAGGGGGAATAATCGGGCAGTTCGATGTGTGTGTGGTTAAACATAGCAGCCTCGATCTCTATTCAGCGGTTCTAATGAAGGGAAACGCAGTGAAGTAAACAGTAAAAGGCACTGCTCTTCTCAGATTCTGCTGAGTTACACGTTACTGCCTCCAGTGCCCTGTACGACGAAGCCAGTTCAACAGACCCTGGACCTGGACATGTTCGATTTACCCGGCTTAACTGACCCTAACAAACGCGATGTCGATAAGCGGTCCTACGAAGCTGGTTATCAACTCAGTAAATCAACCAGGGTTTCTCTGTCCGGCTGAGAGCGCGCTCATGTGAAAGGGACGGGGTTAGCAACATTTGACCAATCACAAACATGGAGACGCGTGCTGACAGCGCAGCGTCATACTTCATGAATGAATAGTGTAAATAGCTAATCCTGCTTCGTAGTACAGGCCACTGGTGCCGCTGAGATTTCATAAAGTGAAGGAGGTTTTCCTTCTATAAAACAGCTGTGGGCAGCAGATACTGGGAGTCACTCAATTTAAATAAAACGAGGCCACACTTTATTAACTCGTGCGCACGCTTTAGTAACTCGTGCGCACGAGTTACTAAAGCGTGCGCACGAGAAAGTAAAACGTGGCCACGTTTTATTTATTTTTCTCTCTATGAACCCTCCAGGGCTCCGTAAATATATCTTGCGTTAAAGTTAAAAACCACAACAACACAAACAATCATCTGTGAATCAAATCCTGCTCACAGATTTGCAACATTTCCCACAACAGTTGAATAGATATTAAAGAAATCTGTCACCGTTTAAACACTATGGCAAACGAGTGTAGACAAAGCCAGGTACGACTAAGTGATGGTTTCATGTGTTGTTGGACAGACTCACATGGCAGGATGTCCACGTAGCGATTCTTGGGGACGTTGCACACCTTTTTGGCCTCTTTCACGGTGTACCGCGTGAAGATTCTGGGCATGCTCTGTCAACAGAAAAAAAGAAATGTAATTTGCCAAATGATGTCTTTGTCCTGAACATGTTCATCAAACTTTCTAGGTTCAGCCTTCAACTTTTACTACCTTGACATCCAAAAATAGACAAATAAATATAAAAAAACAATGTCCCAAAAGGTTTCAAATGTACCTGAAACTCAGCCAGGAAGAGTCTTCCCTCATCAGCAAGCTTCCTCTTGTAGGTTTCCAGCAGGACCTCTGCTGCGATCGGCTCCACTGCCAGCAGATTCTCCTCGTCGTCTACATCAGCAAACCAGCCAGAAGATAAGACACCGAAACAACGTAATACTGTATTAGTGCTTATTTGTTACTAACCCTTATTCTAAATTGCAATGTACATGTGGTACTTAATTGATTTCCCCATACATTTGTCTTGAAATTCGCTTCTTCATCATATGACAAGGAATACATGTGTGTATTCAAATCTTTTTACAAACATCATGCATCATTTGAGAAAAGTAGCAGCTACGCGAGCTATTTATTACATACTTAAAGACTGTTTTGAACATGTTATTAAAGACTAAGTAAAGTGGAAATATGAAGTCTACTCACTTGCTGTAGTAATAAGCATCATGCTTTCACCCAGATTGCTGCAAAATAAAAAATAGAAAATAGGCTTCAAAGATTTTACAGTTTACAGAATGGAAAAAGAAAGCAAAGAGGAAAAGCTAGTAGTAATGTTAGTTATGTCTATAATGCAATAATATGACTTTTAATTTACTGAAAATTTAACAAAATGGATTTATCAGTATAAAACCTGCAGTTGCAGTTGTTTACAACAAAACAATCACAGAAATAAACCATAACCAGGATCCAGGCGAAAGTAAAATTGACGCTGAATGAAACTCACTGGGACTGTCTGCGCCTCAGAATGTAAATCTTGTAGACGACCAGAAGTAGGGCCACAGACGTGAGGATGATGAGGAAGACCAAAAACCCAATGACAGCTTTGTCATTATCTGTAAAATGATGGGAACATAATATCAAAGCTGTGGCATTTATGTTACAGACACAATCTATGGTATTGAATATATTTTATGTAGGTCAGAACATTTATTTCTTTAACAGAACAATGCAAGACAATTTGGCATGAATTAAAACACCACATACAGGAAGTGGAGACAGTCTCTCCGATGGGAATGCCCTCGTTGTCTCCATTGGAAGCAGTCACCTGGAAACACAGAAGATCTCCTCATCAGGAAATATAGCATTTGAAGAAATATGAGGAATAAAGTTGTAATAGTGTTTGGAAACCAAAGGTTTGGCTCATACACACCTTCAGTTCGTATTCGGTTGAGTAGCTTAAAGCTTTGAATTCAAACTTGCATTCGGTTGGGTTCGGAGTCTCAATCAGGACATCACCACCACTATAAAGACGTGCGATGTAACCCTTCCTAGGTCCATTAAAATCAGTTGGAGATTTACAGATTGCGTGAATCACGTTATGCTCTAGAAGATTCACCTTCAGGTCCATAATTGCTCCTGGCACTGTAAAAAAACATATTTTAAGTGATATTTAAATTTGTTTAAACAGCATTTTAAACAATGATTTGCATCAGAAGTGTGTTGCTGCATTGGATGAATGGTTGTAGGGATATAAATACAAACTGCAAATCAAAGAAAGTTGCATTGAAAACATGTATCATTATAAATTCATTGTAAAAAGTTTTTATTCTTTAATCTTTTATGATTTTATGATGAATGTATTTTTGTTATCTAATTTATCTGACACGGCTGTTATAGTGTGTGTTGAGGGAAGTCTGCAGGTTGGACTTCACATGCATCACATTTATGAAATGGAAATTACAATTTTTAAAGGAAATAACAACGAGTTATGAAATGATGCATGACATCATGTTAAAGTTGATTTAATTAATTAGTTGGGTCAGAACAGACTCAAGTCGGTAGAGTTATAGAAAAACACAATACAATAAAAAACATTGTTCTTCTTCACTAATGACTGCAAATACAGTGTAATGTTCATTATAATGGCCTGAAAAACAATGATGTATATGCTGTCTGATTCACAGCATTTAATATCATTTGTTAAAAAAAGACAGACAGAATAAGATTAGTCACATAATTGATATGATGATATTAAATAGAAGAAATGAGATATAAATGTTAAGTACTATAACGTAATTACTATAACTTAACATTCTAAAATCATTCATTATATTAAATTGTGTGTTGATGTTCCAAATTGAAATAATGAGTGACTTTATAACGTACCTTTCAACAACATAGGAAATTATACCTTAATAAATATTTGTTTATATTACCTTTGATCTAAATATGATCCAAGAGACATTTAAACACTTACCTCCAATCGTTGTCCTCTGTTTTACATGAGTTGGTGCAGGAACATAGTTTTTGTTGTATATGGGTTGGACTGCACAGTTATACTCGATGTATGGTTTCAGTCTATCAATTTGACATGTTCCTCCAGATGGATTTTTGTCAGCGACAGCTACATGAGTTGTTTGATTCAATATAGAGAAAGCAAAGACAGAACATTGGGATTAAACAACAGCACATTGTTTTGTTGGTTAAGATACCTGTTGCTATTAATCAAACAATCAATAAATCATTCAGTCAATCAGTGACATCCGTCATTGGTAGATCACCAACCATGCACTCTTAAATTAAACTTTTCAAATTGTGTAATTATGCAAACAGACTGGGAAATTAACAACATTTATATATTTGTATAATATTTCATGAACATTATATAAATATTCTTCAGGAAACATTGATTTGTTCTATCATCTCAGGTTATGACTAACACCTACCTTCACTCAGCATGCTAAAGTGTTTGCATGGAGCACTGATTCAAATTGACACACTTTTTTCACGATTTAGTTAAACTGAGCGATGAAATAGATAATCTAAATATTTTAACTTACTTTTCTCATATGATTGAGTAGATTTACAGCTGCACTCATAAGAAAGCTTCTGAAGTTTAGGAAGGACAACTCCACATTTCTCACTGGCTGTGGTCCAACTCAAACCAATGGAGGTGTTGGTGGCACTTGTCACTGTGATGCTCATGTTAAGATCTGTAGGGACACATCAGACATTAATTACACTTCTCTTCTCCATAGTTATCTTTATTATCATTGCCCTGAGGTAAGGTGATTATTCACGTACCACAGACAATCTTGAACTTGATAGCAGTTGTGTTTTTTATGTTGACATTGTTCTCCATGATCTGACCGGTGCAGTTGTAGTCTGTGTAGGGCTCCAGGACAGTAAGATTCTTCAGCTCATTGGGTTTTCCAACTTCTAAAAACACAAGTTAGACAACATTTCTTCAAAAGCTGTTACATAAATCCCTGTGAGCTCTTACATGTTGGGTTTGGATAAGATTCAAATGTGGACACATGTTTATAGCAATCGAGAAAAATAGATATTATATTAAAAACGTATTCACAGAGTGCACAAAGCAACACTTCAACTTCGTCTTGAACGAGAACAAATAATAATACACTTTTAGATAAAACTGTATGTGTTTCTACAGTAAGATCATCTCATGTGAATATTTCCATGTTAATCCAGTCATAATGTTGGTGACAGACTCTTTAGTTCTGGTATTTCCACTTACCCTGACAGCTGTAAGTGATGTGGAGATTCGTGCAGTTTGGAGGCAAATCTGTTTTTATTTCTGCAGGAAGTTTAGTTGGACTCGTTTGATTTATTTCACTTGGATTTAAGAAATCTGTTGGAAAAAAAGGAAACAGTGCATACATGAACAATTATGAATGAGGTTTACACCACATGCATTTTTAAACAAACAAAGACTCTACTGTACATACTAGCAGTGATGCTTCTGGTGAGGCTCAAGGCGCTACAGTTTCCTGAAGTGAACGTCGTAGTCAAATCGGTGCAAATGTCAATGTAACGAGGTTTGAAACAGATCCCATTTTTGTCACTTTTGCACGTTTCAGCTGAAATTATTATATTATGTGACTTTGATAGTGAAGAGCTGATGTTCCAGTCACTACGGTAACAAACATATCCCGCCATGCAGCTGCCATCTTTAATATCACCTTCTTCTGAAATACACAAGTGAAAATGAACAAACACAACTGTCAGTGTCTCTTATATTTAAAAAAGGAAGATAATATTCAACAATTATTAATACTCACTCCATTCGTTTGTCTCAGTTGTATTTGTTTGCGTGGTGCAGGGTGTTTTTTTGCCAGCAGCATCATTAAATGCCACATCATGCTCATACTCAGTGCAGGGCTTCAGGTGTTTGATTTCATGTGTTAAGCTTTCATTGGAGAACTGAACAGGATCGTTGTGTCCAGTATCTGGTCGGCCCGTTTCTTTGATGTTGATGGTGTAGTCGCCAGTCGTAAAGTTCCCATTCATGGTAATGTTGAAGCCAGACTTGCTGGTTGTGACCGTGTAAGAACCTGCACACAAAATAAAAACAAAACCTGGTGACATCCTTTAATCCCAGGCACTTTGTTCATGTAGATGTTGAAAGTTCTCCGGGGAATCTGAACTTTACTTTCTGCAATAGCATTCATTGCCAAGGATTACACTATGGAGAAATACAAACATAATCTTTGAACGTTTTTGTTAAGATGAGTGTGAAGAAGACCTGTATTATGTCTTGAAAATAAAAACTGATACTCACACTCCAGAGGTGGAGGGGCTTGAGCTTCGGCTGGAGAACACATTCAAAGTGATCAGAAAAAGAAACAACAACATTTTAATATATGCTTATGACAACATCAATACTCTTGCAACTGTGTGTATTTTATTAACCTAACGTAACACACTCATTAGCAGTGCTAGTAGCTGTAGTCTACATTCATAATAGTAACACAGTAATATCAGAGTCTTATAGAAGAACAAATGGCGGGCTTGTTAAGGAGAAAACGTTCCAACCTTTGGCGTTAGTAGTCACTGATGTGTTGGACGTGGTGATTGGAGGTTGAGTCTGGGGTTGAGAGGTGCTTGTCAGCAAGTCTAATGCGTTGGTGGGTGAGGGTGAGGGTGAGGTGATTGTAGGAGGAGTAGTAGTGGCTGTAAGAGGGAGAGCATGCTAGAAGTCACCCTACAAAATGGTCTGCCAATAGTCTTACCAGATGTCAGCAATGTCAGGCTGATTTCAACGCTGTTTCCAATAAAAGTGTAAACTGAGGCAGAATACATTACCAGATATACTAGTTGAATATGTTGAAGGCATTGGTGGGTTTGAGGTGAGTGTTGGAGTGGTGAGTGGAGGTTTGTGGGCAGTTGTTCGATTGTCTGGAGATATGACAGCAGTTTCTGTCATGGTGCGTGGAGATGAGGTGTTGATTGGTAAAGTGAATGCTGAAGGAGAATTTGTGCTGGTGCGTGGAGGTAAGGTGGTTGAAACATCTGCGTTCCAAGAAAATAGAAATAAATCAGGCCAAACACAATATGACAACGCTAGTTCTTCAAAAGGAGCAACAGGAACACAAATTAACTCAGCAAATTAATTAATTCTGTTTCCTGTTGTCAGAAAGATGGTGTTGCCACTTGTCAATTCTTACCTACATGTGTCCTAAAATACATTTGTTTTAATAAGAGGAGAAAAATTGAAACACACATAGTATCAAGAGCAGAGCAAGACCATATATATCACAGAGCAAGACCAAATATATTTTCAGAGGAGGAAAGGCAGTATACAGCTGGAAGTGCTCAGCAGGACAATTCAGCTAGAATAGTTGAAATGCTGTGAGATTAAATACTTCCTGTTTTAGGATGACAAAACCCTAGCAAGGTTGCCAACTCGAATAGGATTGTGTAAAGGGAGGTACAGTGATGTTACATGATAGCTACCTGGCTTAGCTTCTTCACAGGGTCAAAAACAAAGTTTGATGTGATGAAACACGACTATGATGACACATTTCTACAGCTTTCACACAGACACTGTTGGATAAACCCTCACATTTCTATAAAATAACATCAACATATATTTAGTATTCGTCCTATTCCTATTTTTGTTGCATTGAAAAGTACTGGTAAAGTAACAGTAAAGTATAACATGTGGTTTGTATTAAACTTAAACTCACTATGCAGGCACTTCAGACAAGGAAACAAAACATTAATACATTATTATGGACATAAGCATGAGATAATTGCTGTGTATAATATTATCAACATATTATGCACAAACACCATGTGAATAAGTTAAAACTCCTAAAAGTGTAGATGCTATGAGGTCAGTTATTGCTAATTTATTTAAAACAGGTAAAATACCCTAACACAAAGTAAGACTGTATACTGTGTATGAATTTAACAAAACGTTTGCACTGGACTTCAACATAAATGTGAATTATACATCCTTTGCAAAGCAAGTGAGCATAACATATCAAAACTATCTGTATGTAAGGAAAGTTAAATAGTTTAGTTTAGCCACTTACTGGTTGCATCTGAAGTTGAATTTGCACCTGCAAAGAGAAAATAAAAGTAAATCATTGTGGCACTTTTTGTCAATAAAAGATGAACAAATTGAGTTTAGTTTATTGTGTTTTTAAGCATCAACTTCATCAGAAAGATGAAACCCTTCCTGCAGGGCCGAGACATTATCATGCGACCGTGCTCATCAAGTTCTGCATGAGACAGCGCTGTGCAACCTGGTTGCTATGACAATGCGGCAACAAGCCACATTTGCTATTTCAGAAGGCAAACCGCTACTTCCTGCTTTGCGATGAAACCTACAAAATCCCCATACAAGATTAGTTTCAGTTTAGACAGAAGACAGGCCAATGTAGAAGCACTAATGGTCTTTGTCTCCTTTCTTTAGAAAACTATTATCATTCAAAATAACATTCATGCCAGTCATGTCAACAAATTGTATTCATACCATTCTGCATTCTGCATTCTACATTACATTAGTTTTACCAAGTCCATATCAGCACATGTCAGTAAAGGTGTTATTGATAATAATGTTAATTGATTTGGCTGTTTCATCACTACATGCATACACAACTTAAGAATACGTTTACCATTAGCACATCTCAGCTGTTCATTGTTCCTAATAGTAACAGCAGTGAACAGTGAGGGTGATGTGATGGGGGACAGATGAACAATGAGACTCAGGATGTGGTTTGGCGCTCTTTTTTTCTACATTGAGCAGAGATGCATGCTCTCTGCAGTGACATTTACAACCTTTGTACTTTGTGGTGACTGATCTGAATAGTTTCAGAAAGTTGTTGGAGACGTGTCAACTGTGCTTTATGAGTAATTCAAAAAGCTACTGGGAACACGTTATTCAAACTCAAATTCTTATCATAAATACATCTTTTTTTAAAGTTGTTTTTAAGAATAGTTTTAAGTGAAGCTTGTTGGTCCTTTAGTTACGTTTTATTCAGTGTCTACAGAGTTAAGTTGGAAAGAAAAGTGTGATATTTTAACATCACCCTTTCCAAGGTCACAAGCATGTGTCCACGTCTGAGAGAAAAAGAAGCAGAAGAATAAATGTAACAGTGCAAAGTTGACAGCAAAAACCAGAGTTCAACTGCCCACCACACTTGACCCTGAATCCATTTACTTGCCTGTCATTTGGTAAAGAAACTGATGCAGTGTCTGGATTTATCTCTTATGTATCAGTTTTCAGGGTTCACCATTATCACAATCAAAAAATCTGCTTCTACTTTCTTCTCATATTTTGCATTGACATAAACGTTCCCCCTCCTCCGAGAAACAGCTTTAATCGTGTCTAACTTTTGTGACCTCACTTCTTCATTTTACACACTGAACTTCCCCTTTTTTCATGAATTCTCAAGTCTTTTACTTGTGCTCTGTTTTAGTCTGCTTGGTGCTCTGCACTGCTCTGGCAGGAAATGAAGGCGACTCCAATGGAACACGGAAGTGGTCAACTTCTTGATCACACAACTCTGTCCCGCAGCAGCTAAAGAGAGCGTGTCAACTTTGCATCTTAATGGGGCACTGTTGCCTTCATCTAGTTGGTTTGAATACATACATGTGGTGTGCATGTGATCGATAATACAAATCTAAAAAGGTTAAAGAAGACAAAGTTGAGCTTAGTTTTGAAAAGGATTAGTCTTTGACTAGTTTGTGTGTGCTGCTATATTATGCTTAAACATCATGATGTGGAAAGTTGTGGTACACATATGTGTTGCATGTCAAAAGTATGTACTGTTTGAATAAATATCTTCCCTTAAACAGGCCACTTTTCGGCAGAAACAGCATGATGTGATTGTAATACTTTAAGTATATTTATCTGATTATACTTGTACACTTTCACTTAAGTAAGATAAATAGATTCAAGGGTTTATTTCAGATCACATGGACAGACATCTGAGCTGAAAATAGCAGAAATAATTTGATGTGCTCAACAGTAGCAGAACTCTGAGTGATGCAAGAGGCAGTAAGGAGGGTCTCACTTAACACACGCACATTTGCACAATGCTCACAAACCACATGCACACAGATTTCTATCTTATACAAAACCCAAAGTCACTAGGGTTGAAGTGAAGAACTTGAAGGGACACACCCAGAAAAATCCTCTCATCTCTGACACACACACACACACACACACACACACACACACACACACACACACACACACACACACACACACACACACACACACACACACACACACACACACACATACACACACACACACACACACACACACACACACACACACAATGTCAAAGCAGAACAGAAACATGATTGCAAAAATTCCCACAGCTTTGTACCAAGTGTAAGAACATGTTTTAAAGAGTCTTCTTATTAACAGCGCTCTTTGATGGAACATAACTGTTTATTCTTATGCCAAAGGGGTTGCCAAACCTGTCACTTTTCAGCTTCTCACATCAGGTGTGCTCTGTAATGTCTTGTGTTCTTGTGTTTTGAAAGTTTAAGAAACGTGAAGGCGCAACTCAAAGGCATGATATACTGTAGCTTGTCATTTCTGCCCTTAGCTTTAGTTTAAATGATTTTAGTTTGTGTGGTGATGTTTTCCAGTTTAAAAAAAACAAGTTATAAAGCGTGTTTGCGCTGACAGATTCATGTCTCTATCTGAGGAATAGAAATCATTTCTCCTTTTTCTCATAAACTCGATCAACCATATGCTTCAAAAACAGGTCAGAAGAATAAAAGACCTTATCAGGTACAGTTGGCTATCACTTGTGTTTTGCATCATATATAGATTTATTTCCATCTGAACAACTTTCCGATGACAATCACAAAGGCACAACTTTCTAAAACACCATTTATTTAGCTTTCCTGATCAACCAAATGAATATTTGAGTACTTACAGTTGGCCAAAGCGATGATCCCAGCCCAGAGCAGCAGGGTCGTCGGTCCACAGCGACCTGCCATTTCAAGGAGTTAGGGTGTGTTCGGACACGCACCATCCAGTAAAGTCCTGGTGGGGACCAACAGGCAGGTAGTCACCGTCAAACAGAAGCTTATCCCCTATTCTAAACTCACTTCTAAGAGAGAAATAAGTCAAAAGTCGTTATTTAAAACTAAATACGTTTTTTGTCTTATCAGTGGACGCAGCTTCCTGGACTTGTTCCCCAAACCCTAAACCTCGCCTCTGGTTTCAAGTCAAGCAAGTGGGAGTGATGTCACACAAAAAGAGACTGCCTTTACCTTAACACTTGGTTACAGGAAGCTTCATTTCAGCTAGACCACGAGAACAGGAAGTCTTCTCTCATCTAATCTTCACTCTCTTGTGTTTAAGTGTGAAAACCATCTGACTTGTGAAACAAAAGAGTGAATTTCAGCTTTTTTTTAAATTAAAGTTTATGATTTGGAGGTTTTTTAGATACATGCTTAGCACACATTGTTTGACAGTTTAACTCCATATCAATAGACAGAGCGAGAAAGACAATGGGGATGTTAAACAACATGGACGCTTCCCAGGACAATGTCCTCTGTCTAGTTGGCTTTTGTTAGACTGTTCAACATCAGAATGAGCTATTTTACATCTGAAACATTTGACATACACTAGTGCTACCTCTCACAGCTCCTCTTCTTTGGTGCTGACTCCTCCCTGCTCTTAAGCTTACAGGCCTACAGACGTTCGGCCATGTTATCAAAAGCGCACGAGAAGCTCGCACTACAATGTGCAAGACAAAAAATATGCAGTCTTTCCTTTCTCAAATGTGGTTTTTTCTATCAGTCTTCAGAGAGAAACATGTGGCCATTGGCTCCAGAAGTGAATTTTTACATTTCTGCTGTTCCGTCTGTGTGAAATACATGTATAAGGGCTGTTAGATCTCTTCAAAGTCATTGATCATGTAGTGTTTGATCATCATTCTCTGCCTTGGAGCTTTAAATGCTTTGCTTCTGTTTACATACACAAGAAAATAGGGGATAAAACAGGAAGGAGAGGACTGGAGAAACTCTCCGGGGATCGAGACTCACACACTGGGTGGTGGGCTGAGATGAATGTGGATGAAACACAGTCAGCTAGTTCATGCAGTTGAATGAAAAAAATAATACATGCAATTTAGAAGACCCATTTTAGAATTTAGACAGTTTGATTCTGAGGTGGTAGAGTCTCTACAGCAAGGCGAGGGTGATAACAATAACAATAACACATACAGTAGATCACATAAAACCTTTAGAAATATATTAGTGTTTATTCTGATGGGATTAAATAGGTTACAGACTAGCTGCTTGCCTTTTTAGAAATAATATATTTTGGTGAACATAAATGTGAATCTGAAGCCCAATGGGAACACCGCATTTCTGACACATTTTAAGCACAAGAATCTGAATATAGATTTCCTCCTAAACCAGTGGCACACATGCCATTTGGTTATTTCCACTTCTGAGAATATAGATTCTGGTTATCAGGAAGTAGCTCTTAAGCAAGCAGAATGAAGTAAACGCAAACCAAATGCATCTGTATTCAGTCACGCAACATATTTCTGTCTTATGATGCGGTTGGCAGTTCAGACATCATTTAAATAATAAGAATAGATTACATTTTCACCGGCAATTGGCCTTACATCTGCAGAAAATGTATGACTTGTTACAACATCGTATGTGAATATAAATGCAAGCTTCTTAACCTCAAGAGCAGTGGCGCAGCAAGCACATTCTCCTTTGCACAGATGAATCTACAAAAGAAAGCTATTTTATGTTTACTGTAAAGATGAACAGTAAATTTAAAAATATTCTGGTTGATGCTTCTATTTGACTGAGGCTTTAAATTGCTGTTAGAACAACCCGAGACCTTTTTTGTTTTATCAGGCAAACATTTACATGGATGAAATATATAAATTGAATCCGATTGTTGTAAAATTCCAATTCATGCTTCCCAGAGAATAAACTCTCCAACTCTCACACTTTAATGGTTTTACAGGTGTAACGAATTGAACTTTAACAGCCTCTGTGCATTTTAAAGAGTCATCAGGGACACTTCGGAATTGTAGTCTGTAATATAATTATTATTATTATTATTATTACATTATGGGCTGATCTAGACTGACCATTCTGTTATACCATATCAATACTTCTAAACTTAAATTATTATTATTACTTTGTGATGCTGCAACACCCAGATTGTCCTCTAGAAATTGAATAAAGGCTTATCTTATATTATCTTGTCTTATTATCTTACACCTTATCTTATGAAGTAACACAAATGTGAAGCTGCTTGCTGCTGAGGGCAGTACTGAACTGTTTGCACGCCACTGAGGTCAAAATCAACCTGATCTCACCAGAATGCGTGACTCCACCACGACTCCTTAACACCGCATTGCGTGGTAGAGTCACGCATTCTGCTACATTTACGTGTCGGCACCACGCAAAAAAACCCAATGTAAAGTGAACGTCCCGCAGTGAGCTTTTATTCTATAAAACGTTTTTAAAATCTACTATATAGCTTGTAGTAACTCACGGGAGACTTATTTTATTTTATTTGTATTCATAATAATTTTTATTTTTCGTCAGAATGTAAAAATTATATTAGTTACGAATTTTTGTTTTCAAAAAACAGTGTATGTAATACAACTGTGATTTTTATTAAATTAGTTAGTTTTTAAGGAAGGCCAGAGCTTCAGCTGTGTCAAATAGATTGTTCCGTTTAGTTAACGTTATTTAAAAGATAATGATCATGTCCCCTTTATTGTATTACGAGCGTCCATTCCCATTGGATAACGGAGAATTTTACACCCGGAAGTAAGTATTCTCCTTACTGTCGATTGATTTTACAGTGATATCTGAACTACTCATCAACTCAAAAACACCAAATTATCCTTGTTAATTACACAACATTGATTGGTTTAAATTGTGTGCAATGCTTTTGTATTTTCCCCCTTCGATTCGGAGAAACGAATATTTTTTCGGAGTTTTTGGATGGCAGAAGACACTACACTACCCAGAATCCTCAGCTATCGTTTGGGACTACACCATGTGCTTAGCTTGACAAACCCCGTGATCAGTCCTCAAGCTCTGTGATTGGATGTTGGAGTGGCAGTGCGCGAATTTTACACGGAGCGTCAAAAAGCACCTTGAAATGGAATGAAACCCATCGACGGCACACTATTCAAAACAGGAATCGAACGTGTCCTATCCCCCCACCCCCTCTTAGGTCGCAGGCTCCTCCAATAGTGCAACACAATAAAACAGATACACAGAAGAAATAGTGCAATAAGAGTCTATATACAAGTTATTGGAATCTTTTTGATTCCAATCACTTGTTAGTTATTATTAGTTAAAGTTATTTAACCAGATAGAAGCATTGAGATACAATCTCATTTTCAATGCTGACCTGGCCAAGAAGGCAGCAACGTTACACATAACACATAACACACACATATAAAAGAGAACATAACTAAGAAAACAAAAGACAAAAAAGCAGTCACTACATTGTGAATATGATATAGATAAATAATTTCTATGTAGCAGTCAGATGAATGTTATGGATGTTGTTTCAAATATCAGGTGTTTAATAGTCTTATGGCCTGTGGGATGAAGCTGTCCCTGAGTCTGGTGGTTTTAGTCCGGATGCTGCGGTACCGCCTGCCAGACGACAGCAGACAGAACAGTTTGTGGCTGGGGTGATGGGGGTCTTTTATAATCCTGAGGGCTTTCTTTAAGGTTAACGTGGTGTTTTTACTGCACTACATTTATTTTAGTTACTTTACAGATTTGGATTAATGATGTGAAATATAAACAACCCTTAAATCAGACTTTAGTTACACCTGAGTAAAATTCAGTGAAGGTGATTGTCAAGTGCCAACAATCAGGAGAGATATTTGATAGTTGGTGCTTGAGAAGACTAAATATTTATCTGCAGATCCGTATAAAGCATATTCATTACTCGTTATTCTCTAATCGTTAATTAAAGATTGTATATAATTGATATTTTGCACATCCCTTTCAAGATTTCAAGATTTTCAAAGGTTTATTGACATAATCACAACTACGGTGTAGTTATGCAATGAATGCAAAACTTGGGTCACAGCAGGTTCCTCAACAGTGCATTACAAGACATCTATCAATATGTGTGTACCTCCATAAACTGTCATATTCTGCACATGTATTATTCTATCTACATACATCTTATAAGAGTATAATAAATATGTATAATATCGGTTAAAATAAGTGCTTCAACATAGTTAACATTGCAGGAAAGTTGATTGTCAAGTTCCAAAATAAACCATGCAATATATTAGACGTTAAGTACTTTGTCAGGCTTAATATGTATCTGTAGATAGATACCCCCAAAGCTTTTTTCTTATTTAAAAGAAGACCTTAGCCTAAAGTATTCTTTAATGTTTAAATAAAGCCTTATTAGTTTGTCTGTTTTGCACATCCTCCTATCAGGCACTAAACTGTTTTATTGTAGATATCACTTACAGTATTTTCTTGATATTTTCTATTTTCTATTTATATCATTGACCTTCTACTTTCCCACTATTTTGTATATACTCTTAATATTTAAATGTTTTCATCAAATATAACACATTCAAAAGTGCTTTACAAAAATGAAAGACATTAAGAAAAAGGCATTTTAAACAGTCATTAAAAAGCAACATAATCTACCTGCATTGCAATTACTCCAAACGTGTAATAACGTGCTTTAACCAGTAGGTGGTTTGGGTTAAAAAGCTGTCAAGTTTACAGTGTTAACAAAATAAAATATACTGCTGTTTCTGGTTTAGTTTACGACGGATATATTTTGTTATTGTTTTTATATTTGTAACACAAAAGCGATGGAAAAACCCCACAGCAACACAGAAAATATGGTCTTAACAGTCTGACCCAGCGGTCTAGTAGTTAATAAAAAACAATAATATCAAAACAGATTATTACTACTAACTTTATTGTGAAATTAAAACAGAACGGTAAAATAATAGTTTCCGGTCTATTCTGATGCCCGATCTCTGTAGATAAATAAAGAACTACGATAGATGTGTAATATTTAATGCAGCCAAACCATTTATTACAATGCATTCATGTGATGACTTTCAAAGAGTAAAGCAAGCACTGCTGAATAAAGTATGATTTTATCTTTTACGAAACGTGTTTTTTCATATGGAATGCAGTTGGAGGTCAACCAATAACAGAGCTTGAGGACTGATCACGGGGTTTGTCAAGCTAAGCACATGGTGTAGTCCCAAACGATAGCTGAGGATTCTGGGTAGTGTAGTGCCATCCAAAAACTCCGAAAAAATATTCGTTTCTCCTAATCGAATACAAAAGCATTGTACACAATTTAAACCAATCAATGTTGTGTAATTAACAAGGATAATCTGGTGTTTTTGAGTTGATGAGTAGTTCAGATATCACTGTAAAATCAATCGACAGTAAGGAGAATACTTACTTCCGGGTGTAAAATTCTCCGTTATCCAATGGGAATGGACGCTCGTAATACAATAAAGGGGACATGATCATTATCTTTTAAATAACGTTAACTAAAGGGAACAATCTATTGACACAGCTGAAGCTCTGGCCTTCCTTAAAAACTAACTAATTTAATAAAAATCACAGTTGTATTACACACAATGCACTGTTTTTTGAGAACAAAAATTCGTAACTAATGTAATTTTTACATTCTGACCAAAAATAAAAATTATTATGAATACAAATAAAATAAAAAAAGACTCCCGTGAGTTACTACAAGCTATAAAGTAGATTTAAAAAATGTTTTATAGAATAAAAGCTCACTGCGGGACGTTGTAGAAATGCGTGTGTGCACCACGACAAAGGAGCCTCAGTCACTTTACATTGGGTTTTTTTGCGTGGTGCAGACACGTAAATGGAGCAGAATGCGTGACTCCACCACGCAATGCGGTGTTAAGGAGTCGTGGTGGAGTCACGCATTCTGGTGAGATCAGGTTGGTCAAAATACAGACCATTACTAGCCTGTTTACCCATAACACATTTTTTTTGTGATTATATTAATCAATTGATAAACTGAAACAATTGTAATGTCGTTTTTTCATGGGCCATTATTCTCATGTGGGGTTTCCTACAACAAAGTCAAACATGCCACAAAATGCATGGCTGGAATCAGTGTCAGGGGGGAGCTGAAGTTCACTGAAGCGTGCCTCTGACACCATGACACACTGCTCAGAATGATCTGTTTTTGTCTGCTCTTCTCCACCTTATTTAAAGTTGTTGCTTTATAATGTTAAAGCATTTCATACAATAGTACTTCACATACACAAGACCCTACGGCACAACATGTGTCCTGATCATCTCAACAACAACAACTGGAAAATTACAAAGAAATAGAAAAAATA
The DNA here is from genome assembly GCF_902827175.1 of Gymnodraco acuticeps. Taxonomy (NCBI): domain Eukaryota; kingdom Metazoa; phylum Chordata; class Actinopteri; order Perciformes; family Bathydraconidae; genus Gymnodraco; species Gymnodraco acuticeps. Next base: position 1,062,193 of record NW_022989750.1, on the reverse strand, counting down.
TTTTCCGGTCTGAATTTCACAATTCAATGCGACGTTTCAATTGAATGACAAACTGTTGCCTATTTAAGTTTCTCACTGTCTTTTCTTAAACCAACCACAATTAAAAAACAGAAGTCACATATCAAGTGAGTGAGTCACTGGACCCTGTCAGCTAACCACTGTGTTACCCTGCAACACTGTCACACTTTTAAAACATCATTATTTGTTCTTTACAAATACTTTCAAAAGACTATAAGTTGTATGTCATTAGGCAAAGATACAAAATAAGTGCCACTGGAGACAGAATGACACAATCTGTGAAAATCCACTTAAACTCTCTCCGCTGTTAGTGGATACTGCGGTCCCTATAATGGTGCATAGGCTAAAGACCTCACATGACATCAGTATCTATTTAATCAGGAAGTAATTGGTCTATCTAACACCATCCCATTGACGCCCATCTGACCTTTGAGGCCCACATTAAACAGCTGTGCAAGAACTCCTTTTATCACCTCAGGAACATCGCCAAACTCCGCCCCACACTCACTCTGTCTGACGCCGAAAAGCTGGTCCATGCCTTTGTCTCCTCCAGGCTGGACTACTGCAATGCACTCCTCATCGGGATCCCTAACAAAAGCATCCAGAAGCTCCAATACATTCAGAACAGCGCTGCTAGGATCCTGATGAGGGTGCGCAAATATGATCACATCACCCCCATCCTTAAAGCACTACACTGGCTACCCGTGGAACTGAGGATCGAATTCAAGGTCTCCGTCCTCACCCACCACTGTGTCCATGGAACTGCCCCTCCCTACCTCAAGGAACCCCTCACCCCCCATACCTCCTTGCGGACCACCCGCTCCAGCAACTCCAACTTCCTCAAACCCCCCAGGACTAAGCTCCGTACTATGGGAGACCGGGCCTTCTGCTCGGCCGAGCAGAGAGCACCACAGACCGTGGAGGCTTTTAAAAAAGGCCTCAAAACCCATCTCTTCAAAAGAGCCTTTGCCTAGACCTTTTTATCACCCTTTTATTTTTTTTATTGCTTTTTATTAATTCTACCGTGTTGTGTAATGTTTATTTATACTGTTCATGCTCACTACTTGTAGCACTTCGGGATTTGAAATCAAATATGAAGTGCTTTATAAATGGAACCCTATATTATTATTATTATTATTATTTGATCAATTCCATCAAACTTTGAAAACACCCTGCTATTATTGACTTAACACACAGGCCTCCTACAGTATATATGACATTCAATAACTGTGTTCAATGTCATTTGATGTTCATTTTGAGATGCAGTTTGATGTTGTGCGAGGGCGTCATGATTAGGCATCTGACTGTGAGTTTACATTCTGTATAGTCACCAATAGTCACTTTTGATATTTTTAAGACCACGGTTTTACATGATCATGGAAACGCTGTGGTTATGTTGTCATCTTTTCCTAGTTTCCAAACATATGAAAATGATAACCAGGTATTATTTTTAGTTTCCTTTTGACTCATGACTTGGGTTAAAACACACTTTTCCCAGTTTTGGTGACCAGTTTCCTCTGGTCTCGCTCTTCCATCTACAGTTCCCCTGCAGACATGTTTTATAACACAGAAAGGCTCTAAAACGTGTGCCTGATATTGTTTTGCAACAGAAGCATTTAAATTCCCAGTTATTCTCAAAACATTTGTGTTATCACTCTTAGAAAAATGGGGATTCTTTCAATATGTAAATATAATTCAATTCAAGGTTCAACTCCTAAACATGAGATGTCTAGCACAAAAAGGCATGTTCTCATTGTCTGTGTGCTATACACTGGAAGTTTTGATACCTGCCAGTGTTAAACTGAGATTAAATATGAGCACGGATTAACTTTCCGGGGGAACTCATTTAGACGGAGAGAGATCACTTTTTTAACTTCTTCAGTTGCCTAGAAGCAGATATTTTCTTTATGAATCAGCTAATAAAACTACGGGTAATGTGCAGGTTAATTATTACAATTTGCTGCCGTTTCTGTGTTTCTGTTGGATTAGTTGTCAGCTTTGTTTGCTAACACTTTGAACCTATATACGTTAGTAGTCTAATAATGCTACTTACTGAGAGTTTTTAATATTATTTATGTATTCGTAGATATTTAAAGAAATACATCACACTTATTTGCTTTATTGCTGAAAGTCAGATGAGAACGTTATTGTCATGAAGAGTGGCAACAGGGGGAGACAGATAGGGTGACACCTCACAATAAAGTATTCCCTACAACACTTATACAGTATATTTCAGTTTTATGTGTGGGAAGTGAAAACTCCTAAAATAATATACATACCGAATCACAGTTTATGCCTTATACTGTTTTCCATTTGACCTTTATCAACCCTGGCTAGTCTCAGATGAGCGGTGAGAGGAGAGGTGAAGGGAAACTAGACGGTCTTTCCTCCCACATTGCAGAACTTCTTTGTTTAGTAAGATTTCTGGGGGAATTTCTGATCGTACCGTAGCTTAGGTGCATTCCCATTGCTATAACTAGAGTGTAAAACAAGATGTAATCAGCCTAAAAGTATAACGGCTATGTCTTCAATAGCGTGACTGTGAATGTTAAATGTAAATTGAGGGCATGTTCTTTCATTGATTTCCAGCTACTGTAGGATGAGAAAAATAATTGTTGGTGATAACAGCACAAGTCTGGCCTCTATTTTGAGCTCTGCATGTTTTTGTACGGGCTGAAGCTGTGGGTGTGGTTTGAATGAGAAACTGTGTCACAGCTTCACCAACTTCTTCTTTTTTCTTTCTTCAATTTCTACAGTCTTAGGTTGTTGCTCAAAAGATTCCTCTCATGTCTCCTTCTCTTCGCTCCTCTCCTTATCATGGTAAGTATCTAAAGCTCCTAACAAATGGCAGAGAGGACAGCAGAGGGGGGAGGCCGCAGAATATCTACTCGAGTTTGTGCAGTCAGTTCCTCTGTGCAGTCACAGCTGTGACCACAGGGAGGTGTGATAAAAGTGGATTGCAAAGCGATGTATGCCCTACACCCTGATGCATGCAACTTTCCTCCTCCACCCTCTGCACAGTGCACCTACACTTTGTAAGTGGGTTACAGGTTTCGGGTATTGTCCTTCTGCAATTCAAATTCACCCTTTTCAACATATGTCTGTTAATTGCTCATTAGAGGTTTAAAATACATTACATGTTACTTGTTAGACGCTTTTATCCAAAGCGACTTACATACTCATTACTGTGGGCAATTCCCACAGGAGCAATTTGGGGTGAAGTGTCTTCAGGGACACAACAACATGAATACCTCAAATATAAGTTAAGGTGAGGAAAGTACAAGATAATAAAGTTTGGTCAACGATTACACTACAGTGTTTAAAAGTGCTACATGCTTTTTACAAATGTACCAAGCCATATAAAGAATCTGACAGAAATACAAATCTGGTATAGGCTAGAATAGCATCTGATGATAAAGGTTAGAGGTGACTAGTGAGAGGGGGCGACTGAATATCCAGCTCTTCCAACTGATTCTCAGAAATATGTATCAAAAAATGTACACCATTAAAAATGAACAAGATGCAACATCCCAGTGCAGTCTTTAAAATACTGCTTTTAGGTGACTTGTATGATCAGTTCTCACTGTAAGTCAATAACACAATCACCCAAAACATCCACTATTACATACAAACACAATACTCTGATCTTTGCTGTTCTATAATGTCATTTAAACTAAATTAAGACATACAACTTTTGCATTTGATGTATCCAGTGAACAGCGTTAAAGATTAGAGACTGAACAACCTCTTTTACACTTCCTCCTTTTCTTTCCTGTCTGCACTCTTTGGTGTCATTGCACTAGAGCTTTATTAATGAATCCTCCCTACAGTGCAATGTTTACATGAAGCCACACCTTTCAGTGATTTCTGAGAATAGTTTACATTTGTTATTATTCTGAAATCTCCTCTGTGAACAAGTATGTCCCATGTTGTGTTAATAAATCTACAAAGTCAGCCTCCAGTTTCACAACATGTTTGAAATCGTGAAGCAACTTCCAACCACTGGAGGGCAGTGTGGCTTCATGTTGCACCAGAGCTGTTCCCCTTTTTCACAAACATTTCTCTCCTCACTTGTTTTTAGGAATAGCCAAGTGGCTGAATGCATTTTATACACACACAAACACGTGTACACACACATACACATGCGCTCAGTGTTGCGATTTGGACTGCTTTTGGTTCCTCTCTGCCGATGACTGACAGGTTCTTAACGAGAGCAGCCCCGAGCGTTTGCCCTCCAGGCCTGTACATCAACCATCAACATACAACGCACGCACACCCTCATGCGCATGTACGTTCACGCCCATATTTATACCCCCCCCCCCCCCACACACACATCATCCACACATGCTCTTTATCTGAATACATTCTCTGTCCCATTTCCAAGGCTCAATCAGTTTGTCCATTGCTCAGAGAGTGTTTGACAGTCACTGGGAGACGGTTTCGGTTTAGCAGTGTGATTATGTTTCTATGAGGCAGCCTTATCCAACACAGAAGGAATGTCAGCTGCAGCATTGTTCAATAAGGCTCAATACATACATACATACATACACGTTACAACACCACGCAACACCACCAAGGGCTAGCTGAAGTGCACATGCGTAGATGTGTGTGTTGGAGTGTAGTCATTGTGAGGGCCACAATGGTGAGACGGCATAGCTGGGGAGGTGAGGATGGAAACCCAGAGCAGCATGTTTTCTCCCCCCTCCACCCCTTCATGATTCATTCCACCTCTCACCTCTGTCCCCTCTCTTTTTTTTCTGCGGAGGAGAGAAAACCCAATTAAAATACTATGTGGATGGATACGATGAAGAAAGACATACCTCCTGCATGACATTCTCTCTACCCCCCCGCGTAGTGACAGATCTGGTGCATTCAAACCAAGGTGGAAAAATGTGGTGGATCCCGCCCTCCTGCTGCCATTAAATTTGGATGTATAATATCAAATATATATATTTATATACACACACGGCATGAGGATGAATGTGTAAATCAAAATCTACCACGGATTCACCCCACATACATGCATATGCTTTATGTTTGATTGTGGCTGTGAGAGAGGTTCCCATAAGCCAAACAAATACCTGATGCAGCAGGAGGTGGAGGATGCATTAATTTTTTACATTTCACACACACACACATGCACATGCACACACACACACACACACACACACACACACACACACACACACACACACACACACACACACACACACACACACACACACACACACACACACACACACACACACACACACACACACACACACCTCATTGACTCTCGGTTCTCGGGTCAGGGGCCAGAGATACGTGTGTATGTGTGTGTACAAAGAAAGGTACAGGGTCATGGGGCTGGAAGAGTGTGAGGACTCTTCTATGCAGGCCTGCTAAATACTATATGCCGCTGATATTTACTTGCTTCAATATAACACCAAAGCCCTCAGGAGCGTGTGTGCGTGCGTGTGTGTTCCCCAGCAGAAGGGGAAACAAAACTCAGCATCTCACTTCCAATCTCAAGTCAGAAACAGCAGCGGTATACAAACATCCCGATTAAACATTTCCCCCTGCAACGACACACTGAGGGGACGTGGTAAACCGCGCTAAACAGTGAACCTTCAGTGAGAAAGTCCAGAGAGACAGCAGTAACAGGGGTCTCACACATACACACTCACACAAATCCAGCTCTGGGCTTTGAGTGGCCATTTAGAAATCTGCACGGCAGTTCACTGACCCAGCACTAACGAGGCAGCTAGCCCGTCTTTGGAGGAGAAGCACCTCTTATCTAGTGACCACACAGCGCTGGCTATCTCCTGACCGTGTTTGACCACTGGTTAAACTGATTAGCCAATCGTCCAGTCAACTTACAGTAAGCAGAGATACATTGATGACCATGCAATACACTTTTTTGGCTCTGGATGGGATTTTTGACTAATCGTGGAATGTGAGGTATTTTTTTTTTTTGTGTAAGCTTGTGCGTGCTTGCCAGTATGATATGATAGCAGTGTAGAAATGCCACCCTGCTCTCTGAGAGGCAAGCGATCGCACACTCGCTGCACTACTATCTGTCCAGTTGGATCGGACAAATGGTCAGTAGTGGAGGGATGGCAGAGTGGACATGTGATGGCCAAAGTGTCAGGGACAGGGGATTCATCCGTTTAATGAGAATCTATGGCCTGGACTGATAAAGGGCCTGACTGAGAGGCTGTGACAAGTCCTAATGCTCACATGTATAAATGATGTGGGTGGGTGGGTGGTTGAATGGGGGGAGTCCTGGTAGGATGTGTGGCTGTGTGGAATCAATCCTTAGAGAGCATGGGTTGGGTTTGGGAGACAGGCCAGAGACTGCAAGATGGTTGAGGACAGAAAATCAGGGTGTACTTGGAGAAAAGTGAAGAATTAAACGTGTAAAAATTCCTCCAACACGAAACGTCCACATACGTTGTTTGTTCCTGCTATATTTTGACACACTATGGTGTTTCCTTAGTTAGCATTGGAAGGAGTTTAACACATCTTCATACCTAAACTTTACAATTGCAGCTTTAAACACATGATTAAGGTTTGAAACGGTTGAAGTTTGTTTAGGTTTAGGCAACAAAACTATTTAGTTAATTAGGTTTAGGAAAAGAGCAGGAACTACTATGAAAATGTAACGGACATATATGAAAGTATTAACAATATTTTCATGAAACACTTAGCCAGCAAAATATTTCCCAAAATGTTGAACAATTCATTTAAGAACAGAGTGGATTTGAAGTTGTACAAATTTAAATTTGAGTTTTATTTTTGATTTATGTTGACGGCAGTGGCACATTTGTACTCCCCTGTGTGGCGGCTATTCAAAGGGCTACACATCTGAAACAGCAATCCACACATATATATATATATATATATATATATATATATATATATATATATATACACACACACACACACACACACACACACACACACACACACACACACACACACACACACACACACACACACACACACACACACACACACACACACACACACACACACACACACACACACACACACACACTTTGTTATGTTGAGAACGTTTGTCTCTGTACGGCTCCAGCAGAGAAGGGTTAAAATCCGATTGAGTCGATATCACTGGAGAATAACACATTCAACACGCATGAGTGTGTGTGTGCGGCTGTGTGCTGGTGTATGAGAGTGTGTGTGTGTGTTTGTGTGTGAGCAACATAGAGCCTAGGGACTTCCTCCCTATCCGTCTGCAGCCCTCAGTTGAAATAGAATTGAATAGTCTGAATCCTCTATGGTAAATGTTCACAAAGTCAATACCAACTGTTAAGTCTTCTCTGCATTGGGGTTAAGGGCATTACCATTTCTGAGACTTTAGGAAAGCGCACACACACACACACACACACACACACACACACACACACACACACACACACACACACACACACACACACACACACACACACACACACACACACACACACACACACACACACACACACACACACACACACACACACACACACACACAGACGCACACAGAGGCACACACAGAGGCACACACACAGAAGGCCTACTCACCAGATGCCCCATGAGATGATAAAATATTTTTGAGTCTTTTGCAAAATGCTTACTATACATTCTGCTTAAAAATTCCCTTTTACTTTAACATATTCATTGAGAGCTTGTTTTCATTTTTGTTCACTAATCTCTGAACAATGATCCTGGTAGGCGTGAAGCATTTTGAAAGTGACATCAGTGCCGGAGGGACAGGGTTTCACTGATCTGACTAAGCATCAAATTCAGTTCAATTCAAGAATGTTTAAGCACACAAGGGCAAAGCGGAGTTGTATCAATATTAACTGAATATAACACTGTTTAATACAGAACAGTAGAACACAGATGATAGTGTTTCACTTCCCAAAGAATAAAACAATACATGTTGTACAATTTATAGGTTGTTTAAATAATGTAGGTCAAGAAAGGTTTAGGGATTAACCATAAACGTTAAAAGAACCGCCTGTCATATTCAATTTTTCTCAATAAATCCAAAAAGAAGACTGACAATGTGTTTGTCCAGTCTGTTAGTATGTTAAGAAATCCCTACCTACAGTATATTCCAATACTAATATAGATTTGGTCTTCCAGAAGATCTTTTAAAATTCGTTTTTAGTGGCATAATGGTGTGATTCACTTCACAATTCTGTGCCCATATTAATTGTAATAAGGGATAAACCTTATATCCCCCAGTGAAACCCATTTATGGGTTTAACAGCTTTTAGACAACAATTGTGCTGTTTAAAACAGGACAAAATCAGGCATCAATTAATTGATGGCTTTAGTGCTGCATTAAGAATCAACTAATAACCCATTAGTTGATTCTTAATGCAGCACTAAAGCCATCAATTGAATTTGTTTGAAAGAAAAAAATATTGCTAGTTTAATGAAACATTGATCGATTGCAAAAGAAGATTTTCTGATTGTGAAAATCCAAACACTGAATATCTTGTAGATTGATGAAGCAAGACATTTAAAGACATTACCTTGGATTTATACATATTCAACTTTTTAATGTGCAGTTTTTACTCCAAAAGATGAATTGATTAATCTAGAAAATAAAGAGGATTTATTAAATTGATAATTAAATGAATCTATCCAGAGATTTAGTTTGACAGCGTGGAGTGCTGACTCATGTACAGTTTGGCAGATAGAAAAAAGAAAAATAAACATTTTTAAAAGCCTAAATGATCTGATAAGTAAAAACTGCAACATACATTGAAAGGTACTTTTTGCATGCCTTCAAAATGCATCCAAATGCTCTTCAGTGTAGGTCTTGTGCAGGTTAGTAGACTATGTTATATTGTTCACTCAGTGCTGCCGTGTAGAACCATGATAAGTAAGTTTGGGCAAATTTGCTACCTAGTGGCAGCCAGCTTTACGAGCGGCGCAGCCTCTAATACGTCCTGCTGGTCATTAACGGCGGGCCAGCGCACCTTTTACCACGGCGCAGTGTCTCATTTGAACAGCGAGCCATAAAACCCCAGGCTCTGCCACTCAGTGTCATTTAAACCAGGACTGATTGGAACTATCTCTGGCCTTTGCTTTCCCACCTTCCTCCCCGCCTGCATTCTTTCCTGGTCGGTTCATGAATAATGAATGAGGATATATGCAGGCTGGAGCTCAGATATTAATGGAGCAGAAAAAAAAGAAGGAGAACTATTCTTTGTGCTGCCAGCCATTGCTTCCCTATACCCCTGCTGAAGCTGCCCGGCCTTTTTTTCACCTTCCCTTTTCCTCCCGTCTGCTGCCTGTGGGCCCAGATGAGATAATGCTAGGTCTCAGCTCTTTCTCTCTTGCCTCAAGATATTTCGCTTCTCTCCTGGCTGTCACAGCAGGGGCCAAGGGTGGTCAGTGACTTTGAAATGAGAGCGGCTAACTTTTAAATTATAAAAAAAGGCAGACAAAACTGGGGAAGATGAATGAAAAGTTGACTTGGCTGGATATGCAAGGTGACCATTGTCTGCCTGTTGGAGTAGGTCTCTGTCATTCAAGGGCATGGCAGTGAGCTTGGCCTTGTTCTTTCTCTCGGAGCCCCTTCCCTGATCTGTCAACTGTGGCCAGAGAAGCCCCCGGCCAAACTGTGGCAGTCAAGGGCGAGAGGTACAGTCAGGTGGAGGGCAGCTGAACACCCAGCAAACCATTGTAGCAAACCTACTATTTTCTTACAATACTTTCTTTTTTCAAATTACATGACAATACTGATAAAAACGTTTTTGTTTGGATCTCAAAAACTCGAACACAAAGCTTTGTTGAGACCAACCAACAAAGGCTTGCTGAGCTGGCAGTCAGTGAAGTCTGGCCCCGGGCTGGCAGAGTCGCTGCACATCCTTGGATGACTTGCCCAACTCGACCAGAGGGCACACATAATGGGCAGGGTCTTTTAACCTTTCATTTGTGCCAGAATGTCTCCACATTCAACAATGTTTCATTCCACGTCTCATTTGGTCAAACACAGATAGACAATCCCTGTTCTGAGGTCCAGAACTGTGAATTGGCTTCTGATTGGGGCATTTGGTAGGCGGGCCGCCCTCAACCTCTGACCCAGAGCTACCTTTCACCCCTCACACAAAGTGACTCTTTTATCAGAGCTTTTAATTGTAAACTGGAATATTTTATTTTTCATTTGCCAAAAGTTCCGATAATTTCAATAATTTCCAAGAAATCCACTTTTTGCTTTGCAAAGTCACTTTGTAAGTAAAGAATGTCTCTAAAATCTTCATGTGGCCCGGACCCTTCACAAAAACAGCACATTTGAAAATGTTGCTTCAGTGGGACCATGAGCTTCTCAGTCAAACGAGCCTCTGTAGCTGCACACAATGGACAGGATTTTAACGATTACATGATTTTAAAACTGATCAACAGATCCAATTACTCTGTCTACTGTCACTCTGTTCACATTTCACCAATGTATTCATATTTTCTTACAGGCATGCCTTTTTTCATGCACGCACGTTGCACAATTTGAAGTTCGCACAACTTGTTAATAGGATTTGCAAGTTGGCAGCACTGTTTTGTTGTCCATGTACTCCAAAGACTCACATAAAATATATTTCTACCATGAAGTGAGGTTTTGATCTTGGAAGTGAAGCAGAGTGTCAGAGAAATAACGTTAAAAAAGGAGCATAGTTCAAAAAAGTTTAACATTTAACTTTTTCTGCTTGCTTGGGTGAGCGTTTCAGCTAATTACGCACAAATCCCTCACAGCTCCAATCCACCGGCACCGCTGTCTCGGCAGAGGACAAAGAAAACAAAGAAGACTGGCAAACAAACAATGAGTGAAAAAATATATAAAAGAGAGGAAGCTTTCTTTCCATATAGCAGCTGAGCTGAGGCGACAGCGGCGTTTAATCAGTTGGTTTTTCCAGCGCCGTCAGCGCGAGCAGCCTCGGCGGCGCAGCCCTCTGATCAGCGCGCGGAGAGGGGCTCCCTGCAGAGCTGCTGCCGCCCCCGAACCACAGGTCAGTCCTTGGTGAGTAGGTTTCATTCTGCTGTCGCCTTCATAGTACCATCTTCTTCTCTCATTAAGATAGCGCGTGTGTCTGGGTGTGTGCACATGAATGTATTTATGGGCGTGCATTTGTTTCTGTGTGTGTGTGGAGTAAATGCACCCCAGGACTAGCCTAAAGGGGATGTGGATTCCCGGCCTCCGCTGAGATCCGGCAGCACAACTAGGATTTCTACCAGTGGGGGGGTTGTGTGGGTGTGTGTGTTTGTGTGTGCGTGTAGATGTTTGTTAGAGGGAGATGCAAGGCGCATAAAGTGACTCGGTGCCTCGGGGTCAGACACACACACATGCAGAGAAGGAGCTGGTGCTGCAGCGGGGTAAACAAGAGCAGACTGTTAGATCTCATCAGCCTCATCACACGCTTTATTATGCTGATTTAGGAGTATACTGTAAACTAATCAGGAATCCAGGAGTCGCGGGGGGGAACTCAGCTTAAAGGTTAGGCATATAGAGAGAGGAAAACTTGCTCTGCCTGCGAGTTCTTAACTTTTCTTATCTTCTTATTTCCTTTTGTTGCTCACCAAAGGCCCTTCCGCTACAGCAATACAGGAAGAAGTACTGGCTGAAGGTCATGACCTTTCACCCAGATGTGAAAGGTTCGCTCCATGGCTGCCGTTCAATTTCATAGGTGCGGACTGATTGACTGTCACTGGAGAACCGGGGATTTTGAATGGAAATCAGGACTCAGGCCTGTCTGTCGCTGTATGCTAATACTGGCCTTTAAACAAATTCACAAAACACACTTTCTGCCTCATGTTTGTTCACTTGCATAAATGCATATGATTCTTATTCTGCGCCAAACATCTACTCAGACTTACATAACAACGTGACAGAGGAATGTTATAAAGTTCACAACGTCTATTAATTTTGAGGCATCTGAATAAAATGTCAGTGTTTATTAGAAACCGGCGGCAGACTTCATAAATAATGAATACAAAAAGTCCCCTCTCGCTTTGTGGACGTGACTTTCTAAACATTCCTATTTGTGACTTTCTTTGATAAAAACAATTCCACCTTTTCTAAACCAGGTTGTGAGAGGAAAACATACACAATTTTTATTTGGCTACCTGTCCATTTGTGTTATCCATTGATCAGTGACAGCACATTTAACAAGCATACAGAACAAATGCACATTCACACATGTGGGTATCCACAAACACACAGAGCAACAAGCTAACAAGCAGGCACACTGGTGAGGGACGGCTGGTGAGAGTTACTTTTTCTGGTCACAGTGACAGAGCAGAGACAGGGGGTTCTGGGTAAATGCATATCATATGTTTTGCAGTAATTAAGTGCAATTTTAAGAGTTTTTCCCTTTTAGGTGACTTTATACATCTATTCCAAGACATTTCAGAGCTAAATAGTCATTTTTACATGCTACATTTAGCTAACAGCTAGTTACCATTTCATTAGTACAATTTTTTTCTGGGCACACGTCTCAGTGAAAGCCCACTCACCGGGGTTATTAATTAATCATGCCTTAACTCTGTGGCGATGCACTCATGAGGCCACACGAAGAGAGCATCAGTTTTAATGTTCACCTGCGTGTTCTGTCGCACCTTGGTATATGAAGCTCATATTAAGCTGTTTGTGTATAACCCAAGCAGATCCTCCGCTCCTCTCCTCTGACACGGGAGGCCCCAGCAGGCTGTGTGTCGTTTAGTCGAAAGGTCCTGTCGCTTTCTGCAAGCTGACAGAAAACAGAGGAGCGGCGGTGAAGGAATGAGGACAAGAGAGAACGAGAAATATCAGAAGAAGTGGAAAAGAAAGTGAAACAGATTGAGGAATGACAGGACCAAGGAGACAAAACAGAAGAAGAAACTGAAAGAAAGACAAGGACAAATAGAAGCGAACAGGACAGGAGAGAACAGAAGGACAGCTGACAAATCAGAACGAAACAGTACAGATCAAAAAACAGTAAGTCTTGGTCGGACAAAACTGAAAAGGACATCACAGAAGCATGAGATCAAAACGAGGGCTGGAATCATTATTTTATTGTTTAATCGGAGAGCATCGCCCCCCTCAACATCAAATGGAAAATCCTCGATTCACAAACTCTGAATTATTGGCCTAACTAATAGTAGACGACGATAAGAGAGAACAGGACAGGCCAGAAGAATAAGCAGAGGATGCGGGAGGGGACCAACATTTGTAGAGACAAAAAAATACATATCCAATGTTTGAGAAGGAACACAATGATTCTGGACAAACAGAAAAGCACACAACTTAAGGGAATACAACAGGAACCAAAGAGAGAAGAAGAGAGTAAGACAAGCAGAAAGACATACAGTAAGAGGACTGGGCAAAAAGAGAGAAAATAAAGAGGACATGACAGAAAGAAGAAGTCAAAACAGATCTTGACGGAAAAGGAAAAACATTTACAAAAGACAACAAAAGAAAAAAGGACATGAGAGGGAAAACAAAGAGTAAAACAGAAGAGGATAGAATATTAAAAGATAACTTTAAGACGGAAGAGAACTGTCCACTACATACAGTTTAGCAGAACTTTAAACGGGAAACTGTATAGCCACTAACGTCCCAGTACAACCACATCACACACACACTGTAACACAGTGGCCAGCAACTTATGTGATGACCTGCCAGCTGAAAACACAACCTCATAGCTTCCCTCTCTGTGAATCCTATAAAAAGGGCTTCTATTTTGTGTGTGTGCTTGTGTACGTGTATGAAAGACATGTTATACACACACACGGCTCACCTGGAGGTGGTGGGTGGGTGTGGGAGGATGGGGTCTGTGTTTAGCTGTGGGCCCTGCAGACTGGGCGATCAAAGGCTCCTCAGTCTTTGTCTGCTAACGTTGAATAGACAATAGTAAAGAGGGCTTGCTTTGATTTCAGCTCACTTTTATTGATCACAGAGGAGCAGGGATTGAAATATGAGAGACAACCCTGAACTGGATTCTTCTTTTGCTATTGATTATATCCAGAACAGACGGCATTTCACGATGATCCAAGTCTTTATTTTATCCTCTTTTTTTTTAACCGTGAAAAAGTGTGTCTGGCTCCTCGCCTGTCTTTCAGGTGCAGCTAGTAATACACCAACTTCCGTCATTTTAACAGACAATGCTTCGTGTTGAATCTCATTTTTTAAGCTTCTTCTTGAAGTTGACGTATAAAACTTATCCAGGATATGCTGACAGCAACCCCCCACTACCTTGTGCTCTTTCATCCCTTGTCAGCAACCTTTAAATCTTGGTTTAAGGAGGACATTTTGTTTCCATAATTTCAGAGGAGGTAGGTTCAGGGGGTGGATAAGTTGGGTGCAGCACAGAGAGGACCGTGGGAACAAGGAAACACAGCTTGGCCAGGTACAACCCCCCCCCCCCCCTCTTTCCTCCACAATATAAACACTCATTCAAATCTCTGCTCTCCTGCGTACAGGGTCTCAGCTCCTCTCACTCCAGCTGTGTTTAATTCTCTGCTGGGATGCAAACTGCACGGCCTAAATTTGAGACCAGCAATCAGTTTATTGTCCCGGGCTTTACTGTTATGAGGTGAGATGCTATGAGCTCAAGTTGTGTGCAAGTTTGTGATGGTTTACATTTAACTTGGCTGGTAATAAAAAGCAGAGTCACAGAACTACAGTAATTAGTTAGAATTAGAATGTGCAGTATTACATAATGTTGCATGATTGTACGGTTTAACAATTCAAATATGACAGATTGATTTAGAAAGCACCTTTTATCAGGAATATTTGGTTAAAGAACTAAGTATTGTTTTACTAAAAACAGAAATCCTTCAGAATTCAATTATCTTAGTATCCCAGTCTTGATTAGCACATGAGAGATTCTCATTATGTTTATTTTGTTACATTTCATGCCAAAGGTAAGAATTGTCTCCGTCTTTGTGGAGCCGGTAAAATCTCTTCATCTTTAAAAGTGACTCTTTAGGGCCTGTTTAAGTTGAGCTGACAGATGTGGTTATTTGGGGACAGCTCATTGGCAAGTTTATGGCCAGAGTGCTTATTTTACTGGAGCCGAGCACATGTGCTTGTGACAGTGACGGAAATCCTTTCGGAAGTCTGGCATACGGTTGAAATATAGGAGACTTAAGAGGACATAAAACCCGCCTGATGTTTATCACCAAGAAAATCTCAGGGAGTTTTGTCCCAAAACACAAGATGATAACATTTGACTCAAACAGTGTTCATCTTTAAAAAATACTGTTTTAAATTTAGCATGTTTTCGTGAGTCTCCAAAAATGTGTACTATCCTTAAATGTTAAGATGAGATGCTCAGCATTCATGCAATAATTTATTTAAAGTAGTAAATGGGTCTTATTGAATTTCTCAATATTTATTTTTCAGAGGAACTTAAGTAATTTAATGAACACATAAAGTTATTATATTAAGAAAACCCCACACACACACTACAGGCAGTGATCTGGTCAACATAGGGGAGGAGGTCGGGACTTAAAGTCTCACATAGGAAGCAAAAAACAGTATTGGGTTGTGTGTGTGTGTGTGTGTGTGTGTGTGTGTGTGTGTGTGTGTGTGTGTGTGTGTGTGTGTGTGTGTGTGTGTGCGTGCGTATGTGTGTGTGTGTGTGTGTTGGTCTACATCTGACACACCCCCAGCCACCTGTAAAGACTCTGAGGATCAGGTTTCTTTTGAACACATTTAAGACGACATTTGTTTCCAATAGTTTACAGTTTGTGAAAACGCCTGTTCCGGAAGGCTGGACGGGTTTGGTTTTGCAGGGCGGCGTTTTATGAAGCTCCCGTGGGGCTGCAGGACGGACGAGGGAGAAGCAGTGCGTGCCTTTTAAGAGCCCCTGACGGGTTTAGTGAGCCACTTGGCTTTTTATTTTGGCTCAGCTCACTGCAGGCTGCTTGTACTTTACTGTGCCCCCTCTGTGCTGGCCTGGTGGTTGCAGATTAAGGACATGCAGAGCAAGGCCCACTCATTACACCGGTGTACACATGCTTATTATGTGTGGTGTTTACTCTGTGTGTGTGTGTGTGTGTGTGTGTGTGTGTGTGTGTATGTGTGTGTGTGGCCTAGCATTACTATACTTGTGGGGACCTAAATCTGTCACGTGTGGAGACTCGCCTCCCTTATGGGGACAAATTGGAGGTCCCCATGAGGGGAATCATTAATTTTAGGGTGAAGACTTGGTTAGGTTTAGGATTAGGGTTAGGGTTAGGGTTAAGGGTAAGGGTTAGGCATGTGTTGGTTATGGTTAAGGTTAGGATAAGTCTCCAGAAATGCATGTAAGTCAATGTAATGTCCCCTGAAGTGATGTATACATGGTTGGTGTGTGTGTGTGTGTGTGTGTGTGTGTGTGTGTGTGCGCGCGCGCTTCCACATATGTCAGGGAAAATGCTGCAGAGTGACGCCAGTTGCTGCATGCTGGGTGTAGCTTCCAACTGATAAATGACTGCAGGGACCGTCTTTCTTTGCCTGAACCTCACATCATTTTCCCTGGAGAGCAGCTGCTGACAAATATTCTAACCTGAAAACCGAAAAGGACTACAAGACAACTGTTTCATTCTAAATATGAGTTTAACCTGTTTAAAGTTATTCAAGTTCAAACAATAGCAGCTTTCAAATGATGAACAGGACTGTGCTGCTGTTCCCGCTTGTGTTTGGAGACTGTCCCTGGTGATTCTTCTCTCCCAGCAAACTAATATGTTTGAAGCTCAGACTGCCATTGCCAAGCCTGCGCCACAAGCTATTTCAAATGTGCAAAAAAATATTGATATTCCAGGCTTCTAAAAACAAAACAAACAAAAACAAAAAAAATCCAAGTCAATGTCCTCTGGAACGGCCCCATTTTTCTGCCTCAGAACACTCAGAGATCACCTGGGACAAATGATTATTCTGCTGCTTCTTCAATGCTCTTTCTTTAACTTACACACAAACACACCATGCTTATACTTAAAGTCGTGTTCTATTTAAAGAGTGAGTGCAGGTCTTCTTCAATCTTTTTTAAGTTAAGGTGTGAGCGCCAACAAATTCAAAGAGCGAGGCTGAGAGACTCTAGCAACAGAGATTGGTTTCACATTTTCACTTGGTTAACTATGTCCTCTGTACAAAACCTTGATATTCCGTGATGTATGGAAACCATGTTCCCAATTCACATTTTTCTTTGACTTGACATTCTCAAATATATAAAAACATGGTTGAATGAATCTAAAAAAACTAGGTTGAGACTTAGGAATGTTTATCACTTATAAGTAAGTGATAGCACATGAAATGGGCCGTGTTCAGATACAAAATGTTCAGTTTCAGTTCTGGTATTGCTTGATTGCTTTAAGTTTGGCCACTCCTTCGCAAATTATTCGAGTATGAGATTGAGTATAATCAAAGCTCCAGAGCACTTTTATATTTTTTAAACAGGACCCAGGAGTGAAAGCAAACTGCAATGAAGACTTTTCACCACAAGATGGACTTAGGGATGCATGGGTTTGGATGTATGGCAAACAGCAGGAAAAAACTGCAGGCTCGGGAAATGTTTTTTTGTATCACTATACCGAAAATGCAGAGCCAATTTCCAGCTGTGTATAAATATCTCCCCATGCTCTGAAGCAGAGGAGTAAGGCCATAGATGCTGGGGAGCGCCAAACAACGTGTGTATTAATTCCCGATATTTACTTTTGTTTGTTTTCACTGTGTTCAGGGCACCATGAGAGCAATTTTTGCTGTGATGAATAACAGTCCCTGTGGAGTTCATTACAGGGAAAGAGCCAGTGCTCCCTACCCAGAGGGATTGGTTAGTGAGGGTGGGGGGAGTGGAGGAAACCTACAGAATGGGGTAAGGGGGGCGACTCGAGGGAGGCAATAAGGAAAGAAACCATAAACACTCAGCTAATGACCTCAAACACACTAACACTGTAGCAGAAATTAATGAAACTGTGCAAATTAAGACATTCACTCCAGGAGCAAATGGAAGAATATTTTCTCTTTTTGAAATGGGAGAAAAAGGGAGAAAAAAGTTTGGGAGAGAAGAGACAGCATCTGCAGGCTTCAATACTGCAGGCCTGAGAGCAGAGTGTCTCTTTGCACTCAATGCACTTTGGAGTTCACTACTTGAGTTAACTCTACATTTTATTTACTGTTTTTCAAAGTTATTGTTAGGCATGTTATGCACACTATTCTCACTCTATCTAAATTAGATTTTGTTCTGAAAAAGTCACCAAACCCTTCTGGAAAGAGCACTGAAGTTTTAAAGCAGCATTGCTTTTGCGAAACGTTTGTCTGAAATGTCACTAAATGGCATGTGCAGACAACACAGGAAGTCATGGTTTAATTGCAATGTTTATCCTAATATAGATGTTTTTTAACACAATTGAATTAGCACAAACTTTAACTAGAAAGAGGAAATACAGGCGTGTGATCTTGTCTTTGTTCCGACATCTAAGTGCGCTTGCGACCTAACCGCTGGTTCAGAAACTGTGGCTCTGACCTGAGATCATGGCTATGGCCAACTGTAAGTAACTGTATTTATTATTACTTATAAAAATGTAAGGTTTGGCATATATAGATAATACAATAAAAGTGTATTCTTGTAAAAGGTAGTGTCTATGATAGTTATGTTTTTATTTAGTGCAATACATTTTTTTTTTATTAGATCTGTTACAGTAGGCGGATATATAGATGGATCAATGGATGCGGAAAAAGATGTATGGCTGAACAATTTGGATAAAAACGTACTTACAACTTTTAATTAAATAGCTTTAATCAAGCTATTTAAAATATACACTTACTTGCCTCTTAAGGACACCTGGACAATGGCGGTTTAATACAACATGCCAAAACATCTACTTGTATGAAGTCTATAATGTTCAGTAATAACTCTCCTAATTAATGTCTAATATTCGGGATTAAACCCGGAGTCTCTCATATCATTGACCCTACAGCTGGAATAGAAGCCAGACACATAATTTGCATATTCACATAGTGACCATCAAAGAAATACTTAGAAAATAGCTTGGGAGAACTGCAGCGTCATTGCAGAAGTTGTGAAGATAAGACTGGTTTAACTTGACAGACGCTGAGTTGGAAAGCATGAGAGTTCAAAATTAGACATTTCTTTCTCTGCATTAAATAGAAGTACTCGTCTGCTGATTGATTATCCTCTATCCTGACAATACTTGATGACAAAACCCTAACTCCTGGTAATGGCAGGTCTCAAGATCCTGCTGCTCTGGGCTGGGATCATCGTTATGGCGGAGGGTAAGTAACCCTCTTCATGACAAACAGGCCTCTCTACCAATAAACAACACAATATATTGATTTAAGTATTTCAAAGATTCAAAAACCCTTATTAACATTTTGTTATTCGTTTTTCAAATCTCAATGTAATGTTTTCTCTAGTCACCTCAGCTCGATATCAGCAATGTGAGTATCAGTTTTTTCTTTTCATTTCAATTGGCTATTTAAGGTAGATTTATACATACATGTTTGGATTGTCAGGAGCACGTTAAACTTGAACAAAGACGCCTGCAGGTGTTTTTTATTTACTAGGAGATTTGATAACTTTTTAGTGTGTTCAAGTTTGGCTTTCCTGCAGAGGAAGTTGAAGTGTTGCTTTGTGAACTCTGCACATACACTCTGAAAATAATATCTATTTATTTGTTTACTGTGAATGTGTCCTTATTCTAATATTATCTAAACCCAACATGTTAGTACTCACAGGACATTAGGTTCGTTCGAGCTTTTATAGAAAGTCATCTTACTTGTGTTTTATCAGTAGAAGGCAAACTTAATGAGCATAGAAAACATCCTGAATTGGAACCCTTCACAAACTATCAGTACTGGTTCAAAAAACTACTGCTATTGAGTTTAGGATTGACTGCAGCATATGAATGAATACTTTAACTGAATGACAAGAAAGATAAAGATAACTACAGAGAAAAGAAGTGTGACAGATTTCACATGTATTTTCCAGTCTCCATCGAGAGGCCTCTCTACCAATAACCAACACAATATATTGATTTAAGTGTTTCAAAGATTCAAAAACCCTTATTAACATTGTGTTATTCGTTTTCAAAGTCACCACAGCTCGATATCAGGAATGTGAGCGTCAGTATTATTATTTTTTAAATTTAAATTGGCTATTACAAGTAGATTTATAGAAAATTAAAAGATGTTTGCATGCGGTCTTTTTAGTAACTAGGATTTTAAGGATGTGGCAGTGGCTCAATCTGTAGGGACTTGATCTTGGAACCGAAGGGTCGCCGGGTCACGCCCCAATCGGACCACACAAATAAATAAAAATGGAGCGAGCTGGTAGGTGGAGAGGTGCCAGTTCACCTCCTAGGCCCTATGGCACCTAACCTCGAAACTGCGTAAACTGGCAGCCTCTCTGCTCTGCCACCTCTCCTAGATTTTAGGGTGAACTCTACTGCTCTACCAAGCACCTCTCAACCCCAGCCTCAACCTCCACTCACCACTCCAACACTCACCTCAAACCCACCAATGCCTTCAACATATTCAACTAGTATATCTGGTAATGTATTCTGCCTCAGTTTACACTTTTATTGGAAACAGCGTTGAAATCAGCCTGACATTGCTGACATCTGGTAAGACTATTGGCAGAACATTTTGTAGGGTTCTAGCATGCTCTCCCTCTTACAGCCACTACTACTCCTCCTACAATCACCTCACCCTCACCCTCACCCACCAACGCATTAGACTTGCTGACAAGCACCTCTCAACCCCAGACTCAACCTCCAATCACCACGTCCAACACATCAGTGACTACTAACGCCAAAGGTTGGAACGTTTTCTCCTTAACAAGCCCGCCATTTGTTCTTCTATAAGACTCTGATATTACTGTGTTACTATTATGAATGTAGACTACAGCTACTAGCACTGCTAATGAGTGTGTTACGTTAGGTTAATAAAATACACACAGTTGCAAGAGTATTGATGTTGTCATAAGCATATATTAAAATGTTGTTGTTTCTTTTTCTGATCACTTTGAATGTGTTCTCCAGCCGAAGCTCAAGCCCCTCCACCTCTGGAGTGTGAGTATCAGTTTTTATTTTCAAGACATAATACAGGTCTTCTTCACACTCATCTTAACAAAAACGTTCAAAGATTATGTTTGTATTTCTCCATAGTGTAATCCTTGGCAATGAATGCTATTGCAGAAAGTAAAGTTCAGATTCCCCGGAGAACTTTCAACATCTACATGAACAAAGTGCCTGGGATTAAAGGATGTCACCAGGTTTTGTTTTTATTTTGTGTGCAGGTTCTTACACGGTCACAACCAGCAAGTCTGGCTTCAACATTACCATGAATGGGAACTTTACGACTGGCGACTACACCATCAACATCAAAGAAACGGGCCGACCAGATACTGGACACAACGATCCTGTTCAGTTCTCCAATGAAAGCTTAACACATGAAATCAAACACCTGAAGCCCTGCACTGAGTATGAGCATGATGTGGCATTTAATGATGCTGCTGGCAAAAAAACACCCTGCACCACGCAAACAAATACAACTGAGACAAACGAATGGAGTGAGTATTAATAATTGTTGAATATTATCTTCCTTTTTTAAATATAAGAAGAGACACTGACAGTTGTGTTTGTTCATTTTCACTTGTGTATTTCAGAAGAAGGTGATATTAAAGAAGGCAGCTGCATGCCTGGATATGTTTGTTACCGTAGTGACTGGGACATCAGCTCTTCACTATCAAAGTCACATAATATAATAATTTCAGCTGAAACGTGCAAAAGTGACAAAAATGGGATCTGTTTCAAACCTCGTTACATTGACATTTGCACCGATTTGACTACGACGTTCACTTCAGGAAACTAACGCCTTGAGCCTCACCAGAAGCATCACTGCTAGTATGTACAGTAGAGTCTTTGTTTGTTTAAAAATGCATGTGGTGTGAACTTTATTCATTATGTTTCATGTATGCATTCATTATGTTTCCTTCAACAGATTTCTTAAATCCAAGTGAAATAAATCAAACAAGTCCAACTAAACTTCCTGCAGAAATAAAAACAGATTTGCCTCCAAACTGCACGAATCTCCACATCACTTACAGCTGTCAGGGTAAGTGGAAAGACCAGAAATAAAGAGTCTGTCACCAACATTATGACTGGATTAACATGGAAATATTCTCATGAGATGATCACACTGTATTAAGACATACTGTTTTATCTTAAACTGAATCTCAATTGTTGTCTAGTGTATGAGGAAGTTGAGGTTTTGCTTCAACAATGACTTTGTTGATTGTGGGTGCAGGTTCTCACAGCCATCAGGTTTGGCTCGAGTGTATTGCACTCTGAGAATACACACTGTATATAATATCTATTTTGTTATTGTTGTGAATGTGTCCACATTTGAATCTTATCCAAACCCAACATGTAAGAGCTCACAGGGTTTTATTTAACATATTTTGAAGAAATGTTGTCAAACTTGTGTTTTTAGAAGTTGGAAAACCCAATGAGCTGAAGAATCTTACTGTCCTGGAGCCCTACACAGACTACAACTGCACCGGTCAGATCATGGAGAACTATGTCAACATAAAAAACACAACTGCTATCGAGTTCAGGATTGACTGTGGTACGTGAATAATCACCTTACCTCAGGGCAATGATAATAAAGATAACTATGGAGAAGAGAAGTGTTACTAATGTCTGATGTGTCCCTACAGATCTTACAATGAACATCACAGTGACAAGTGTCACCACCACCTCCATTGCTCTGAGTCGGACCACAGACAGTAAGAACTGTGCAGTTGTCCTTCCTGAACTTCAGAAGCTTTCTTATGAGTGCAGCTGTAAATCTACTCAATCATATGAGAAAAGTAAGTTCAAATATTTAGATTATCTATGTTATTGCTCAGTTGAACAGGCAAAAAGACATTTGAAGTGCTCCATGCTAACACTTTAGCATGCTGAGTGAAGGTAGGTGTTAGTCATAACCTGAGATGATAGAACAAATCAATGTTTCCTGAAGAATATTTATATAATGTTCATGAAATATTATACAAATATATAAATGTTGTTAATTTCCCAGTCTGTTTGCATAATTACACAATTTGAAAAGTTTAATTTAAGAGTGCATGGTTGGTGATCTACCAATGACGGATGTCACTGATTGACTGAATGATTTATTGATTGTTTGATTAATAGCAACAGGTATCTTAACCAACAAAACAATGTGCTGTTGTTTAATCCCAATGTTCTGTCTTTGCTTTCTCTATATTGAATCAAACAACTCATGTAGCTGTCGCTGACAAAAATCAATTCGGAGGAACATGTCAAATGTATGGACTGAAACCATACACCGAGTAGAACTGTGCAGTCCAACCCATATACAACAAAAACTATGTTCCTGCACCAACTCATGTAAAACAGAGGACAACGATTGGAGGTAAGTGTTTAAATGTCCCTTGGATCATATTTAGATCAAAGGTAATATAAACAAATATTTATTAAGGTTGTTTATTTCCTATGTTGTTGAAAGGTACGTTATAAAGTCACTCATTTCAATTTGGAACAATTTAATATAATCAATGATTTTAGAATGTTAAGTTATAGTAATTACTTTATAGTACTTAACATTTTTAATCACATTTCTTCCATTTAATATCATCATATCAATTATGTGAATGATCTTATTCTGTCTGTCTTTTTTTAACAAATGATATTAAATGCTCTGAATCAGAATATACATCATATATGTATACATATACATACATCATTGTTTTTCAGGCCATTATAATGAACATTACTCTGTAGTTAGTCATATGTGAAGAACAGTGTTTTTTATTGTATTGTGTTTTTCTATAACTCTACTGACTTGAGTCTGTTCTGACCCAACTAAGGATTTAACAAATGAATCAACTTTAACATGATGTACATGTTACATTTACGTGTCACCTACTACAGTATGTGGCTGCCTATCATATATCATTTCATAACTCATTGTTATTTCCTTTAAAAATTACATTTCCATTTCATAAATGTGATGCATGTGGAGTACAACCTGCAGACTTCCCCCAACACAGGGGTGTCAGATAAATGAAATAGCAACAATTAAATCATAACATCATAAAATATTAAAGAATAAACACTTTTTACATTGAATTTATAATGATACATATTTTCAATGCAACTCTCTTTGATTTGCAGTTTGTATTTATATCCCTACTGACAACCATTCATCCAATGCAGCAACACACTGATGAAAATCATTGTTTAAAATGCTGTTTAAACAAATTGAAATATCACTTAAATTATGTTTTTTTATAGTGCCAGGAGAAATTAAGACCCTGGTCTGGAATCTTCTAGAGCATAACGTGATTCACGCAACCTGTGATTCTCCAACTGATTTTAATGGACCTAGGAAGGGTTACATCGCACGTCTTTATAGTGGTGGTGATGTCCTGATTAAGACTCTGAACCAAACCGCATGCAAGTTTGAATTCAAAGCTTTAAGCTACTCAACCGAATATGAACTGAATGTGTGTATGAGCCAAACCTTTGGTTTCCAAACACTATTAAAACTTTATTCCTCATATTTCTTCAAATGCTATATTTCCTGATGAGATCTCCTGTGTTTCCAGGTGACTGCTTCCAATGGACAAAACGAGCATCTGTCACCACTTCCTGTTTGTGGTGTTTTAATTCATGCCAACAATTGTTAATTAACTAAGTCATTTTGACACTTGTAGACTCTCTCTTTTCATTCATTGTATTTAACTCTTATGTCACAGACAATGACAAAGCTGTCATAGTTAGTCTGGTCTTCTTCATCATGGCATCTGTGGCCTTCGCCGTGGTGCTCTATAAGATCTACACTCTGAGGCTCAGAAAGTCCAGGAAGTAAATACTTACTTAGTTCTTACCCCGACTCTATCAGTTTGACTTTTACATTCTCTCTGGTTTGTTTTACAGTTGTTTAAGTTTGATATTATTACTATTATTTACAGTAAAGAATGAGATGACATTTTTAAATGATATTTATTAAGTTTTATCTCGTCTTTTTTAGGCAGAGGTAACACATTACATATATAAAAGCTAACTGTTTAATACATTATTGAATATTATAATATGTTATATTCTATATAAATGTTTTTACATAAAGCTAATCTGAGCTTTTTTCTTCACACCGATGCAGATGTGGAGGAAAATGCTGTGATTGAACTAACAGAAAGTGAGTAGAATAGTTTTATTTTTACTATCATTTTGTTTGAAGTAGCAGAAATCCCTGTAACATTTTATATTACATTTGACATATATAAACTATTAAGTAAGTTATTTTTATTACTAATTATAAAGCACATATAGCTTTAGTAGTATATACTGCCTTATTTTACTTGACTATATTCTACAACTAATAGGCCATCTTGTAGTTTTAAAGTATGACCATATATCTTTGTGAAGTGTGTGTTAAGTGCACTGTATTTTGATGATATAACATTAAGTTGCACAATTTTCCTTCTATTTCCCTGCTGTAGTTTATGCTAATGTGCCTCAATCTGAATGCCGCCGTAGAGACTCAACCTGATGAAGGCCTGATGGAGCTGCCAACCAAATCATCATTTACTCATGTGACGTAGCTGTATACAGCCTATAGAAATACTTGTAATCTGCTTACACTGGCAATGGTGTTTTTATGTTTTAGTCGTTTTGGGTTGTTATGCTTTAATGTGTGCATTGTAACAAGTGGAACATTTAAGTTTTGTATTCAAATGCTCTTATATGATTATAACCGGTTTTATTGTTCTGTTGAGATTACATCACATTGTCCTTTTATATTTACATCCTTGCCAGACGACACCACCTAAAGAGAGGGAAATGAATAGCAAGTTGTTAAGTCTTGCAGATGCAGACAGGTTGATATGTACAGCAGCTAAAGGTATTGGTGGTGTGTTAACTCTTTTGTTACAGCTGCCGTTTTTCACATGTGTGTATATGATGTATTACCTCTCATTTGTATGACCAATAATTACTGAAAAAGCAAAAAAATCAAATAGTAGTGCGCTTGTAACCATAAAACATCACATTTAATGTTTTCTTTTTCTTTAAGAAGTTATTACTATTTAAGAATCAATAATTAAACCAATATACACTTTTGGTATTGGTAACAGTAAGGAAATGATTATAACATTCCAACCAAATTGGCCCTAATCTGAAAAGATGCCAAGCTAATTCCATGTAGCCATTGGTATCCAATAGTCCATTGTGCTATGAGTGGTGGTGTATTTAGGCCATTTTTTTGTTACAACATGACAGGAAATACCACATCACACATTTACTTGAGGAGTTCAGACAAAACCTACAATCATACATTTTTATGTTGTGTTAAAAAAAGAAAATGAAGTTATATAAATAATATACTTACCATTAAGCTGGTTTCACTTGCCAGTTGTCGATCAGAGGAAAACGCCCTCTTGCTGTAAATTCAGGAATCATGATACATGTCCCCCTTTCAAAGTTCAGTCCTTTAATAAATGACTAATCTGGTGCAGGTCTTCAGGTGTGAAACAGTAATTGCTGTATTTCTTGTTGATCAAATGTTCGGATGTGAAACTCATTGAAACCTGTCAAGCTCCAAACACTCACTCTAATGTCCAAAATGAATTTGAAAGCTTTATTGCATTTAGTTAGCATACAAGGCATTTGTGATAAGGGTCTTTAATTTCACATAACATGTTCTGAAAAGAAAAAAAAACAACACAATAAATATTATTTGCAATATTTGACTTTCTGGAAACCCCCCTAGACTCTTCAATCTCAACTTCAGAGGGTTGTGGAAAGGAAACTGAGTCGAAGTAAAAGGCGAGGACACAGGAGAGCACTGTATGTGACATGAAGGCTAAAATGCTCACTACCAAGAAAGGGACGTAACCATTAAAGTGACTTAGCACTGTGTGTTATAAACCTGCTAGTGAGGATTTCTTTTTTAAAAGCAAGGCATTTTGTTCAATATACAGTATATTACATCTTTTATAACAGACTGGTACTTGCATTGGATGCAACTATCAGGCCGATATAAAAGCATTTAGCATCAAAACTCAATTTGCTAAAATACTTTGGTGCCATAGAAATGCTTTTGTTTAGAGAACTAAAGATATAATTAAAAGAACTTTGGGTGAACACAATGACAAATATTAGCTAATAAAGATTAAAAACTGAAATGGAGGGGAGAGTGAGAAAGCAATGGTAAACAAAAACTGCATCTGCAAGTCCCAAGGAAATATCTGCGATCAAAAACACAATCACAATAATGTGTCCACTGAGACAAAATTATATCTTCTCATCTATAAGCTTTGATTTTCTACTATTTACTATTTCATGTTAATGAAAAAACATGATCAAACATGGGCATACAAGTACAATCATTTCAATGAGCGGCTATTTAATGATAGAAGATAATTCATAAGCGACCGAAATTAAGCGTTATTAACCGTTGCTTATTTGCTATAACTTTCGTGTGGTATTTTTGTTACTATGTAAACTGGTGGTGTTCAGTGCTGGTCATTTGTGACCTACTGGAGTAAACCTATTAACTGTTACAAACTAATTAAAACAAACATACCCCTGTATCCTTCCTCCAAATGAATAAAGGGTTATTAAACCTTACAGTATTACATCTATAGGAACTTCTTTACTATGTACAGTAAAACAATGTGAGTCCCATGGTGTTTGTATTTTCAGGACAACTCCTTGATATACTTCCCATGAATAACACCAAACACATGTAGAAAGTGCTCTGTCTATGTGACTTTGTCTTTGGTATCCCTACTGGAGGATAAGATAGGTAGGCACGCTGTGATTTACTCATGACATGGACGGCTACACAAGGATCTGCTCTCTCTTCAACACATGTGTTACTTAACAAGACAACTACACTGCAAACGTACACAGCAACCTAAACAATCACAACATTTTGTCCACAAATGCAGCCGCTGGACAATGATGGAGAACTATGTGTTTTGACTTCCCATGTCTTTATTGTGATTTAAAAAATATATTTTGCTCGAGTTGAACCAAGGAGGGAATCTTTTGGTGTCAGTGACTAAGGTAAACAGCAGATGTAAAGCTGCTTTTCTTTCAGCTTCTCGACTCCTTCTAGGCTGTCAAAAAAGAGACATTCTGAATTTTTCAAAGACAATACATAGATGTCAAATGACTTACATTCAAAGTGTTGTGGAGACATTTGCCCATGTTTTCCCCCCCGGCACGTCTCTAGTCTACCCTCTAAATGATCCTTCCTTTCCGAATACAGTCAATAGACATGATCACCCTGCCCTCCCTTCAGTACCAGGATAAAGTGCAACACAACACCGCCTCTACCACCAATAACACTTTGTTACGTCTCTCAGTTCTGCTGCCCTCGAGTGGAACACTTTTTAAAAAAGTGTTCATGTCTTTTTCGTGCGAATTGCATAGGTCTCAACTAGTAAACCGTTAATGGTCATTTTTCTTTTTTTTCCTGATCCATGATTAACTGTTTTGTGGATAGGTAACAGCTAACTTTTTTATTTTCTTCTTATAATCTTTTTTCAGTATATCTGCTTTAAACACAATATGCTTCTATCAGCTGCTGAAGAACACCATCACTTCAATACATGAATATACAGAGGAAATGCATTTTAAAGCTATAGCACATCAGTGAGTTACAATACGCTGATTTTCAGTGCTGTATCATTATTGAAGTCTGAGGAATGGGAGGTCCATCTGACAAGAAGTATAATCTCTATAATCTTTATCCTAAGGCAGAAAGGTTTGGGTGTCAGTTATATAATGGACTGTACCTCCACCTTTACAATAATGATGTTGCTTCTTATCACAAGGAGCTAAACTCTGGAGTTATTGTATAAAAGCCAATAGATTTTTTCGAGTCCAGCATGAAAAGCAAGAAGGGAAGTGGGGAGGAGTTCTGCGAGCTATATGCGTGTCACTCTGGGTTTAGCTGCCCTGTGTCATGTTCTGCATGTGTTTGGCAATGTCGTACACGTAGGTGATGTCCGGCCTCTTCTCAGGGTCAGGGTTGATGCACATATCTACCAAGTTCCTCAGCTGGTGAGAGAGACAGGGGGGTGTGGGTGGGGGGTAAACAGAGAAATTAAACAATCAATAAAACTGTAGTGTGAGCAAACTGTAAAAGAGCAGCTTGAGAAATGAACAAACCGTCGCTAACGGAGACCTGCTCGTCTCTCTGTGCCCTCTAGATGAGCTCATTTCATAAAAGCAATAACAAGGCCACAGGTAATCGAGCTGAGACAAAGACGCAGAGCTGTGTTAGTGCACTAATCTTCGATTGGTCTGAATCCACATTTACCCCAGCCCCACAAGTACACACAGACACACTAACGCACACACTGCTGCCACTCCATTGCCATCCGGAGACAGCACTTACACTTGAAGCCGAGCGAAGCGGCTGATTGGAGCAGATAGATAGACAGGCTCGCAGGCGGAACAGCCACCGCCATCATTAAAAAAAGAGAAGAGAATAAAAGATTGAGAGGAAAGAAGAAAAAAAGATAACATCTACGCGAGGTCGCTATGGTAACCGTCTGTCGACATCCTGGCCGCTGTTGCGTGGCACCGGCTTGGACGAGTTCTCGTCAGCCGCTGTGTTTATGTGTGTGTGTGTGTGTGTGTGTGTGTGTGTGTGTGTGTGTGTGTGTGTGTGTGTGTGTGTGTGAGAAAGAGAAAGTGGGAGAAAGATGCAAATTCAGACAGTCTGAGAATTAGTCCCACAGAATGGAGATGGAGAGAGGGGGGGGGGGAGATGCAGATATGTAAAATATTCATGCGCTTCTTTGCATGGCGAGTGGGATGGGGGAGTGGGGGAGAGTGTCAGGTGGAGGGGGGGAGTGGGAGCTGGTGAAGGGAGGCGTGGGGGGGAAGCATAGACGGAGATGGTTAAATGACACAACAAAGATGAGCAGCTGACAGTTTGCTGCCGATCCTTCAGGAGCATTGTTTACATCCAGACAGGCGCTGCAGGCACCCCCCTCATCTCCATCTCTCCATCGCCCTGTCTCTCGCTCTATCATTCCCTCTCTCTTTCGCTTTGTCTCCCTTTCTCCTGGATGGGGTGACATGTGGGGCAACGCAGAAGCTCAGCGTGGTGTGTGAGAGAGAGAGCTCTTGTTGCAAAATATACACTTGCACAATTGCTCATGCACAAACAAAAACTCCGTCATAGAGACTACAGAGGCTTCAGACACCTCGCAATTAGTCTTTATCATCCTGATGAAGTCAATGCCACAGTATAATAAAGCCTCTTAATAGGGTTTATTATTTAACATGAATTAGGAGAACCACTTAAACTAGCTGTGCACAAATACTGAGATAGTACGAGAGCATGGAGGGCAAATAAGTTGCACCTTTTTAGAAGACATTTAACATGTAGGAATGTAAAGGCATCTTAATACTGGTATGTCATGAGTCAATTAATCAATTTGTTGATTGACTGAAAATGATTTTGTTAAATCCTGAATGAATAAATGAATCCATGGATTAGTTAAAGTAGAAAATGTAAAATACTTGCTGGACTTCAGGCTCTCAAATGTCACCCTGTGCTGTGTGTATCTTCCAGTTTGGACTTCCAGTTATAATTAGAGACAAAAACAACTATACAAAGGGATCTTATCTGGACTATTTTCTGACATTTCATAGACTGAATAAATCATCAACTTATCAAAAAGTATTGGACATACTAATCAATAATGAGATTAAGTTTAAATTGCAATGTCACCTAAAGTAGGAAGGCTGAAACAATGAAAAACACAGGTATTTATTGTTAATTATTATAACTCACAAAGCTGTAGTGCGCCCATTCCAAAGCACAGTGTCACTGGTGAATGAAGGTAATGCCTGCAGTGTATGTGCGTGTGTGCCTATGAGTCAGTGTCTACGTTTTTTGCATGTGTCTACAATTTACTTAATATATTTAAGAGAAAAGGACAGAAATGTTAGGGAAAAAATGCCACCCACATAAAGAGGGCATGCAAACACAAAGCCATGCGCATTCATACACACGTCAGCGGCAATCAGCAATAAGGAGATCTTTGACCGCAGCCCGACTACATTACAAGTCTACGCAGAACTACAGCAGATGATTTAACATTTAGTTAGGGAAACATGACACTGTAGCCCATTCAGCTTCACCCCACTTTGTAGCATGGCCAGATGCTTTTGATATGTGCATTTCATTTTTCAAACGGTTAAAATCATAGCCGGTCTTTTGATCACAGAGCAATATCATACTGAACTGTAGCTCAGACAGTTGGGTGGATTTCACTCGCATATAAAAAAAAAAGTACTTTAATAGTCAACACAAGTCAAAATCAGCGAACTGGCACAGAGAAAGAGAAACCGGCTACCACTGCTTTACACAGTACTTCACCTAAAAGATATTAAGAATGTTCTAAAAGTTTCTTTTAAGAAGGAGTTTAGGAATGGAAGTCCTTTTACAACACTGAGCAGGTCTGTATCTACCTATGACAGCAGTGAATGGCAGCTGGCACAGTACTTACCTCCTCTGAGTAGTGATCTGAGGGAAGTGGGGGGTAGTCACACTGTTCTATCTTCTTACAAAGAGAGTAGAGGTTCATCTTATCCCCGTAGAACGGACTCTGCAGGGCTGCCATCTGAAATATAAAGATATGAGGGAAAGGAAAGGCAGGGTGTTACTGTAGCAAAGTCAAAACTTGAACACGCAGAATTTCAACAAGTCGCTGGACAGTGAGTTCAATGCAGAACGGTTCACTGTTAGCGAGGTATATGACTAATTGATAAAAAAGCAGTATTGAGAGAAAGTTTGTGTTTCATTTTTTTTTTATTAAAGTTTTCAGATTTTTTTTTTTAGTGTTTGGTTTAGGAATGAGTGTAAGTCTAAAATTCAAGTGAAGCAAAACAGAAAGATTCATGAGGGATTCTCTTAGCTTATGTGTTTTCCTTTAGTTTGCGGAGATAAATAAATAAATGTGGAGATATAAAGTTATATAAAAATATTGAGACAGAGTTGAGAATGGAAGAGGAGAGTGAGGAGAGGGGTGGAGGCATATTATGAGAGAGAGATTTTCTCAGTTTGCTGGAGCAGTGAGAAAACTGTATCTTCTGGAAAACAAATGCAAGCAAGCAGAGCAGAGGAGAGGAGAGGCAGATGGGAATGCTAAGGAAGAGTGGAAAGGATAAAGAGACTTTTGCTGAGTGGAAATATGTGAAAAATCCCTCCTGCATGTCTAAGAATAGAAAATATAGCATGCCATATTTGCCAGGGTTAGTGACTGACTCACTTCTTATTGTTAAAATGTGTATGCGGAAGGTGAAGCCTGCAGCAGGTTTGCATAACAAGCACACTCACTCACACTCTTATTGTTTTTCTGATTCAGTGCCTTCGGAAATGAATAGTGCATTAGGCTTTTGTGTTGGCCCAAATTGCTTAACTAACAATACATAATTGTGGTTAGAATGGCTGTCAGTGTAAATGATGAGGAGCTGCTTAAAGAAACTGTAGCTTGTTGATTTGGTTGTTACTTATTTACATAGTGTTACATAGGAAGAAGTGAGTATCCAACATGATATTAAAGGACTTCTATTTCATTTTTATTCAGAGGAAAAAATACATTCTCTTATGAAAAAGGTTTTACAGTAAAATAAGTATGCAAAAGCCATATTGCAATGTCATGCCCTGCACCTGTTATGGGGAGAGGGCATTTCTGTGTACTTTGAAATGTTGCTGTACGTCCTAATGACATCCAGAAGAGAGGAAGTGTCTTGTGGAACAATGTGAAACAAGGTCCAATTATAGTAGTCATTGCTTATTGGTTTCCATTTGGTTTTCTCACCGCCTCCATCTGCAATATTGTTTCAGTACTGTGGGATATTTCAAACTCCAATGTGATATTGACGGGTGTTTCATCATCAGGAGCATGCAGAGCAAAAGATAATCACAAGTTTGTGGAAGCACAGGTAATTAAACAAATAAATATTCAATTATTTCTTCCAGGTGTCCCTACATTATTATCCGAGAGTGTACAGAGTGTGTTTGACAGCCTGTTAATTGGTTAGAAACAAATGATAACAATGTGTCCATATCTGAATCCAAATGGAATCGTTCCATGCAGAATAAAGCAGGTGAGTGTTAATGTGCCACCTTCCACAATATAAGGCATATTAGAGACCACATCTTTTTCCGTAAATAGGACTACGGAAGGAAGTAGAGGTAGATTACAGAAGCTATCGTTCAGTTACAATGGGGGACAGGCTGTGACATGGAGTATTAACAGCATCTGAGGAAAAGACGAGGTTATGTCTTAACATCCCTTTTCAAATGGCAATGCTTTCCTTCCTCCAAGATAGAGAGAAGTCATAAGACGTATTACTACTTAAACAAGTGGAAATGGCCTCCCTTTGTGGCTCCAGCTACAAATGTAACTCTTTGACGCATTTCAAAAAGTGTCAAGCACATCAACAATTTCATTTCAGTCTTCAGTGAAGAATGTGTCAAACATTGATGGTGCAGACAGAAAACTTCTCGTTCCCTATAGGGCACATTTTGACAGAGTCTCTGTCACAGCTTCCAGTGGGAAGTCAAGACGGCGGCAGCACAATCTCAGTAGGCCCTCTCTCCTCTGGACATCATTTACCATCCAATATTAATCAGCGTTCTTCATCACATCCTCGTATTAACAGGGCATTTCCTCAGAAAAACACAGAGCAAAGATGATCTCTCTCTCCTGCTCTCTTTCTCTCCCTCTGGTCCAACCATTAGGACTGAGACTGGCACAGCAGGCGGTTGACAGTGATGAGATGTGTGAGGAAATGTGTATTCCTGTGTGTGTCAGCAATAATGCACTTCCATTAGAAACAAAGCCTCTTATCTGTAACCTACGATTTCACTTTGGATTGTGCAATAATTGATCGACAGGCATTCAAATTGTCATTCCACTAGTTCTTTTAACTAGCTTCCCATTTGCTGCAGCCTATAAATATGTTATCACTCCAGTGAGTTAAGAAAATGGTATATTTTATCATCAGGAATGTACCACTAAGGTCAACACATATCTTGCTTTTCTGTTTCAGAACCAAATCCCTTTCCAATAAACAAACTGAGAGGTTTCAAAGAAGTAAAAGGGCAGAACCAGGCGGACTCAGCTGGCTTTCCTTTAAAAGGGTATGAGTGTCCATGTTTGGCACAGAACATGCTGACTATTTTCAGTACTGGTTCACTTCAATGCCTTAAAACGAGCCATGTGGGAGAACACTCTTAATTGCTTTATAACAAATATATGTGTAACTAGTGTGGATGGCTGTTGTTTGTGTGTAAAGGCTAGGTAGGAAGGCTAGTGCTTTCAAAAAACGATAGGTTTCTCTGTCGGCAAGAGGAAATTGAGAGTGGGACAGAAGAAGAAGAAGAAAGTCAGCCAGCTATAAACCCCAGGAGGTAAGGGGTTAAACAAGACCCCATCGTATTTTCATGCATCTTCTGCTTTTGACAGATGAAAAATGTCAACTGTCCTGTTTGTATTTGGGAGTTTTTGCACTATTCATCTGCTTCATTAGTGCCTGCTGCTCCTAGCCCCTGACAGCTGCCGGCCCCCTGCTCTCAGCACACACACACTTACTCTTTTTTTTCATATTGTGTCGTCGCAATGGGTTAGATGATTGACTCACTCTCTGACCTCTGAGGCCCTGGTGAGTATAAGACTGTGTGTGTGTGTGTGTGTGTGTGCACGGTTCATTGATATTCGAGAGACATACAATGCACACGCATGCCTGCTGTCTGTCTGTCTAAGGGGTGTGAGCTGCTGGTGGCAGAACACACGCACATCCTCACACACACACACCATCTCCTTCCTTTGTTCCTCTGCTCTTCTTCAGCTGGCCAGGCTGCGCTCTCCTCAGCCCAGACATGTAAAGCCAGCATCCCTGTCCGTGTAAAAGGTCTAGATGGGGCCTTCCAGCGTAATTAACACTGATCCCGCTCGCTCGCTACAGTTTCTCTCCCTGTACGCCAATTAAAAAGGGAGCTATGAGAGGCTCCCGTCTTCATCCCTGGAGCCCTTATAGCCTGGGACCGAAGGGTTCCTCACAACTTCTCACTTACTCATTTATAAACACACACAAAGACACTCACACACAAAATTACAGGCAAGCACTATACACAAATACAAATCTAATTGTTAACATACATATGCAAAACATTACAACTGAGGAGAGCATGACTTTTTTATGTGCTCATTGGTCCTTCATGTGGTTTTATGATGATATATTAATCAAGGCAATAAGTCATAGAGTAGGGACAGTCATTAAAAATATACCTACACCCAGTGGAGTCGTCACTTCTCTACTTCAATACACTAAAAAGGAAAGAAAGATGAGAAGAAGTAGAAGAAGAATGGACGAATTACTTCAAAGTGCCAGATCGCTCCAGTGGGTTAAACTTTGAGGAAAAACTGGAAGTGTTCTTATGGTCCCATCTCACTGCGGCTAAACTACATGTTGTGTTTAATGGTGTATAGAAAAGATACAGCATTTTTTGAAACACACTTATTTGCTTTTTTGCTGAGAGATAGAGGAGAACATCAATGTCAGTCTGTAATCTGTCTGTAAATTATAAAGCTCAGCCAGCATCCTGTTAGCTTAGCTTAGAACAGAAGCTGGAGACAGCATGGTTCTGTGCCAAGATAACAAAATCTACCTCCCAGGACCTATGAAGCTAACTAATAAACATATTGTATCTTGTTTGTTTAATCCCTACAATAGACTATACCTGATGTGTAAAAAGAGAAAAAGTGTGGTTCTGCAGGGACTATTTACAGGGGTGGTCTCTGTCTTCTCATCTAACGCTCAGCAAAAAAGCAAATAAGTATATTTAACAAAATGTCAAACAATGGGTTTGCAAGAATCAAGAGGAAGTGACATATGTCACACAAATTGGTCAGATAGTTTACTAGATTCAGCACAGCCTGATACTGACACTTGGAGGATCATGAAGTTAGACTAGCCCTGCCAAGGTAGTCTGCGTTACCGGTGTGACATTGTGTTACGCCATTCCAATGACATCACTTGCTCTACTCTCGTTTTCTTTTTCAAAGCAAAAGAACATCTTGTTAATTTTCGCCTAACAAAGAGAGAAAACTTGTATCTGTAAAAAACTAAGCTTGTTATCAATATTCACTCGGATAATAGAAACTGAAATGAGTTGCCTCACACAGCAGCAGCAACAGAGGAGAAGATGTCAGAGTTTACTTATCACGGGATAAAGTGGACCAAAAAGACAAAGCTGAATGATTTTGTGTCAAAGCTAAAAAACAAAAAAAAATGATAACGATATTAGCTAATCTGTAAATAGTACATCGCTGTGTGGGCCGTAGCCTGAACACGGTGGAAAGGCCAGCCATACAGCCAATCAAAAGATCTAAATAATAATTATAAGTCTCATTGATTCATTCAATTACAAAATGTCGGATATAATTGGTAAAACCTGTGTCCCTAACATTTGTTTCAACATTAACGCTTCCAAAACTACACATACTGTATGAAACAGATAAAAGGACACCAAAGCTATTCAAAAGGAGCAGTCTTTCTGTCTTTTACATCTATAGACCCACTCCAACTTTCAAGAACATACAGAGAGCCACAGGGCCGACTACTCACATGCAAACACAATCTGCGGGGAACCTAGCGTTTTTAAAGTTTCATAAAACCAACAGCAAAACAAGAGTGGAGGGAGAGGGGTGAGGCAGGAGGCCTGGGCACAGTCAGAGGTACGGATAGCCGAGCTCCAACAGGAAGGAGACGCATTCCAGTAAAGCTACTCCAAGATATTCTCCTCCCCTGCTAACTTTCAAATAAAAATGCAGAACATCCATACAAGCTGGAGACCTACAGCGTGTGTGTAAAATGCATCTCTTTTACAGAGCACACTGGGCAAGGGGGGGGGGGGGATATGCCAATATGAGTGGGCTTTGAAGAGCAGAAGGAGAGAGCGCTAGGAGAGGGTAATCTCATCCACTGGCAGTGACCCCCCCCACCCCTTACCTTCCTGGTCTCCCTGGGACACAAAACCAGCCAGTGCAGCATCCCTGTTTACAGCGTAGGAGGTTCCGGTGAGGGGGGCACAGGGCAGGGTCAGGGGATGTAATGAGGTCGGACACGGGGAGAAAGGGATCAAACAGAATGGGAGATGAAGATGGACGCAGATACAATGACCAGGTATTGACGGGCGGACCCCTTCGGACCCTTGCCCGACCCCCAGGCACTAGAATGAAAAATGCAGGCGTTCTCAAATGGAGCCGTTTCACACATAAGGAACCGAACTCCATGGGATACACACACCAGCTCAATCCTCGGCCCCTACTGTACGTTCAGAGGGAAATCAATGAGTACCAAAGGGATGAGGCGTGGATTTATATGTGAATTCCATATGCCTGAAGGTTAAGCGTGAAAAAGGGAGGCATATGGAGGGAGACACAGCAGAAGGGAGGAGAAGAGAGCGAGGAGGAGGGAAGGAGAGAGTTTTGCAGAGAAGGAGAGAAGTTTCCTGACACTGAATGCACCGCGGAGCCCTCTTCCCAAGAAGGGGCTGCTCTTCAAAGAGAATATGCATGACGTGGTGAGCACTGCTCTGGCAACAATAAGGTTGTAAAATCTTTATCTCCACAGGCTGCTCGCATGGCTTACCTTGACCTGATGGCTGGAGTTCTGTTTCTTTCTCTCCGAAAGAACACCCCCCATTTTTCTCTTCTCTCCAGCAATCTATAAACCTGCTCTCGCCATTTGTTTTTTTCCACTTCTCCCCCTCTGCTCTTTCTCTCCCTCTAACCTTCTAGTCTTCTCATTCTCTCTTAAAAGTCCTACTGCTTATCTACTTCTCTGGCTACCTATATTTTTCCTATATAGATTCCTAAACTTTTGCACCTTACATCTTTTTTCCCTGCCTCCTGACCTCCAGAGGGAGCAACAAGCCTTCTTCTATTTTTTCACTTTTGCTCTAGTTCTCCCTCCCCTCTCCTCATCTCTGGTCTCCATCTTTCTTTCTCACTGTGTCTCCTAGTCCTAAAGGGTGGAACTCACAAATGATCAATGAAATGTGCCCCATCTGAAACTTTAAAGAAACAATCAATGCTCATGCTGCACATGTATTATAACAATTTAAAAATGAACAGCTTCCGAAACAAAATATTGAAAGAATTTGTAAGAATTGAACACAAACCAAAAGGTCTGATGATTTTGTTGAGGGACTTATTCAAATATTCAACTCTTTAACATGCAGACATTGTACATATTCAACCTTCAGAAGATCATTGTATAAAAGGAAATAGTGAAAATAATAAGTAGTGTCCAGGGTGGACTCTGAAAAGTGTGGTTCTCTTCCCTCTTTCGTCTCCTGTTTCTATGACCACTGTTGCCAAATAAATAAAGGGCAACAAATGAAAAAGTTATTAAGTGAATAGTTTACTTTTGTATGGCAATGTATGTCACAGTATTGTGTTACTAAACCTAAATAAAAATCTAAACTTATCTCATCCTAACAAAATGAGCAACATCTGAATGAGCTTTAGTTCAGATTACGCAATCATATTAGCAGAATAAACACTCGCACTCTGTTTTTTGTTAACAGTATAAGTAGCGTATTCCATCTAAAACAGCAGACACACACCAGACATGTAAAAAAACAACAAAAAACAGAATGTGACCTACAGCATCCACCACTTTCAGCCAACCACAGCTCTGCATTGCCGCAGTGCATTGTGGGGAACTAATTAGCATGAAGGACTGTGGTCTCTGAGCAACCATGACCTGCAAGCTGAGCTTAAACTTCTTCCTTGCGCGCTCTCCACCTCTCCATGCCTGAGGCGCTGTAGAAAAGGTGTAGTCACTGGTGCGTTGAAATGCAGCCCAAGTGATCAGCAACTCAGGGGAGTTAGGAGAGAGGAGGGGAGGGAAATGTGGGTGTTTCCCTGGCCGACAGTGTGTCTCTCAACATGTGTGTGTGTGTGTGTGTGTGTGTATTCAGTGCACATGAAGGTTTGCAAGGTGGGAATCAGATTGACTGCTGTCATCCATGTCTGTCATTGTTCTGCTCTTCCATCGTTCCTCTTTGTTCCCTCCGCTATGCTCCTCACGCTCTCGCTTCAACTCAGTGTGGTCTGTGTCAAAGCCCTGTGGTGTGTTGCTGCTGCCTAATCAAACTAGTCAGTGTCACTGGGCGGCCTTATCTAAAACACATGGCCATGTCAGTTCCCTTCACTCGCCAGCTTCTCAATGCTTAGCAGGTTCCCAGGCTAAATAACTTTACCTTAAAGAGTCTAAAGGACTCCTTTCCACCGGGCCACAGTGAAAGAGTTAAGGGAAAGGAGGGATAAGAGTGCACATTTGAATATATTATTACAATAAGTGTGTGAAATTTGGATTTTTTTTCACTTTATGCCTTGAAGTGGATACAGTATAAACATGTGGAAAAGTGCTGGTGTATTTGTATGTATTTTCTTACAGTAGTAATATATTGTGTATAGTTTGTTTGCTTGTGTGTGTCTGAGGCGATGTGTTCTCATGTCACTCCTACAGCCGAATGGGGTGACAGCGTGTGCACATATCCCCATAGTTTACCTCGTAGAGCAGGCATCCTAGCGACCAGATGTCAGATTTGAAGTTGTATCCGTTTTCATGTATCCTCTCTGGTGACATGTAGTACGGAGTACCCACTGGAACATAGAGGGAGAGAGAATGAGGGAGGGGGAGAGGGGGAGGGAGAAGGACAGAGGGAGATAGACAGAAGTGGAAAAGGAGAACAAGACAAAGGGAGAGAGAGTTAACATTTTGCAATGCAAACCCATGCTTCCCCCAGTTCATCAACGTCATCACTGACACACCTCACACAGTACAGGAAAGCATGCAAGGAATGGAGGTGTAGTCTCACTCTGTGACACATTCAGGAAGGAACACTCGCCATATTGTAACAAAGCTTAAGAAAGAAGACTAGACGGAGACTTTCCATCTATGCCTCTGTTAATTCAAAGTAAGCAACAGTAAGATGATATGTTGATGAGGTTAGATATTATCATGCACACTCGTACAGTGTGCAAAGTACCACATACATATGTACAGCAGACATACTCGCACACACAGTCACACACTAAATATACTGTACATAAATCAGTTTTGATTACTGCGGCTCGGTAATGATCTGAAACAGTAGTCAGAGAATACGCCCAGGGAGCAGCGGTGGAGCCTTAAAAAGTTTGCCCGTTTCTGGATCTGGTTTGGAAACTCAAGAATCCCAAACTGCCAGGGCGGCTGGCAGAGCTCCAGAGAATCAGACCCTCACCCAACTGGACACAGAGACGAACCACAGCTCAGCATCACATCCATATAACACGCTAGAGGAAGCTTTCCGAGCAGAGTCTAACTGGCTGTTTTTTCATTTGCTTTCTATTTGCTGTGATTTCCAATGTAAAAGTCCATCAAGCAAATCCAGCAGAGGTTTTTAAATTAATCACATATGGTTAACGGATGGAAATTGTACCAGCCCTCTAACCAGTGCTGAGCAGCTCTCAGTCCACATCCTTTCAAGCACACATGTGAATGGAGGCTTGCTGACATATGGAGATGACAGCTACATCGGCTCTGTGGCTCTGCTGAGTCGCTGTACATCCATCAGTAGCAGCGCTGCACATGACAATGTGTGGAGCATACTGTAGAGCAGTGGTTCTCAACTGGTCAGGCCTCGGGACCCACTTTTTCCTTAGTCAATAAATCGCGACCCGAAATTTTGAACCACTCAAATCTATTCAACAAAAAATCGTGCAGTAAAATATACTCTTTTCAGCATACATTATTAATTAAAGTGAAGTACAGTGCATATATCCCTTACATCCCTTCACAGAACTAAAGTATGCTTTTAAAAAAGGTTTAATGAGATGATGGAATCAAAGCTGAACTATATAAAAAGGCACACATGCTGAAAACCCAACCCCAGCAGGGGGGTCTGGGGGATTGTTCCCCAGGAGATTTTTTGAAATACTAACATACAAACTACCCATTCTGGTACACTGAGAAGAAAATAAATAAATCTATTGCTACCCGACATATTAATAATATTTGATGCCATTGTTTGTTTTTCACTTTGTTCTGACAGCTTGCTGCTCCTCACAGAGAGAAGAGCAAAGAGGAGATAGTCTGTGTGAATTACTTTAAATTGTGGGTAAGGGTAGATAGCTCCCATTGTTCTGTGACCTGTCAATCATCAAACCGGGGGTCATATTTCATTATGTGTTCATTTTTATCTGAAGTTGTACCCATGGATGTATAAAGAAGAGTTCTACTGCAAAGTTATTCTCCGTGGGGACTTCCGGCAACAATCTTGATTCTGATCAAAGGCCAGAAGACTCGGAAAAACATCAGCAAAGATATTTTATTGAGAAGATGATCACTATGTGACAGAAGTTTTCAAAACCGTTTATGGTTTCCGGTACTTCCAGTCCAACGCCTACTGCATGCACAGCGTTAGAAAATCGGGCCTTCAAAATAAAAGTTTGACTTTTTTTTCCCAGTTGAGAACCACTGCTGTAGAGCTTGTGCTTTACATGTACAAACTAATCAACATCCTTCTGCATTTTCCTTGTGATCCGTACTGATTATTAACCTGGAACTGATTTGTTACGCTCCCATTATTGACTGGAATGACTAGTTTAACAGATTTTTTGATATTTGCTGAATACCAAGTCCACATGAGATAGATGACACAACATTGCATTGTTTTCTTTATATAGTATTTATGACTTATCTACTTGTTAGAAATGCGCTAAAAAATGACACCCGCTGATTTTACACGGTTGTGACAATATGGCAGGGTTTTCCTAGAGAAATCTAGTATGAGGGCGCTAACGTCACTTCCGGCCAAATGTTACGGTCCCGCCAACTTTCCGGCATAATAGTTTGTTCATGTCTAACATTTGCTGAGTCATATATTGCACCTCAAACAACAAATAAATCCCATGTTACAGTATCTTTACTTCCTCTACAGAAAAAAGGACAGTAAAAGAAACAATCTAATTCATAAATCACAGTTTAAGTGTAAGCCTGCTGCCTGCCACTCATCCACCGGCAGACCGACCGGACATCGATCCCCTATTTATTCGGAGC
Organism: Gymnodraco acuticeps; assembly: GCF_902827175.1. NCBI lineage: Eukaryota > Metazoa > Chordata > Actinopteri > Perciformes > Bathydraconidae > Gymnodraco > Gymnodraco acuticeps. The sequence goes on along the minus strand of NW_022989750.1, from coordinate 1,020,016 downwards.
TCCCCAAAAACAAAGCAGTCAATGCCGTCTGACAGTCAATTTGACACGATTTTCAAATTTCTTGAGTAATTATACAGTTTCAGATGAACAGAAATATTGTTTTCTGGCATCACTTTAACATTTTACGGGGGAAATCTGCATTTGGGTATGAGGGCACACGCCTACAGTAAAAGAGGACGCAGTGCCCCTGTTGCCCTGTTTAGACAAAACCTGGTGTTGACAAAATCAGTCAAACATATAAACTTCAAGGCAGAGTACTATACTTTCAAAGGTGTCTCATTGACCACATTTTGCAGTTGTGGCTGGTAATTAGCTTGTTGAGTAATTGGTGGAATCTTAAACAGTACTTGACACCAGGGGCAGAAAAGGAAAGTGTTGGGGACCTTTTCGTTGCTCTACTGTGTGAGGTTTAATTAAAGCCAAATTGAAAAAGTAGTTTTACCTCATTTGAACATTGCTTTGGACATACAGTAAGCCACGGCCAAATTGGTAAATGTAAAAGCTAACTTCAATGTATTGAATTGGGTTATTTTCTCTCTTCCCAGAATAGTTTTCTTAATAACCAAGACAGTCATGCCCGTAGCATATATACAAATTATGCACTGGGTAAAATGAGTAGATAGATCTATGAGGAAGAGTGGAAAGAACTCAGGAGAAAAGTTGTCTAGCAGGAAAAACCATAAATACACACTCACCAGCAGCACTCGCACACAAACTCTCCAGAGCCATTCTGCACATTACCAGGTTGGAGTAAAATCAATTAATGTCAATGCAATTAATACAACTATTACAGAGGGGGCTATTACATTTCAAGTGTATGGGAACTGAAATAAAAGCTTTTAATTTTGGTGCAAATCTAATTGGGTTGAGAAAAAGCTTTCATCTTAAATTTGAAATTTTTTAATAATGAAATGTTACCTGTCATTCCAAAAATAATAATCTGCAAAGGCAGAGAATACACAAGAGAGAGCAAGTGGAAGAAGAAACAGGGGATTTGCTGTTTTAATTGGTCATCAGGTTGGTAGGTTGGTATTGTGTGTGTGTGTGTGGGAGGGGTGTGTGTGTGTGTGTGTGTGTGTGTGTGTGTGTGTGTGTGTGTGTGTGTGTGTGTGTGTGTGTGTGTGTGTGTGTGTGTGTGTGTGTGTGAGGTCTAATAGTGCAGTCTGAACAAGCTCCCCTAACATTCATTATTAGTTGATTAAAAAGAATCAGCCTCTCTTATGCTAATAGTGGCATAGAAATAGAAAGGCAGCAGCGCTGGGCTGAGGCTCCTTCTGCATGCTAAATCAAGGGCACATTACTTATTCATGCTAATAAATTGAAAGTCATGTTGGGATTGATTTCCATTATTGTGAATGGCTGTGACAACAGTGTATTCTGTGCGAAACAGGGTAATCGTTGTTATATAGGAGGTGAGATGCCATCCAATATAAAAAAAACTAAAACACTTCTCACCTCCTTCTGAATGTTATGTTAAACAACATTAGTGATCTTTCAAATACATCGATTGATTCAGGCTGCAGTTTTCATACCAACCATTCCTTTTTAAATAGTTTACAAGCCATTTAAACATTGTGATACATTTAATATAAAGTTCATTAATCTGTGCTGCATTACCAGTTCAGCATTTTTAACGGCAAGCAACATTTTTGCTGTAATCTCAAAGGCTATGATTTATGCTCTTATTAAAAGGTCCCATGACATGGCCATTTCTACTGATCATAATTCCATTGTTGAGGTCTACTAGAATAGATTTACATTGTTCAATGTTCCAAACTCACATTGGTTTCTCATACAGCATCTCTGTATAGTATGTGTATTCACCAGGTATTCACTCTCTGTCCTAAACGGCTTTTTGGAGCTCCTGCCCCCCCCCTCCCTGTGAGCCCACTGTGCTCTGATTGGTCAGCTCACCCACTCTGTTCTGATGAGTCCACCACCGTTACAGCGGAACATCAGTGATTATGTGTTACCATGGCGTTTGTTAGCAACCAGAAAATGTTACCAGTAATGACAAACATATGAGAATGCTGCGTGCATGGGGTTAGGGTGCCGTGTTGGCGGGACGTTACGGGGCTCGCTGCTGCGAGGAGCGGACAGTGTGAGCTGGGTTAATTCCCTGGTTACTGCGAGACAGTGAGACATCGCAAATGGACGTGGGAAGGGGGGGGTGCTGAGGGCCCATCTGCGAGGCTCCAGTAGCACCCTCCCCCCGCACCCCCAAACGCGGCACACCTACAGTGTAAGCACGCCACAGTTTCGCTGCTGAGTGTGTGTGTGTGTGTGTGTGTGTGTGTGTGTGTGTGTGTGTGTGTGTGTGTGTGTGTGTGTGTGTGTGTGTGAGGAGCTCCACGGATTGGTCCATTTGGGTATAGTCACATCACTGTACCCAGGAAGAAAAAGATACATCTCCAACGAGGCGTTCTGGGCCGGCACAGACAGGTATTTTCTGTGTTAGAGTTTTACTCGCTGCAGGGTGTACATTGAGGGTTTGTGACTCTGCAGACCGTTTACATGCATAACAACCTTCATAACACACAAGGGGACGGTTAATAACCGGAAAAGCATGACATGGGACCTTTAAGCATAGTTCCGAGATTGGAAACCTGTGCCCTTTTGTATTTGAACAAATAACACGTAAAGTTCTAGGTAGCAGGAAAGCTAGAAAGACTTCATCTTGTAGTCAGAAGGCGTTCTCTGTGTTCCCCTATATTCCCATTATGATTTTCTTGGTGTTATATATGTCCTGCTCACCCCTCACTTCCCATTTGGCTTACCCCTCTCTGTTTCAGGATTTGCTTGCTTGCCTTTATACGAAGAAGCCTTTATATACATGTTGAAATAGTCATAATTATTATTTTCAACATCAGCCTCCCTGAAATCTTTCTGCTTCCATTTTGTTCTCCCTCCTCCTCCTTTCTTTTTCCCCGGTACTTATCGTTAACACCTCTCTCATTACAGGTGTTAATTGCAGATATATTATACTACTTATTACTGCCAATTGGCTAGTCCATCATTGCATCAGCTTTCCTGTTCATTTATTCTGTTTCTCTTTTCAATCCAACTCTGCCAGGGTTATGGCAAGGGATATACTATAGGCATCCTCCCCACTGAAAACATTGTGTGTCTTTTGCATGCTTGTGTGTGTGTTTTTGCCAGTCTTGTGACACAGTGTTGATGTATATGCATCACTGAGTGTTTATTTGTAAGCTGCAAATCTGTGTGTATGTTCAAGATCATCTGCCTCTGCAAGTGTGCCCATAAGAATATGCACATGTGTCTTTGAGCATAGATACAACTGTATAGGAGACAAAGAGACTAAGAGCATTTCAGTGAGTGTGTAAAAGACAAAAAACTAACTGTGTGTGTGTGTGTGTGTGTGTGTGTGTGTGTGTGTGTGTGTGTGTGTGTGTGTGTGTGTGGTGTGTGTGTGTGTGTGTGTGTGTGTGTGTGTGTGTGTGTGTGTGTGTGTGTGTGTGTGTGTGTAGGCTTCTGAGCGGCTCAGTTGAAAACCTAGTAGCTGACAGGCTGTATGCCTGGACCTCCATCTCATCTCCACCACCCTGCTACACTGTTCAGCTGGGTGGCTGGCTCATTACAGACCCGCACGTGATCACACACACACCATTTTTTGCCATTGTCATATTCTCCTCCTTCTCTCTCTCCCAACTTTTTTCCCCTCCCTGCTTGCTTTCTCCTCTCTCTTCATGGTGTCACTGTCACATTTTCTTCTATCACTCCCGACACATTCTACTTTTCTTTTTTTTTGTCACTAGTTCTTCTATTTATTATCCTTTTTTCCCGACATATTGCTTTCGTCTCTCTTCCACTTCACTCTCACTCCGTTAGCCATTTTCCATTCTCCAGCTCTAGTTTTCTCACACCGTATCTCTTTCTTCCATTCAACCCAAACTGTCTTTCTCTGTCTGACTAAAAGTCAAAGCACCAGAGGGAGGGAGAGAGGGAAGGAGAAGGGAGGACAAGTAAAGTAAAGAAAAAGCAGGAGCAGAGAAGGATATGTGACAAATAAAAAGACAGAGGAGATTTGCTATTTGAAAGACACGGAAATAAATGTCAAGGGGAAAGTCATGGAAGAGGACTGGAGGATGACGCACTGCGAGTCCCTTGTGTCGACAGGTCACACTAACTCAGGGACATCATCAGTACAAAATCCTCCACTAAATTCATCCTCAGTTAAAATATTAAAAACAAAATTCTAAGTATTTAGAAAATGTACCATTGCAAAATCTCATATGCAAACGTCACCTGTCCATTTGTTGTGAGTAAATATTATGAGGGCAGATGTAAATGTTTTAAATGAAATGCATCTACGTCACATATGTGTTTAACAAATATAAACCTGTGATTTTTGTAGTTTTCTGGATATTATTGAGGCAGTCTTGATTGCTTGAGATGAATGCTGACAGTATTCTGGTACCCTGTGCTCATGGGGCTGCCTATCCTTTGTCTGCCTAAAGAGGGTGCTGTGGACTCAACATTTAATGAGCAATCACAGAAGCCTTCACTCCACTCTGCTGGCACTGCAGGCTGCTGAGATGATCGGGCTACTGTTCAGCAGATCATGTGATTCACACTTTCTCAAACGGCTGGGCCGCTGCTGTACAGGGGCTGAGAATAGCACACTGTTTGTGGTAATAACAGTTTGAGATGGGGATGTGAGACAGTGTGAATAACAGCATTTATATTTGTCTCTGGAATCATTTTTCTACATTTTCCAATCTATGAAACAGCTGAAACCGTCCAGGGGTGGTTGGGTGTCTGTGTCACATTTTAACATATAAAACTGAACGTGCAACAGCTTAAGTGCATTGCCAGTGAACTAACATATTTTAAACGTATTATTAATACAGTTGACTAAGAGAAGTCAGCTAAAAAGAAAAGAGAATGGTGCCGTTTGCAAATGTGTTTTATATTGTTTTATATAGACCAGACACCTGATTCAAAATAATGCAGCTACAGCTTGCTCCTGTGTTTGTACAGTCGCCAAATGAGTTTAACCAAATCAAAATTGTTCAGAATAACTTGTGTGACATATAAGAAAGTGTTCTTTAACCGATGACCGTCACATGGTTCTTTCAAGCAACTGGATGACATTTTTTGTCTTTGTTTCATTGGCAATATCTCTATCTATAAAATATGTATTTTATGTACAGCACTTTGGCTCGACCAAAAATCGTTTATAAATGTGCTATATAAATAAAACTTGATTTGATTTGATATACGGATATGTTTTTGTTGGAATGAAAAAGTAAGGGGAACACGATATATCTTTTAAATGCCGCTTGTGTGTCAGCATTTTTCACTGATGCTGCTATTGAGAATACTCTAGAAAGGTTGAAGTGTTGTCATTGATTCTTTTCCTGAACAGTTTATTTTCATTTCAATATATCGTTCATGGCCTGCCTTTTTTTATTATTGTCCAGCAATATTTACTGAAATGATAGACAACAAAAAAGGTAGAGGAGATAATAAGCTTTGAAATATGGCAAAGTGAGAAAGGCCGGTAGGAACAGGCAGTTAACAAATTGTTAATAGGTACATTTGTGTTTTAAACACTAAGACACCCCTTAAAGGGTGTGTATGTGAGTCTCTCTCTGTATTTGTGTTAAACCTAATGTCTTCAGTAAATTGAGGAAAGATATATTTTACTACTGGAAGGACAAAGCTTGAGGTGATACAAATGTATGTTTGCTTGGAAATGAATAATCAGTAAATGTTGTTTCGCACTCTTCTTGAGGAAACAGGCCTGACTCCTAAAGATTTACAGTAAAAGGCCTAAGTCATTAACACCTTATGCCTTAAAGAAAGCATGAACATGTGGTACCATTCAGTTTGTCAGTTTTAAAACACTTATATGTCTTAAAATAGGCCTAATGTACAATTCTCGCTTCTTTGAACACAACATTCTGACAAATACTATATCATTTTACTTCCTAGAAGTGACAAACACACCTATCAATGCCAACAGTAACCCGGATTGTAAAGTTGGCTGGCTTGTTTTATGGCTCACAGTCACAATCAAAGCTGTGTGTGGAAGGCCTCTGTTGAGTCTTCATCTGTGTTGGGTTTAAAGGTCAAGGCAACAGGAAGTGGCTAAGTGGCTTATGAAGGGGCGGGCACAGACGTGGCCAGGCTCCATGACTACATGACACATGGCTCTGGGCTCACCATGCCTAATGAAACACATCCAACATTGGGTGATTATTACTAGGGACCGCTGTGACTGAAAGTGTCTGAGTGTGCATTTGTGTGTTCATGAGTGAGTAAAGAGCATGTGTTCAAGTGTGTGTATCCACATAGAGACTGTTGCAAATTACCTAGTGAGTGAGCGGCCGTTGTTTTGGAGCTGAAGAATCGTCCCAGGCCCAAGTCTCCAAGTTTCACTACTCCTGTAGCTGTGATGAACACATTGGCTGGCTTGATATCTGAAGAGGAAAGAGTCATTCAATGTAGATAAAAAGAACTTTCATACCTTATTTTTCATGACAGAACATTTGAGGGGCAACAATGGCTACAGTAAAGCAATATAATCATTCAGAAAATAAAGTGCAAGTTAATATTTAGATTTACTGGAAAAATATATTATTGAAAATATATCAATGTGGACGTAACCCGACCATTTCTGTAACTTGTTCCTGAAATCATGTTAATGTGACCTGCATCAGCCTTTGAAATGTACTGCTCCAATATAATTGTAAGCGGCTTTTGAATAGGCGGCCTCTGTTAAGTGGTCATTAAAGCCCAGAACTCAGGGTTCATTAGTGTCCCCTGTGCCCTAATCAGAGTCGGCCAACGGAAGTACACCACCTGTAGGGGTGTGTGTGTGTGTGTGCACATGAATCCAGGACTTGATTCAACAGCATATGGGCCCATAAACACTGTGTTCTCTGGTCTCTGTGTTGTTTAACACCTACAGTTAAGCCTCCTGTCATATGCAACTAGGTTGATCAAACTGAAAATGCACTCACTTCATGTTTAGTTTTTAACCAACTTCATTTTTAAACTAATATGTATCTTCCATTAGTACTATAAAACCTTTTCAAAACTTGAATTGTGGCACAAGTTATAAAGATTATACGATCTAGTATCTTGTACTTTTAATGAACAATAAGCCAATGTCCTCGTTTAATTAATATGTGTGTGTGTGTGTGTGTGTGTGTGTGTGTGTGTGTATATGTACAGTATGTGTGTATGTATTTGCATCAGCGCTACCTCTGTGCATGACTCTCCGGGAGTGCATGTGTTCGAGCGCACTGCAGAGCTGGACGAAGTACTTCCACACCGTTCTCTCTGGGATAAGCCTCCTCTGCTTCTTAAAGTGCTGTAGAGTAAACACAAACAGACCAAATCAGAAAATCAAAAAGCAACAGAAAGAAAGAACAGCTCAAATATTTTAACAGGAGTGGGAAAATGTCTTGTGTGGCATGGAATACCAAAATGGTAGAAAATGGTGGATGTCTGTGTGTGTTTGTATAGCATGCATCCCCAGCCAGTCCCCAGCTCTGACTCCAATGCTAATGGAACCCAGATCCCTCTCCTCCAGCCGGTCCCCTCCTAACCGAGCATTGGCTCATTTTCTCTATGGCCTTCAATGGAAAGCACATGCATTCTCGGAACAGAGAGGAAATGTGTGGTACCTTCCAAAACTGCCCCATCTGGCACACAGCTCTTTTTTAGGTACAGCTTTCAATGGCACAGTGGTCACAGTTGTTTTTGGTTTATTTATTTAATTTGGGAAGTTGTGTTGTATCATCAAGAGTTTCGTCCATCCCCAGAGAAGCCACGATGGTGACAGAGTAGACATAAAACAACTTAGGCCTTGTGCATTTTTGATTGACAGTGGCTATAATCAGCGAGTAAGTCTTCCTCAAACAGCAGTAGGTAAGACTAGGTTTGATGAGTCCTGCCCTTAAATTAGAAATGAATCATTTTGCACAATCTTTAGGGAATCTTACCAAGAAAAACGTTTATTAAGAGCAACAGTACATAAGTTAACCCTAAGTAACAAGATAAATAAGACCTGACTGACATTTTTCCTTCGCGATAAACTTAAACCACATTGTAATTCGATTTTTTAAATCTAATGTTATATTTATAATATAACATACTGCAAAATGATGATTACCTACATTACAAACAGGACACATACATTAGCAATGGGAACTGTGTCACAAACTTGCTCTTACCACAACTACTGAAAGACATTGAGATAATTGCTAAGCAACACTGCAAAATGCAACTTCAAACATGATAATCGAACGGAATCAAAACTTGTGACAGTGTCTTCCTGCGTCACCATGTTTCCTGTTGTTCTGTTCCAACCAATGCTGTGCCTCCTCAGGGTGTTCTCTTAATCAGGCTACAATATGTAAACACTACATTAGGTAAGTATATAGTAGGAACAAGGTATACCCATTATAGAAATAGAATAACCGTCACTAGTGTGGTCAGGGGTCATGGGGGTGAAAAGACAGAAATGTTTGAATTACTGGTGCATAGACTTGGCAAAACAACGTGAAAGAGATGAGCGAAAAGAAAGACACAGAAAGGGAGACAGGAGAAAGTGAAGCTTTAGACTGAAGTACGATAAAGAATGTAGGTTATAGGTGAGGGTAAGAGATACAGAACATGAAGGAAGGTATGAGAAAAAGAGAGGGATGGAGGAAGATAGAGGGAGAGGGAGGGAGGGATAGACCTTGGCCTACATCCAAACAAAGCCTCAGTGAGAAGCCATTCTTCCCTTGCCCTCCAATTTCCATATCAGAGGACCGTTTGATGTCAATGGGGAAGCCCACCAACACCACCCTCCTCCTCCTCCTCCTCCTCCTCTTCCTCCTCTTCTCCATGCCTTTAACAGCAAACACTGCACATGCAATATTCTGTAAGTGCATGCAAATCAAGGACCATTTGATTTCATTTGAATTCTGAGATGGTCCGAGAGAGAGAGTTATAGAGATTGAGGGAGGGAGAAAAAAAGGGAGGAGAGAGCGGGTGTGGAGGATGGAAAATCAAAAAGAATAAAAAATGTTAAATTCATGCATGGGAAGGGGGGGGGGGGGGGGTCTGTTTTACATATGGCACACTGTTCGAATGTGTTTACTTCACATTACAGCCTGGGGGGGGGGGGGGGGGGGGGGGGGCTTATACGTGGCACACACCTCTGGACTGCCACGGTAACATTAGAAAAACAAATCATTTAGAACCGGGAAGGAGACAAATGGTGAGGAGGAGGGTAGTGTACTTGTGTTTACGACTGTATGCTGTCATCAGCTATAAGGTGACACAGCCTGAATGCTAAGCTAACTGGTCTGTATGTTAAGTCCATCACTCAACATGTGGGTGAGTTTCTTTTTCTATGGTTGTGTCTGCACATTTTTATGTCCGTACTGTATGTATGTATGTAGTGATTTGTGTGTGTGTGTGTGCGTGTGTGTGTGTGTGTGCGTGTGTGTGTGTGTGTGTGTGTGTGTTGGATATACCAGATATGTGTTAGTGTGTGTGCTGAGCCTGCCATGTTCACTCTCTTGTACCACTAATCCTCGCCTCTCCTAATTTGCTGTGCTGAACTGCGCGGATGTGGAGCTGCTGAGTATGACTGCAAACAGCTTGTCGAGCTATGTCGAAACAACGCTGCGGCATCATTTATGCATGGGAGACCAGGCTTTTTATATGCACACCACTAATTTGCTATACCGGCAGGTTCTTAGAATAACTGGGGGTTTGGTCTAACTCAAAGCCGAATAACAGGACGAGCATGGGTTGTAATCGCAACCCATTTTTGAACAAGGCTTTTCTTTCTGCTCCAATTCTTACAACAAATTCTCTCCACAAAACGCCTTGCTGGTATGGGTTAAAGATACGGTCAACTTTACACATTCACGTGGATCAAAGCTGCAATTTCTATAATTTAATCATACAGAAATGTGCTTATATCTCAACTTAATATTGACTTAACTGGTTGAAACCGTAGAAATGTTACATCTATTTTCTCACCAAGATAATAAAGCTGGACAGACTTCTTTAGTGTGGCAACATAGTAATGTACAGGGGGGGGAACAAACTATTAAAACCAAATTCCTTCATTACAATATTACCACAGATTACAGCTTGCATGAAAAGATCTCACCTCAAGATTTAATATATAAAACATTTAAGGAAAATGTGAGATGAAAGCCACATAAGCTGAGCATTTCCCCCATACCCCCTACAAACAACACATGCTGGATCTTTATGAGCATTAATCATTGCTTGATTCTTAACAACTTCCCTTTGACAGTCTGCAGACTGCTGGGATTAAAGGAGGTTGCGGGAAGCATTATATTAGTTGGTTTTTGGTTTCAGCATTGAATGGATGAGTCAGATTGACTCAGTGTCCAGGTAATACAAATCCTGTAAAAACCACAAACCACTGACCGACTGCGAGCATTCCTTCATTTGTTAGAAGACCACGTCAGCAGTTTGCTGCCTCCTCGCCAGGATTCCTTTTGACACCAAATGTGTGATATGAGGTTGGACTGGGTCTTTTATGAAATATTATATATACTGGAACTTTCTTACTTGATCTTTGGTAAATCTGATAAACCAAGACAGTTTATTGTGTTTCCTTTAAGGCTTGCATGAAGTTTTTCATGATGACATCAAAAAAATTCTGCCTCACCTCCAGAAGTGTGGGTTAGAGTGTTTGATAGTGGGTTTCTCACTGTAGAGGTTAGGGTTGTGATTCCTTACCTTGATCATCCGCGAGAGGTCCCCTGCATCCGCCAGCTCCAGGACTATGTTCAGCTCATTGTCTTCAATAAAAGACGCATGGTACTTTATCACATTGGGGTGGTTCAATTGCTGTGGGAGAAAAAAATGGTCATTAAGAAAATTTAAAAAAAGGAGACATTTTGATGACACTTGTCTCATTAAGGGCTTCACACTATCTGATCAGTCAGTTATTGAAGAAGCTACAGACAGTTGCATCCTATGCTAACTGTCAAACAATTTATTTCAAAACAACCCCATCAGCTGATAAACAAGGTTCATGTTAGGAGTTTTGGAATCCACTTGTACTTTCATCACCAATTAAATCAAACCAAAATTCCATATTAGGTAAGTGTGGACATAATGAGACGGTTTTGTCCTTCAGTGTGACAAAGCTGGATGGGATGTCACAACAATCCCTCTGTCTGTGATGACAACAACCCATGTGTGAAACACAGACACGCACACGCACACACACACACGTCTGACAGGCTGACATGGCTGGCAGTCAGAAAAACAAGCATCCCATCTCTGGCTGAGATTCCTTCCTGTTGGTTGGTCAATAAGGCAGGAACAGCATTCCCTGTAGTAAACAAAAAGTCTCTATCCATCCAGAGCAAGAAGAAAAAAGGGGAGGGAGGGAGAAAGGCGCAATGAAGGGTAAGAAACAAATGACACAGTGACACAGACAGCAAAAGAATGATGGAGACAGGGCAGGGTGAAGAGGGTAGGGAAAGAGAACAAAGGTGAGGTAGGAAAAAAGGAGCAGCAGAGGGATAAGATGAGCAGAGTTAGAGAAGGGGGGGAGGGAAAAGGGAGAGATAGTGATATGTGGAAAGCAGGAGACATGGAGCTGTGTGGCATGGCAATGTAGTGTGCGGGGGGTGGGGGGGCGTGATGAGAGCAGACGGAGCAGTGTGACACGCGTCCTCCACTCGGCTCTGCTTTCTCTGCTGTGATTAAAGAAATGTTCATGCTCCGGATGATGCCGAGGAGAGCGCAGTACAGTACACTACGCAACACTACACTCTCCACTCCGGCTCTGCATCCTTCCACAATCCCCTTCCCCATTCGCTCTCTCTTCCCCTTCCTCATATCTCCATCTTTCCTTCTCCCTCTCCCTGTCCTCTCTTGCCAGATGTATTTTTGGCTCAGAGTGGCAGTTGTGCACGGCTCCACACTGTAGCACAGCCAAGGTGTGTTGACAAGTCCCCCCCCCCCCGCTCTAACACCCCCACCATCCCACACCTCTCCCACTACTTGAACCTCAGGCACAGGATACAGAGAAATAAAGAGATGTGTTCACATGCAGATGTTTATGTAAATGGTGGATGCAATACAACAATCATTCATTGGGATATCACATTGCGTGATTATGTAATTACACAAGCTGGCTGAGACCCGCCAGCGTGTGTAATTACTTAATCATGCAAAACTCTAAGTGATATATTTGGTGAGCTGGTGATGTGTTTCAAAGAACGACTAGATACTGACTAATGCAATCGGATGGTATAAAATGAACCGTGATGAAACGTTGGGTAACAGTGTCTTTACAAACGGAATGACATGCTAATAGGTAAGCCGCAGGTAGAACAATTATCAATGATATTAAAGATACATTTTTTGTTATATTCTAGTGTCCTTCAGCAATGAAATATGATACAGATTTCAATGTCCATCACCAGCACAAACACGATATTGATTTCTTTCAATTCACTGAACAAGAAAATTAGAAGATGTGCAATGTTGGGTTGTTTATCAATTACAAGATAAAGTAAATATGTGCTAAACTTATACAAATAAAGTAAAAGGCTTCACTGGAAAACCCAAAGATTATAAAGTGAATTTATAGTGTGCGACCGGGTTGAATTAAGCTAGTTGCTGCCAATTCTCTGTCTCGTCAGTAAACCTCTGGTATAATCTAATCAGATGCAGACAAGCACACACACACACACGCACCATTTTACAGAAACACAAAGCACAGAGTAGCAAACACACAGACATCATTACAGCTTCTCACTGCTGATTAGGGCAGATCATTAGTCTCCAGAATATAATCCAGGCTTGATAGTAACCCACAAGCGAGAGGAATTTACAGCTGTGGGATTTCAGGAATGGTGAAACTAGACGATTGGCAGGGAGCGGGCTATTTCAGCAACACAACATTCCTATCAGCGAGGATTTAGACAAAAGGGCAGAGGTGAGAAGTGAGATTCTCAAGTTGAAATCATCATGTCAGAACGGGAGGAAAATACAGATGAATGAGCAGACAAACACAGACGGACAGACAAACAAACAAATAGGCAGCAGACTGTTGAGAGGCCATGAGTATAAGTGTGTGTGTGTGTGTGTGTGTGTGTGTGTTGTGTGTGTGTGTGTGTGTGGGTGTGTGTGTGTGTGTGTGTGTGTGTGTGTGTGTGTGATTCCAGTCAGTCCATGCCAGTGTGCCTCTCATTATTCTGATTTGGCTGTATCTCCTGTTGGCCTGTCTAGCGGGGGATAAGGCAGAAGGACTGTCTCTCTCTCACACTCAGCCCTTTATTATCAGGCTGGCTGGGCAGCGCAGGGCCGGGCATAACTTCCATGTTCACTAGCAATCAGCTTACAGGATGAAAAGAAGGGAACAAAAATCTCTGAGGGGGGGGGGGAGCAGGGAGAGGGAAATCAGGAGGGATGGATGGATAGACATAAAACTGGGTGAAAAGGAGTGAAGAGATCAAGGAGTGAGCAGAATGGAAACAACACGTAAAAAGAGTACGGAGGACGAGGATCCGTGTAATTAGAGAGAAATAAATGCATAAAGGAAAACTTAGTTGGCAAAGTATGACATTTAACCCCGCCCTGACCCCTGTTAGGTGGTCAGGGATACAGAGCGCTGTCTGCTGTCGTCAAGCCAATGATCTGCTACTCAGATTACAGCTCTCCACAGGGTCTCCACTGCAGCTCAGTATCGTTGTCTTTGATTGGCAAAAACAGCCCCGGGACCTTCACTGATGTGTTTGAGTGGTACAAACTAATTGGTTTTGTTTTATTCCACTAATGTGTATGTGTGGTGGTGTGTATGCACACAAACTGCCTGTAGTGCACGGGCGTGCGCACAAAGGCTTCCTATATGGTGGGAAACGCTGCGAGGAACGCACACACACAATCAATCCACAAACACGGACGGCTCTGACACACATCTCGGATCTTGCAGACAGGGGTAGATATCGAAGCTGTCATTAGTTTGTTCATTAGTATTTGAGAGCATCCCAGCTGACACATGTTTAAGGTGGTTTGATAAATGAGAGCCCCACTTAATGGGAAGGGGAAAAAAGTAAAGCAAAAAGGGAGGAGGTAAAATATCAAGAGACACATGTGGGAGACTGCTAAATGTCCATGCTGATGCACTGTTGCCCGGCTCTAAACATTAAAAAAAGATCACAAACAATAGTTTTGGCATTTAAAAAAAGAGTCAATGTGAGCCTGGAGGGATGTTACACTGATGCTCCCCTGCACACACAAAAGCTTAGAGACATGTGGAGACAGTAATACACATGTACTGTACACTCACACACTCATTCTCTCGTGTGCAAAATACACAAATACTCAAACACCCCTCTGCATTCATAACCATGCAAGGAAGCACGCACACACACATCAACACACAAATCCAAGCCGTCTGGTGCAGATCAATTGTTTTCCTGTGGTGGAAGGTCTCAGCTGAGGCACCTTAAGAGAACAGAACGCAGCGTATGACGCCGTCTCCCTTCTCTCTGGTTCTTTACCTTAAGGAGATCTATCTCTTTGATGCAATCTTGCCGAGCTTTGGCATCCATCAAGTCGAATATCTATCAAGAGATCAAAAGGGGAGAGAGGGAGAAAAAGAGAGAGGACAGAGAGGGGTGTTATGACATATTCAAGTAATGCTAAGATGGAGAGATGTAAAAAATAAAACAGGGGGGAAAAAAATACTAAACCGAAAAACATGGTTGCTGTTATCTAGAGGGTGGCGTTGGAGTGACTACAGGTATTTCAAATCTGAGTAACACACACATATGCCTGTGTAAGGTGTGTGTGAGAATATGTGTATACATGCTCAACCAGAACAGCATATCCTCATGTGGGTGTGTAATATATGAGTGTATAAGTCAGTGAATAATACTGAATGTACAGTATGTGCATGTCTGCAATAGTGTGTGTGTGTGTGTGTGTGTGTGTGTGTGTGTGTGTGTGTGTGTACAATCTTCAAAACAGCTGAGTCACATTGTTAAGGTAGATTAGCCTTCACAGTCATGTTGCACTTAAAAGAACAATGGAATTTAGCAATTGTTTCATAAATAAAAGAACAGAATCTGCTTCTCTGTTCTTGTCTTTTTCAACTTACTGACATGCAATTTATTTTTCAGAGTGTGTGTTTGTGTGTGAAGTTTGTGTGTGTGTGTGGATTCATGACTTTTTCTTAAGTCGAATATATACTGCATGCAGGTGAGTGAAAGTGCCTGAAAGTGTGAGTATATTTGGCTGTCTGTTTGTGTTAGCCTAGTGACAGACTGACAACTTGTCCCGGGTTAACTCTTCATGAGGACATACAGAAAAAGCAAGAGTGAAGAATAGTTCAACATCTCTCTGGCTGAATATTTTGGCTACACCCGGTATCCAAAGTGATGTGTTCGACTGTGTCTCACCTGGACTTTTTTCAGGGCGACTGACGTGTTGTCCAACAGGTACCTCGCCCGCCACACCTCGCTGAACTGGCCACGTCCAATCTTCTTCTCGATCTGGAAGTTTGCCAGTGAGTTATGCCCCATGTCTGGTTGTAATGGTTTCTGAATAATAAAAAAAAAAACACATTTTTAGAATTTGTGCACCTACTAGCTTTTTCACACAGCATATGCGCACACATATTACAAGGGGGGAAAAGGATTAACGGACATTTTGCAAAAGTATTTATCTGCCAACCAAGTGCAACCATCTCCACATTACTGAATGAGGGAATGTTGGTGAGGCCCCAGATTCTGTAAATTGTTTTGCTGAGAGGCTGCTCTAGGCTGCTGATGATTTGACTGGCATTAGGCTGATGTGAAGCTGAGAGTCCTTGTAAAATATGCACACCGCTGAACCATATTAGCTCATTTAAGCCCATAGATGGAAGAAAGTTCATTTTTCAAAAAGTAGTTCACATAGATCATCGTGATCTATGACAGCATCATGCAGGACCTGGCAGAATGTCTTGGAAGTCACTGACATGTTGGCACCAGACATTTACTTCCGATTACTAGTTACAGTTTTTTTTCCATTGTTTTATATTTTGATTGATTATTTTCCAATGTACTTGCTAGGCAGATAAATGAATCGCCACTGGTGGCATGGGTTCTCCTTAGTAGCTTAAAATGACCTCTCTTAAGATAAACTGAAAAAACGATTTCTCTAGAGGGACGTACAACATTTCACACATATTTGGCAATCTAATCATGCTGTGACCAACCGAACTTGGTTTTTAAGGTCACAGGAATCCAGAGTCCTCTCCCTTCTTTTGTCTGACAACTTGTATTACTGACAGACTAAAGGACTTCTCACAACATGATTTGTTGTCCAGGCGGAGACACTCACCTTCTACTATAAATAAATAGAAAAAACATTCAAAAATAAACCAGAATGAGCCAAGATATGATGTGTGAAAAAAAGCACATAGCAGCCTGTGTGACCTTTCCAGGCTTTTGGTAAACGTGTACAAGGCTTCAGCGGGAGCCAACAGAAGGTGACAGATATCAGAATGCTACATGTCACCAGCACTTCTGCCAGTGTTGCCGTGGGAGCAGCTCAGGGGCAAGCTACTCGGGACAGAGGTGTGCAAACAAAGTGGGAAGAAGGTCAAAAATTAATTTCCCAAGCACTAAAACTCATAAGAAGGGAGTGCCATGTTACTCAAGGTAACTTGCGTCTTGTAATTTTGAGTTATATACCATCAGACCAGAGGCTTAAAAAGATTCCCTTAGCCACCTGGGCATTATTTATTTATATATATATATATATATATATCTCTGGTCTGATGGTTTATAACTCAAAATAATTATATATATATATATATATATATATATATATATATATATATATATATATATATATATATATATATATATATATATATATATATATATAGGGAAGACAATGAATCCCAAGGAAAAAAACAGCAACTGAAAATCAATCCAAAATACTGAAAAAGGAAACTTGTTCACCTGTTAGTACGGCGGCAACCAATTATTATTTTTACTTTTGACCAATCTGATTTTCTTTAAAACAATTTTCTTTCAATTTTCATATTGCTGGTCCAGTACAAATACAAAACATATTCATTTCATATTTGAAACAGCCATCCACTGATTATTTCAGCATTAGTGATAAGATAATAGTGCCTTAGTATAAGGCAATGTTAAATGCTGCCATCACTCATTTAAATGTATGCAGACAAAACCAAACCCAAAGACTGAACATTTCTTGCAAAGATTAACCAATGGATATATTTACAAATACAAAAAAACACACATTGACAGTGAAGGGAAGAACGACTACTAACACAATTGCTCATGGGTGGTGGGGGTTGTTTTGGCAACCAATTTAAGCATTTCATTGTTTTTTCAAAGTTGAAAGTTGACAGCCAAAGGAAGACGAGCGAGCCAATTAGATGCCCAGTCCAATTAACACTTAACACCGTCGAGGTGTGTGTGCATTTTTCAGCATGACACCGCCATCACCGAGCTGTCTGAGAGTCACTGTGACAGAGAGCATGAGACACTGCTTCACAAACCTTAGTGCAACATCGCTTCAGCTCGAGAAAAAAAGAAAATGCTCTGCTAATAGCGACCACTGAATGTTTTAACAATAGTAACATATTGTTCACTTTGGACTTAAAGTGAACACACATAGAAGAGAGGTATAATACTTAAATAAGTACAGGGTAGGACACATTGAAAGTGTGACCATATTGTGCAGTGACTTGTCAAAATGGTGACAGAAGCATTTGTGCAAGGATGCAGGATGGACAGATCGAGGTATATACATTCAGAGACAGAGAAAGAGAGACAGTGAAAAAGGGAGAGAGTGAGATGGGGGGGGGCAAAGAGGACGAGAGAGCATTGCTTTCATTCGCTGCGTGGTAGCTTGACAAATGTTAGCATGAGCCTCTAAAGCGCTGTGACAACCGCCTGCTGAGAGCACAGTCTTGCTAATGTGTCCTGGCATGCCAGCCCCCTAATCACACATTTACATATGCAATGACCTACATTTGCATGTCAGATCGCACACTGTCCGGCATGATTAACAGTGGGCACCTCCCCGTGTGGAGTCGCCCTGGGTGGCAGCAGAGGCCGTGCGAGGGCAGAAGAGAGGGCTGGAGGGAGGGCGGCTTTTTTGGCAGCCAAGGGGCCGGGCTGCCAGGCAGGATTATGTCAGCCAGCGGCCCCGGCATTAGACACTTCATTAGAGCTAATCTGTTTAGCAGTGGGCAGTGTATGTAAACTTCACAGGCCATTTGCGGCACCTCTTCGCCCCCTGGCCTGGCCTTCAAAGGGCAGCCAGGCCGAAGCTGAGTGACAGGCCGTCTCATCTGCCGCACACGGGTGTCACACAATCAGGAGCTCCCAGCTGAAACACAAGGCCCCGACAAACACACACACACACACACACTTACACACAAGGAAGGAAGTCACAGAGGAATGACCCTGAATGACACAGGGGTCAGTGTCTGAACAAAACTGGAGGGGGGGGGGGGGTTATAGACTGCTGCTTCTAAATGTGATTGTGTGTATGTTAAATATAATGGTGGGATCTAAAGATGGAGGGTGGCCTAGTAGACCTTTCCTCCTTGTTTATGTGAATGAGTTAAGTATGGCACATGTTCTGTCAAGGATACATGGGCTCCCATTCTTATAAAATGGGTGAACATTATTCAAAAAGTCTGAAAACCAAGCAACAAAACTATCTGAAACCACTTTTTTAAACTTGCAAGACATATCTCTTATTACCTTACAATGTTGAAGCAAAAATAAAATGCAGCTCCTTTAACACAGGCCAAAGTTGAATCATTTCGAATTTGAGATCGCAAATGAAATGTTAGAAATAATGAAACTTACTCCAGACCTTGACTATAAATGAATGCAGAAACATTCATCAGTTTGAGGCTGATTGATTACTACCGTCTCATTCTGTTCTGAGCGTGATGCTACAGACTTTCTTCATGTTTTGCTTGACTCACATTTCTGGGGTGTGCTTACTCTTTTCACTCGCATCTTTCTGGTTTTGTGATGGGGACAAGCTGCAGGGGATGGAGATAAGTGGCAGGCGCGCAAGGCATTATGGGTAACGTCTGTGAGGGACAGCGTGTCTTGAGTATAAAGGTGACACACAACCGCCATGGGCAACTCACTAGCAGGGGGATTGAAAGAGAGAAAAGAGAAGGGAGAAAGAGAGGAGGAGAGAGAGACAGGGGGAGAGCAGACAGACAGCCCATCGGAGGAAGTGTGATTCGGGCGGCCCAATAATGACACCATTGCCAAACACAACTGACAAGCCACATGGAGAGTGGAAGAGGGAATGCGGAAGACAGGGAGAGGGAGAGAGAGTGAGAGGGGGGAAAGACAAGCAGCAGAGGGGCGAGGGTGTGATGTGACAGCCAAGCATGTGCCAACGGCTGCCACAGAAAGGCCAGCGGCGGCAGAGAGGTGCTGGCTGTCTCCCAGAGAGAGAGGGAGAGGAACCGGGGGCACATCCACGCAGAGCCAGCTAAATTAAAAAATGCATCTCTACATTTTAACATAATAAACCCCGCATTTTGCCACACTCTAAATCAATAGAGAGAGCTGCACATTTCAGCGTGGATGCGGTCAATTAGATTAGATTAAGAAATAGGAGGTAAGGAGAGGAGATAAGAATGAGGGTCCCAGGCCGTGGTTCATGGTCAGAGAAATAATTCCACCAGAGCCCGCTGAGATCACCGATTCAAAATCTGAATAAGCTGTTCACCCAATACAGGTGATGTTGTATTTATGTTTATGTTATTAGCAGAAGTAGTGGCCAACAATCAGTGCAGTAAAACATATCAATTAACAATTATAACGCACAATAAATAAACATGTTCTGCTTGTTGAGTGCTTGGATGAAGAAAAGGGGATTTTCAGTCTATTGGGTTATTTCCTCTTTTGCATGCTTTTCAGGATGGACTATGATTTCCATGAAAGTGACAGATGACTGTGGATGTATTCTCCAAGAGAGACAGGGATACAAGGAGCAGCGGAGGCAGCAACTGGCAGGCAGCGAGGCCTCCCGCCCCACCAGCCACCTGCCCCCCCCCTTGAGCACGGCATCCATGCAATATTCATCCTCAGCCAACCGGCAGGATTCACCCCAAAGGTGCATATCGCTCTTCTTCTCCTCTCAATCTGATCCACAACCGCACCGCCTTGTCTCAGCACGTTCAGACAGATCCGTGTCTGTCAAACTCTGCAGTGACGATCAAAATATGATCTGAGGGGGGCCTCCTCTCCAACCCTCCCACTCACTCAAAGAGCAAATGCGCCATTAAAAATGCACATCTTACCAGCTCCTCTCGTTTACCTAATGCATATGCATCATACCTCCGGGACCAAGAGAAGTGATATTGCAAGCGATACAGAATATCCTTCATCACATATACAATTCAGATTTCTTCAGGAGGAGGCTGGTGATTCTTTTTCCCCCCTGTGCTGCCGAGCAGACTGAACCTTGGGAAAGTGTGAAACAGATGCAGGACTTGTTGAAAGACACCCATCTGGATGCTGCTTAGACTGCCATCTACATACTCTGACTGACTCTCCCACTAAATGTGAAATCAGTTCTGACTTCTTCTGTGAGAGTGAAAAAAAACATGACGCAACGCAGAAAGTTCAGGGTGCTTTCAAGAACCTAAGCAAAAGAAAGTGGGCTTGGAATTAACACTGATGTAAACCGCTAGAAATAGACTGAAAAACGGAGGGAGAAATCATTAAGCCTGAACAATAACACACAATCAACTGCTGGGAGATCAGTGGAAGATCTAGTGTCTGTGTGTGTATGCGTGGGGGGTGTTGCCTAAGTGAAATTAATCATTAGAGCTTTTATCTTTTGTGCGCAACCCAATTATCTTTAATTTTGCAATTACAAATCTCAGAATATAAATGAACCCTCTTGGCAATTCCAGTGTTAATGTTGCAGTGCCCTTGCATACACAAGAACAACAACAACTGAGAGCAAAGGCCTATTTTTAGTGTTGTTTCTTCCTCCAAAGTAAAATCCACATTTACTCTGGGGCATATGGATGATCCTCTTTGTTTAAAGTCTATTCAATAGTTATGGAGGCAAAGACATCCTTCTGGAAAGAAATCAATGGACCTGATGTTGGAGGGCGGTATTAAAATCCAACAATGACCAGATATGCACAGAGCTGTATTGAACCGAGAGAGGCCCTGATCTCCACACACACACACACACACACACACACACACACACACACACACACACACACACCCACACACACACACACACACACACACACACACACACACACACACACACACACACACACACACACACACACACACACACACACACACCCACACACACACACACACACACACACCACACACACACACACACACACACACACACACACACACACACACACCACACACACACACACACACACACACACACACACACACACACACACACACACACACACACACACACACAGAAGGATGCTCGGACTGAAAGGCACAACTTGATTGACGCAAGGAAAAAACGGTTAAAACTGAATATTTACAGTTCCACATAAGATTCCATGGATGAGTGGGTTTTCTAATAGAAGAGTATCAAATGCTTCCCCTTTGTAATTCCACAATCATTATAAAATGTAACAAAATCACATACCAAATGATAAGATTACACATGTCAGTAATAAATCATGTACTGATGTATAATAATATATATTATCATGAGTGTCATTTTCAAAAGATATATTGAATATGTGTTTATAGATAAAATGGCCTGATTGTGTGGTTTTGTCTATTCAAATGATTTAGACTTACAACATCAAGAGCCTTCATCACATTAATGCAACAATCCCGTAAAAGAAACCTGGCATAATGATACACACTATGATTGAGAGGTTATGATTGAATACATTACAATTTATCAAATAATGTAAGCTAGACTATTTATTGAGATATTTATATTTAATTTTGTTTAAACTGTCAGAGAATAGGAGGTCACACAATCGTAGGCGTACATTTAAAAGTGGACTCATTTAGGCAATCAGAGCAGTGGGATTTGCATCCATTTATCCCCGTCCCTGTAACATCCAACAGACAAACACAACACATCTAAGCCACTAACCTTGCATATAAACTACTAGTTATAAATAAATCAAGTACCACAAAACATCATATTGCAATACTTAAGTGTATTGGTTTTCTCTTCACTATTAAAAGGTATGACAACATATTTGTTTAATTCAGCTGCATTTCCTTATCTCACCTTACAATCCTAGCTAGCAGTTTGGCTTGTGTGTGTCTGTGTGTGGAGTTTACCTGGGGCTGAAAGACTGGCACGGCAGCTTGCTGTCCTTGTGGCTGTGTGTCCATATCCATGGTGTTAGGAGGCTGATCCTTTACACCTCTGGGAACAACAAACACACAAATACACCTTCTAGTTAGCCAGCTTTGAATATGAAACTAAACACTCTACAGCCATTGTCCTTAAATATTAAAAATACCAAAGTACTACCGTAACATTTGATCAGCTGGACAAGTGTTCCCTGTTTCACTATTGAGAGCCGGTTACAGCCAGAGTGTCTAGTTTCAGCAGAACTGGATCTCACGTCATGCCGGTGGATTTGACACTCTTTGTCTGGGCCCCTCTCAAGTTGCAGCAGGCAGCTATACTAATCTGAACAAAGCCGAGATAATGACACTGTATTTCTTTGGAAATCGTTCATGAACCTTTCATGGGAGTTACAGGTTATTCCAGCATGTATGCCGTTGCACTTCATTTTCCGTTTTCTGAGAAAATATAGGTTACAGCGAGGTGAGTGCGTTACGGGTGTACGGCATGGTGCTGTATAATTGCATGTCCTGGCATGTAGCCTAGAAGCAAACTAATTGCATAAGATTCTCCACCACCAGTTGCTTGGCTTATTGCACACTTACAACTATCAGTGCCACAATATGAAATGTTAGCTGGTTTAATAATTGACACAAATCTCAAAGAGTATGATGCAAAACTTATATTCACACGTGCAATTAGCTTCTATATTATTCCAGAGTCTCCAGTTCACTCATGCATGTGGGATGATTTTGACAGATGCTCTAGAATCACTTCCCATGCACACTGTAATGCACATAGCACGGTTACATAGACGAACAATTAACACCAATTTACACATTATATATTGAATGCATAATAGCAAACATATGTTATCCCCACGGAAATGCATATCTTAGGTGTGCCGTTTGCATTTAAGCAACATACAAATGTCAGCTATGGAAGTGTGTGCACACATATTGTCTGGGATGTTGTGCTGTTCACATGTGGGCATACAATGCACGTGCATCCGCGCACATGCTGGGTCAAAGTATTAATGAGCAGAATGTATCGACAGAGGCAGAAAAAAAAAAGCCTGGACTTGGTATAATCAGTAGTATGACTATATCATAGGATGTATCTACCCATGCTGATTCTAGTGTAGGCTTTTATGATTCTGCTAATATCTATTGTGTCTTATGGCTTCTCCACGTGCATGCTAATACCCACATTCTAAATGGGACAACACTCCACAGTGGGACATTTGCATGTTTTTCCACTAGAGTGAAGGCCGTCTGTCTGCGGATCTGTCAGTCAGTCATTTGTGTTTTACTAAGTGTCTCCCGTCTCTGTCGCCTCAAACCTCCCCGGCCAATTAAAAGTCCCCTGGTACAATGGAGAGGAGAATGGCAGCGAGGAGCCGTCTCTCCCCTGATGTTGCAGTCCCATGCACTAAAGGTTAATAATGCTAATTAGACATCTGCAATATATATATGCATATATTATGTATG
This sequence comes from Gymnodraco acuticeps, assembly GCF_902827175.1. Classification (NCBI taxonomy): domain Eukaryota; kingdom Metazoa; phylum Chordata; class Actinopteri; order Perciformes; family Bathydraconidae; genus Gymnodraco; species Gymnodraco acuticeps. Next base: position 996,167 of record NW_022989750.1, on the reverse strand, counting down.
TATATATATATATATATAAATAAAAGCATGTTGAGAGTCTTTAATATGTGCCTGTAAGAAAGCATGTGTATGTGTGCGCTTGAGCATGCAAGAATTTAGCAGATAGTGTGGTTGTTTATTTTGGATTAGCTCAGCTTTTCTTTCCGGGGCTCGCTGGCCTTCATGTGAGCTTTGAAGCTGGTGGAAAGAACTGTTTGCACAACACTATTTCTCCTGGGAGTGCATTGACTATATTGGGAATATTGTTTATTCGGAAATTAACATTAAAAGCTTGTTTCCGACAAGTTTAAATCAATTTGAATGTAAAAAAGGGTAACAAATAAGGATTTATAGCTGGAGGCAAAAAGGCAAACTAGAAAACAGGTTTAATATCTATCTGAACAAGAGCCTTTTGGTTCTTATTATTTTACTTAATAAACCAACTAAAGGAAAATAATCTTTTAAAAGCCAACTATTGCCATGGCTTGTGTAAAGGTCTAACTCTGGTAAGGCTGCCCTAATGTACCAATGACATCAGACTAAGTGTTTTTCCATATGAATGCATTATTTTTAAATTAAAATATAAATAAATAGGGAAACATAAACGTTTTTATAAAGCCTATACAGAGAATTGTCCCAATTTGAAGGAGAGAGTGTGTACCGTGTTAGGAATCAAATTCATCTTCAAAATCACTTTTACTTGTTGTTCCTATACTGAAATTTGATTTCCCTACACAAATAAACAATTCCAGTCACACAAAATAATCTGCGCTAATCTACTCAATTCACAAAATCACTAACGTTTTAAACACATTGACATGAATGAGTCTACTCATTTTGGTTATAAAGTTAACTGTCACATATTAGTTCATCTCAATAAATGTATCTTCACATGAAACATTACTGTTTGGCACTTCACCACTGGCATCGCAAAGGGAAATTGTATTGGCTGTTGTTCGTGAATTACACTGAACAAAAATATAAATGCAACACTTTTGTTTTTGCTCCCATTTTTCATGAGATGAACTCAAAGATCTAAAACATTTTCTATATACACAAAATAACCATTTCTCTCAAATATTGTTCACAAATCTGAAAAAATCTGTGATAGTGAGCACTTCTCCTTTGCCGAGATAATCCATCCCACCTCACAGGTGTGGCATATCAAGATGCTGATTAGACAGCATGATTATTGCACAGGTGTGCCTTAGGCTGGCCACAATAAAAGGCCACTCTGAAACGTGCAGTTTTCCTTTATTGGGGGGGTCTGGGGGGGTCCGAAAACCAGTCAGTATCTGGTGTGACCACCATTTGCCTCACGCAGTGTAACACATCTCCTTCGCATAGAGTTGATCAGGTTGTTGATTGTGGCCTGTGGAATGTTGGTCCACTCCTCTTCAATGGCTGTGCCAAGTTGCTGGATATTGGCAGGAACTGGAACACGCTGTCGTATACGCCGATCCAGAGCATCCCAAACATGCTCAATGGGTGACATGTCCGGTGAGTATGCTGGCCATGCAAGAACTGGGATGTTTTCAGCCTCCAGGAATTGTATACAGATCCTTGCAACATGGGGCCGTGCATTATCCTGCTGCAACATGAGGTGATGGTCGTGGATGAATGGCACAACAATGGGCCTCAGGATCTCGTCACGGTATCTCTGTGCATTCACAATGCCATCAATAAAATGCACCTGTGTTCGTAGTCCATAACATACACCTGCCCATACCATAACCCCACCACCACCATGGGCCACTCGATTCACAACATTGACATCAGAAAACCGCTCACCCACACAATGCCACACACGCTGTCTGCCATCTGCCCTGAACAGTGAAAACCGGGATTCATCCGTGAAGAGAACACCTCTCCAACGTGCCAGACGCCATCGAATGTGAACATTTGCCCACTCAAATCGGTTACGACGACGAACCGGAGTCAGGTCGAGACCCCGATGAGGACGACGAGCATGCAGATGAGCTTCCCTGAGACGGTTTCTGACAGTTTGTGCAGAGATTCTTTGGTTATGCAAACCGATTGTTGCAGCAGCTGTCCGAGCGGCTGGTGTCAGACGAACTTGGAGGTGAACATGCTGGATGTGGAGGTCCTGGGCTGGTGTGGTTACACGTGGCCTGCGGTTGTGAGGCCGGTTGGATGTACTGCCAAATTCTCTGAAACGCCTTTGGAGACGGCTTATGGTAGAGAAATGAACATTCAATTCACGGGCAACAGCTCTGGTGGACATTCCTGCTGTCAGCATGCCAATTGCACGCTCCCTCAAAACTTGCGACATCTGTGGCATTGTGCTGTGTGATAAAACTGAACATTTTAGAGTGGCCTTTTATTGTGGCCAGCCTAAGGCACACCTGTGCAATAATCATGCTGTCTAATCAGCATCTTGATATGCCACACCTGTGAGGTGGGATGGATTATCTCGGCAAAGGAGAAGTGCTCACTATCACAGATTTTTTCAGATTTGAGAACAATATTTGAGAGAAATGGTTATTTTGTGTATATAGAAAATGTTTTAGATCTTTGAGTTCATCATGAAAAATGGGAGCAAAAAGAAAAGTGTTGCATTTATATTTTTGTTCAGTGTAGTTTGTTCCCAAGACTGATAACTACAAATAAACGGCACCATAACAATGTTTTAAGGAAAAATCTTATTGTTGGTGATTATAAATCTGTCAATTGTTAAAAATAGATTTTTTATTTCTAATCTGCACAATTCTAGTAAAACAGAAAGCACATACTTTGGGCTTCAATATGTGTTTTAATTTGGATTCAAGTTAAATTAAGACAATCTTGAGACATCCTGGATATCCATAAGGACTAGGTGAAAACAGAGCCTATCAGACAGAAGCTGAGTGGAAGGGTGTCGTGACATTTTGATTAGGGTGTCACAGGGGACTTCACAAGTCACCCAGCCAGGCGGCCTCCTGCCTCTTGAAGTGATTCTTTGCACTTCAGCCGTGTGTTTTGTTAGATTGGGGCTGGCACCCTTACTCCTCTCCCTAACCCTCCTGTGTTTCTGACTGTCTATGTGTCAAAATAACCAGGGGACGTCTTTGCTCCCCGACGTTCTTTCGCCTCCCACATCCCACGTTAACGAGATCAATTAAGACTGCCGGGTTAGATTAACACACACCAGGAAACGGCACAATTAACGGAGCTTACTCAATCAAAAGAGGCAGGGTCAGGCTCTCAGGGCTCCCTATTCACACACAGTTCAAGTCAGTTCAACCCATCAAAAGCAAAGCATAGTCCTAGTGAGCCGAGGAATCAAACACACAGATGTATTTAAACTTTCATCATGTGAACCTTAAAGCTACCAAATCTCCCTCTCCTCAAACCCACTCCGCTGTTTACACTATTCTGCCATCAACTCTGATCCACAAAAGATCCTGCTCTCATCACAGAGAGGAATTGTTGACTTCCAAAACATTTGGTTGGCACAAGCAGCAGTGGGAACTCAATGTACCATTCTGCCCGCGAGAAATGGTGGTGGGCTGGTTAGTGTTTTATCAGCAGAGGGGCAGCAACTGCTAAAAGCTGCACTAACTATTGATAGATGCATGTCAGAGACCAGTGCAGAACGTTGTTCCGAGACGGCTGCAAATATACAACAGGATAGAATAATGTAAGAGTGAGGTAGAGAGAATCAATACAGGCCTACTATGTGGACACACATTATGCTCATATTACATATTTTTGTTCCTGAGTTTTACCATCTAGACTCATTTAAGTTCCTTTGGTGTAATTTTTTCGGCTGTGAAAAAGTCCCAATTGTGCTGACCGTCTAACTATTGTAATACTGTACTTTATTACAAAAGAATGTCTACAAATTATCCCCAATGGTTCTCAGCATTTCCATTGCAGTTAGGCTGACAGGTGTGAATATATAATGTATTAGTACAATGGAGCAACAGAGCTAGCAAGATCACAATTTACCTCTCTGATAAACTGATGGTAACTCTCCCATCCAGACCACCAACCACTCGGTGTAAACAAACACTGTTTTCTGACTGCGTTCCGTCTAACGTGCGACTCCAGACCGACATTCTCACAGCAGGCCCGTCACACGAAGGTAATTAAATGGAGGAGGGAAGGGAGAAACTGAGGCAGGCAGAACAAGACTAGGAAAGAAAAGGATATTAACAAGATTCAGCCATTTTCTGTGAACATTGTTTGTTCTCACACTTCCAGCACACATTTGTTCATTTGCTTTTGTTTCCTTACTTGCTACACTTCTTATCATGCTTTATTTATTTTTTATTTTTTAAATATGCTCCATCGCCAACTGCACTGTGCAAAACTCTGCTCACCAAGAAGTAGACTTTAGGTAGTTTGGTCTGTAGTTCCCCTGAAAACCATAAAATGCTGGGCCCAATAAAAAAAAAATGCCATTAAAAAAAAGGCAACTCCAACGATTTCAGTATTGCACTTTCATAAAGTCGTGGGACTCATCTGATGACATCATCAGGATTATATTTTCAGACTTTGGAGGGCTCCCTAAAAACCGTCAAGGTACAACAGAGATTATACAACGGCTCTCACAGGAGGCCAAGAAGTACTCCTCGTGACGGGTAAACTGAGCTTCGTGAATAAGTGGAGAGCCCTTTCAAGTCAACTTCTCTTGATTTACAAGAGAAGTTGACTCTTGTAATCATATTTGGAGAAAACTCACTGCCCTCTTCCCTTTTTCTTAATCATTTTATCCGTTACTTGCTTTATTTCTTATTTTCTTCACTTTAATCCAATATTCTATCCCTATTTTTGCTGTTTTATGTGGTTTATTACCTATTCTGCCACAGAACTGTTCAACTACAGAGTTTCTTTCATAATTATTTGATCAACCTTTAAAGAAAATGGCACTGAAAACATGTCACAAAGTTGGCTTGGTAGGCAACAAGTCGTCCAACCTTGACATTAAAGAGCATATCTTCAGTCTTCTAGGGCAAAACTGAGTGGGAGAATGCAAAAGGGAGCAGGGGGACAGCAGGGAGGGAGTGGGACGGAGTGGGACAGATGCAGAAGTGAGAAAAGAAGAAGCTTGTTAGCCCTGATGTGTTGGCGGCCCTGAGAGAGACGGTGTGGAGCTGTGCTGGCTTTAGCTCCTCTATAATCCTCATTTCCTCCATTCGGCATTATTTATTTAAAATAGGAGAAGAGGTAAAACAAAGAGAGGGAGCAGATAAAAAAAAGGTGGATCAAGGCAAACTGGGGGGGGGGGGGCTGGGGAAGTGTCCTGGAGTTAAGCGGTCCCAAAAAGAAGAGTGCTGCATCAGCTCTCAATCCGACGACAACATATCTGAACACGGACTGATGAGCCTGGGTCTAACGAGGCAAGAGAGAGAGATGGGAAGAAAAGGGTTAGGGGGGAGTTTAAAGAGGGGAGAGGAAAAATATAATGTGACACTTTCCGGCCTGGGTGTAGGATGTGAGGGAATCAAAGGCACCTTTGAGGAACTAGAAGACGACAGTGAAATGCTAGAAGAGTGGTGTCCATGATTACAAGAAGTGGAGACATCTTTGAGTCTGTGCTCATGAAAGCCCACCCCAGGCCTCGTCTGAAACCCCTGCTCGACTAACACTGATGATACAGTAAGAGGAAAGAAGGAAGAGAACCACTAATGATGGAGGGGTCCGGATACTACAGAAGCGGCACACTCACCAATTCATTTTAATCACTATTCAAAATCATTAGCCTGAATGTGCGAGCACTCGTGTTCGTTGGACCACGAGCCGAGAAAAAGACGGAGAGTGGGAGCGGACCAATTACACCTCAGCATGTGAGCCCGTCTGAGGTCTTTGAGTAAGACGGTCCAAGAGTTGATGGAATAAAATATGAAGAGAGGAAACTTTATTGTCTCTCGATCTAAAAGGAAAAACATGAAGATAAAAATGGAGAAAGCTTTGAAAGTAGGCTTTGCAAAGCCAGCCAAAACGACCATCTAATCATTTAGACTTTTCCCTCTCCCAAATCTGACTACGAAAGCACAACGTTAATCAGGGCGCACCTCAGTATGAGATTATTAAAGTATCTCCAACAGTCATGCAGGGCCCAAACAACAACTGTGACATTAAACAGGATTCATTTTCCAACCGGCAGAACATGGCTGGATGAATGGCTTCGTCTCTTTCAGGCTGTATGCATCTGATCAGACTCAAAGTGGCTTTTCAGGAGGTTCCGACTGTAGCCTGGAAACAGTTTTGAGGCCAATACAGATAGAAATGTTTGAAAATCTTCAATAAATCTGATAACAATAATGTTATTGTTTTTTCCTCTATTGAAAACAAAAAAAAGATCAACATCTTTAAATGGATGACTTATGTATAAATCAATTGGGGCCAAGATATGTACTAAGCGGAACATTTCATTAAAAAAAATACCATTTCTAAATCACCTCAAATACATGTAGATGTTTGACATATTTAAAATGCAATTTGTTGTGACTTATTGGCAGCCATATTTACCCTTACCAACAACGTTTTTTTTAGCCCAGTGGACTCGGTGGTCTAGCTATAGTTCTGACTCTGAATGTCAAAGTGTCTGCATAATGTGTTCTGGAGTTATTCATTGAAAAGACACGAAGTATAAACAATTAAAACTCTGATGTTTCTGCTCTGTACAAATACTACAGTGTATGTGTGTACATTTGAGTGTGATTTATTTGTACAACTCAGACCTTCACCCCCTCCCTAGTGGAAGGAGTACAGAGAAATTACAATAAAGGGAATTAAGCCAAAGAAAACCACTGTGGTCCATAGGGACGCTACAAGGCCAGTGATCTATAATGCCGCTTGCCAACTATTTATAGCGCTCTTTTACATTTTTCACTTTCACATTTTATAGGCTAATGATCATTTCACTGCAGAAGTAAATAGCACAGCACACATACCCTGGGCTTCATGTGAGGCCTAAATTGATTTATTCCCCGACAATCCAAATAAACTAGCACATTGCTCTGCTCCGCCGTGTGTACATTTCACCTACTGAAGCCTCTATAAAACACATCTGCACCATCACCTGACCTTCCATGAGCCAGTGAACCCATAAAACAACACTGGACTCTCCTCTGTCATCTTCTGTGTGCGTCCGCCTGCACACCTGCACATTTGTTCCCCCTCTCATCTCAGTTCTCCTTTCGCATTTACAACCACCATGTATAGTGAAGATGTCCACAATTGAAGAAGGAGCTCAAGGACATGCAGGTGTCAGCCACTCTCCTCCTCTTTCTTCTCCCTCGCTCTTGTCCCCCCCCCCCCCCCACTCCTCCTCGCTCTGCTGCTCCTGTGTGTTGTCGACACGAGCTGGCACGTGGCTAAAAGCCCCGGCCACCTCTCCGCTCTATTGTCCTGCCCACTCCACGGGGCCACTGACGGCTCTCTTGTGGCGAGGGGCTCTTTGTTGCCAGCCTGTCACTTCAGCAGGTGCCTTACAGTAAAAAGGCAGGAGCCAGCCAGCGAGCCCACAGCGCTTCATTAGCGCGGCGTTTGATGTGCTTATCTCATCAGCCGGAGACGGCAGCGAAGAGGATGCTAATAATCACTTGAAAAACAAAAACATTCCACTCAGGCTTGTAAAAGATAAACTCCAATTTCAATGATAAAAGAAGAATGACAGACAGCCATGGTACCAGTCAAAAACAGACCGCCAGCCACTCTACCCTTTTCTCCTTTTCCAAGGTGAATCCAATTCATACTGTCAATCACTGAGAATAAACAAATTGACAAATTGCTGACTGTGTAAGGAAAGACAAAATTGTGAGGGCAAAGTATGCAAAAACGGAGCTGTGTTTAAGACAGCTGTGTGATCCCTCAGAAAGCAGCTTAGTATGTGAAGGCGCAGGCTGTGTGAAGGAGAGAGCCCCCCAGGCGTTAAGGAGAGGGGACCCTGGGGGTTTTGGCTATGCTTGCACACTCTCACTACATTCACAGGCCTTCAAAATGCTATATCACCACCACACCTCAGTTAAAATAGAAAGTGAATGTGAATGTGAAAGAAAATCAAGAGCACTTAATTTAAGCTGGCTGATCAAGCTGCAAGTGATGTCATACATTTTTAGGATGTTCAAGCGACTGATCATGGATGTAGTTCCAACTCCAGGCTGATGAGCAAAACCGCAACTTTTGGGATGCCACACAGAGCGCACCGTTGTAGATTAAATATGCAGCTTTTAGTTCTTGAAAAACGTTACAACGCTAATCAGATTTTCCTTTTAAAATAAAGCTTTGCAGAGTTCCGTGTGTCACTTCATTGAGAAGTATTAGTCAATTTATTGAACATGTTAGAAACAAAAGAAACAATAATTATTATTATTATTATTATTATAACAAAATAAAAAAAACGTTCAAAGTATAAAAAAAAAAAAAAAAAAAAAGAATTCTCAAATAGTTTCTGTCATGTTCAAAAGGGGCAAGAAGAAGCTTAAAAACGTTTCTGGTCCTACCCCTAACGTATATTCTTCATGAAAATCTAAGTTTAGGTCATTGTCATCGGCATCCGTGATATTTGATTCATTGTTTTAAACAAATAATTTTTTTGTACAAAAAGAAATAAATCACTATAAAGCATAGTATACTGATCCCTTTCATATTTTAACTTTCCTACACTGACACAGCTTTCTACTCTAAGCTAAATAAATGAAGCACAAATAATGCTAATGTGTAGGATTATTTTTGGTTATTGTTATTCAAGCAGCATTTGGGGTATTTTAAGGAGCACATCTAAGTTCATCTGAACATTTGAACCAAATCTCCACACCCAGATTTGCACACCGCGGCATGACGAAGATGCAATAGTGCCCTTTGGCAACAAGTCATGTTCTTTCACAATGCAGAACAGAGCGTTGCACAGCACAGCAGAGCTCCCAGTGCTCGGGGACTAATAAGGGCTTTGTTTGTTAGCCATGTCACTGACTGACCACCAAATTAGCTTCATCACCTCTGGCACCAGGATATAGGATGTGACATTCTGAACCACAGGGCTGGGGCTGTTTGTCTGCAAGGCTAGAGGGCTTACAGTTTAAAAAAAAGAAAAGAAAGTAAGACATGAAATAGGGACAGATGAGGGAATCTCATGAAAAAATAAAAAAAGGGAATGCCACGCTCACTTCTCTTTTCGGTTCTAAATAAAGGATCCTTTTACACCGCATGTCTGGTTTTCATCCGTACAGCTGTGTTTTCTGAAGCCTAACCTCGTGATTATACTCAGGAGTGAACAGATGAGAGCATCATCTACGCACTGATCAGATTCGAAAATGACTTCGCCTTCTTTGTCCTCTGTTAATATCCATACAGGAGGAGAGGAAGCTGCAAAGAGGGAGTCTGCTTGTCTGGCCGATGCGAACAAAAAAGCAAACAAGCAATACATTATAAAATGTCTATGTGATCATTCACACACTTAATGCGCCATTTGTTCTACACAAGAAATGTAAGTATAAAAGGTGTTTTTAGAGGGGTTACAATGAAAATCAACCTAGTTATCAGTTGTATTCCAAACCTTTCAACCTGCCTGCAGTACTCACTATCATACAGCAATGATAAAGCAGCAACTGACCCATCTCAGTGTTGTTTGGAAATGACGAAGCCTGTCATGAGTTTCTCGTCTATGAAACAACCGTTAAAAAAACATCTGGTGAATGTAGTCTATTTTCCCTTCACACAAAACTAGCAGTCTCTCATACTCCCTTCCAGCAGGTTTTTCCCCCTTTTCTCCCTGGATAGTTTGAAGCAGTTACCCTGTGTCAGCATCGAAGTTTGTCTAAAAAGAAATGACAAGAGCAAGATGTCCAAGTCATTAGTAATGTGAGAGGAGCAGTTCCCAGGCATGTCTCGTTACATAGCTGAGTGCTAACGTGAGGGCTATGGGCTTGTGTTGAGGCTTTTCTGGGCCCAGGACTTCTCGTGTGCTCTGTGGGGGGACGGGGGAAGGAGGACCACAACCCTTCAGCATCGCCACAGTCACTAATAGAAACATCCAAGACCCTGAGTCCACGAGTAGGAGGGGAAATAGATACTTAAACACAAAATGTGAGTCCACACATTAATATACACAGAAAGCCACAGACAAGCAGCCGCAGCAAATGTAAAGCTGGACGCACATTCTGAATACATACTAATAGTGGGCCCATGGGAATGTGGCTCCACAGAAATCAAGCTTGGCTCTGGTTCGGTTTCAGCCTGCTGTGGCTTCTGAGGTGGACCCTGCTGACTGCCGCACACACAACCCCACACACACACACCCTTCTAACCAAAGCCAGAGCAGGGCTACTCAATCAGAGGTCAAGTAAAGTACTGTTACTTCATGTGACTGTATGCACATACACCATGTCGTACTGCCAAGGAGGGTGACTCCTAACTATGAAACAACAAAAACAACTTCATTCCAGTAGCAGTGTATCCTGGATTCATTCACATGACAATGACATTGAAATTAATTGGTTTACTTTGACCACATATGTTTAATCTATAAAGCTGCAAATCCAAATGAACAGCTCAAGGTTTTTAAATTTGGGATTTGAAAAAAGAAACTGTGTGATAAGTAATAACAGGGGGTGCAGGCAGGCGTGCATTGTTCATTCCTAGACATATGGCTCTGTGTTGAAGAGGAGGTGTAGCTTTGAGGAAGAACTTAGGACTGCAAATAAATCAGGAACAATGTGACTAAATAAAAGCCAGTCACTATTTATGGAATGGGTACTTGAAAATAAATTGCTTGTCTTTTATTTCTTCTCTTGGAATAACTAAATATGTGTAATGTCTGTTCTGTGCAGGGCAGCGACGTGAGGAATTAGACTTTTTCTCTGAAGAGGCCAAGCACCTCAAACGATTATATAAAAACATAAACTTGCATGTTAGCAGAACATATGCATCGGCAGAAACACACATGCACCCAGAAGAAGTTTTTTTTTAAAAATGGTATATCCTGAGGCGCTCATCCTTCTTTGCATGAGTGCATCACCCGGCACACCGACAGACAGAGTGTGTGCGAGTGTAAGGAGCTGACGATCGGAGAAGAACGTTACCCCTAAGGTGTCGCACCTCTATCCGGTCTCGCCCTCCTCCCTTATCCCTCCTCTCCTCTCCTCTCTGTGCCTGCAGGGATTTCCCTTTTCAGTTCAGGAGAGATGTCAGACCTCTTCCACCATCCTTCACACAGAGGCCGGCCTCAGCCCTGCATTCATCCAACATCTGTAAAACTCCACAAATCAGCCTCGTTTTTAGACATCAGGGCAGAGTTGAGTATAATACACAGCTGGATCAAAATGTCACCGACTCGTCTTCAAACACACTAATTGTTTGGAAGCAAAACCCCGTTGGGAAGTTAATATCTGCCGGACAGAATATTAATTCAGAAAAAACTAAGCACATAATGAGAACCCCTGGTATTACAACGGACCACCCAAAATAGGTGACTTGTTAGTGCTCAATTAATTGTATTTTAATCGCGATTACGATTATCGCTTGCAACGATTACTAAAAACAACGTAATCGAAATAAAACGATTATTATTTTATTATTACTTTTTTTTTTTTTTTTCTTCAGTTGAATTATACTTAAAGTTCAGGGTAATCAACTGTTAAAAACTAGTGATGTGTCGGTCGCGAACGAGCCGGCCGTTTTTTTTGTTAAGTAATACAAGACAGAATGATGATGATGATGGTCTCCGAGCTACAGCTGCTCCGTGCATGCATGCAGTGACATGTAATATCCAAGGATTAGAGACGGTTGGATGCTGCTGTTTTGAGCATTGCAATACATTTATCTTCACTATGTTATTTATTTATGATTATCCTTAGGCTCTGCAAAGATTTGATGTCAGCTGTTGCTGTCTTTTTTTCTATCGTTAATAGTTACTGAAATAGAGCCCTGCTGTTTTGTCAGGGCCTTTTCTTTAAATATAATTTTAAAATGTCGATACAGTACTAGCCCCTTTTTAAAAAAATGTCTATGCTTAAGTTTTTATAGGTGTTGCTATCTGCTTTGTGTAGCAATCAGTCAGTGCATTCATTGGGTGGTATCAGAGAGTTACAAAGGTCTGTAAATGCATTGAAAACATTTGGCCACAGCAAATCATTTATTAAACATGTCATTTTTACTTTTGAATACTTCAGTACAAAGGATGTATTGAATAATTTAAGTGATATATGTGTACACATGTAAATCATTCATTAGTCAAAACAGGGCTACATTTGATTTAATTATAAAAAAGTATAATATGTGGTAAACTGAAGAGCCGTTTGGGAGCCGAAAGAGCCGGCTCTTCTTGGTGAGCCGAGCCAAATAATCTGGCTCACCAAGAAGAGCCGGAATTACCACTACTATTAAAAACATACTGTTCACATTTTTCTCCAATATATGGATGTTTTCAAAGTCAATGAATAATCGCATTTAATAAAAAAATTACAATTATTGACCCAAATAATCGAGATTATGATTTTTGCCATAATCGAGCCCTACGACTTGTTCAAAGACTGTTTCCAAATGATCATTCAGAGATGAAAACAGAACCTAGAAAAAGAGCTAATAATCAAATGTCATAACCATTTCTATCCATCTAATTAAAGCTAATACAGTCTTAAGCACTCTGTCCATCCCACTGTGCTCTCACCATCATACAACCATTACGTCACATCCCTTCTGTACAATCACAAAACACTGCAAGATCCAACGGAACCATTGCCATTGGCCAAAGGGAAACATAATTCAAGCTTCAGCTATAAGTTAAGTGTTGATTTTAGTAGGGAATTTACAGTAAACAAAGCCAGTTGATCCACACAATTGTTTAAAATAAAAAAAAGCTTTTTGTGATACAACTCAAACCATAAATATGTGTTTGATGATATGTCAGACCAGAAACCTACATGTTGTTTAATAGTTATTAATCAAAAGGATCATATGAATCTAAGTGTTGTTATATAAATAGATAAACAGTAAAACGTAATGTATACTGAAATTGCAGAGAGCGAGACAAAGGGAAGAAGAAGAACAAAAACAGAAAGAGAGAAGAGCTCCACAACAGGGGTTGAAAGCAGATAGGTCTTCCCTGCCTCCTTCACATATTAGAATATTAATATTAATGAAACTTCCTGTTCCCCCCCCCTCTGCTTTTCCCCCTCAGACGATTTGAACATGAAAAACTTAAAAAGCAAAAAATTCCAGGAGTTGCGTATCACAGTTTGACCCGGAGCCACACAGCAGACACCAGCCATGACAGACTTGCTGTTCAAAGCAAGCGGGAACTGCTTTCATCAGGCGATCCTGGCTTTTTTTTTACAGTGTGACACCAACAGCCCATGCCATCTGCCTTTTTCTAAAATCACAACTTCAAGATGTGTTTCCTGCTTGTGCGTTGTTTTTAGGTGGACTTCACAACCGCGGCCCAGCGTCACGCAGGCTTTTGCTGCTATGCTGCTTGCTGACTGCTGTTTACAGCCAAGCCCCGCGGAGAGGCGCAATGTTAAATATGCACTGTTAAACTGTCAAGCCAGAACTGTTTGGGAACCCAGCCAGGCATTCACAGTACAGCATTGCCCCCCCCCTCCTCCCCTCTCTCTTCAAACACAACCAAATCAATCACTTTTTCCTCCAGCCAATCCAGAATGAGACCAGCCTATCTTCCTCCTCCTGTCACACACCCACTTCCTGAAATGCCCAGACTCCTAATAACCACTTTATTGAGTCCCTTTAAAACCTTTTCACCTGCATTTATTTATACTTAGTTCATGCAGTTAATAATTCATACTATCCTATCTTATTCATAAAACCTACACACAAGTACATTAGCACACACATAGTTGCACCTCTGCTCTAGGCCTGAGTAAGTCGCTGCAGACTCCTGGTTCCTGACTTCAGACATCTGTAAAATATTTGTATTCGGTGCCCCAATACCGCACTGGCAAAGGTCTCTCATCCTTGGCTTGGCAGGACTTCTGACAGAACCATCCGGCAGCGCCATACAGGCCTAACCCCTGCTGCTGCAGCTTCCTGCTGCTCCGAGGGAGTCAGGCTGCCTGCCTCCCATTGACTGTGGGCCAGGCTGGGCAGGGAGGAGGAGGCTGAGGGGAGGCCCCGGGTACAGAGGACCCCAGGAGAGGAGAGCAGAGACACGAATGGGGGACAGATTGAGAGTCATAAAGGTTGAGCAGTGAAAGCCGAACAAGGCAACTAAAGAGGGAAGAGGGCAGGCTAGGAAGCATGAAGGAGTGTCTAAAACAAGAGGCAGTAATAGGAAGAGAGTAAAGTGTAAGGTTGGTCGCATGGAAGTGGCGAGAGACCAGGACAAAGAGGCTCAAGGGCAGGTTGAGGGGAGCTTCTCATTATGACTCCTCTTCCTTCTTCATGCCTCCGGGCCTTGACCATAACCTCAAAGCCCCCCGGCAAAACCAAGAGACCAGGGAGACGGTGGAGGACAGCTGTGAGTCAGGGAACAGAGCAAAGAGGGGGAGGAGGGGGAGAAAGATGTCCCCGGCACCCAAACAAGGCAGCGTAATAAAATATAAAAAGAGACGAAGAACTAAACGCAGAAAGCTGTACAGAGCATTCATGATGACACATAGTATAATAGGAACTGTAGAGTATATGTAGGAAGTGTACTGAAAAAGATTTGGATGACCCTATTAGTCCCACATATAATGTTCTAATGCAGGTTTCAACTAATAGAAGCATTTAGATCCATCCCTCATAACATAATAACTATTTAGTTGATACATTTCAACCTTTTTGATCTGCTAGCTCTTTTGTCCAGTGGACAAACAATGAATATTGTTCATTAAACCTGCCTCACAGTTAAGTGTTGAATACATTTCAACGGCTGTAATGGATCACTTTAAGGCAATTTTATCAGCTTGTGTATCCATTACTGTAATGAGTTATAATAATAAATAAGAATCCAGCTTTGCAAAACCAATACTGATAAATTAAGAACAACTGGCAGTCACAAGGAAAAAAGAAACGGAGTGTGAAAGAAAACGGAGTAGAAAAAAGAGGGCATAGAAGACAGTGAAATGTCTCCGGCTTTTCACGCTGAATAGGAGGAGGGTAAAAACAGACCGTCTGTCAAAACAAGATGCTCTCATACAAATGTGCTCTCTTCTGCAGCAAATCCCGTGTGAAACATTAACGCTCATTTGTGATGAGGTTGGAACAAACGCCCATAGCACAGTCAGCAAGCAACACAACAAAATATTCTCCTCGTTCTGTTCATGAGTGCAAATTCATTCTGCTTTTGTCTCTTCTCATGACAAATGCATACTGTCACTGTCACTGATGTGGTGTTTACAGTGGCATATAGCATCTTGTAATTATTTCTGTGAAAGTGAATTTGTATCCTGAGGGACTTGTATTTCTGCGTGTGGAAGATCAAAAGAGATAGAGAGGCAGAGGGGACGATTGGAGAGTGATCTCCAATAGAAATGAGGATGCTGCTTGACAGCCAGATTTTGAGCACAGTTCACATATGCCATAGACTTGGTGGCTTTTTTTTTTTTTTTTTTTTAAATGGTAAAAAAAAAACTGCTTATTCTTCAACATGCAGTAATGTACACAGTTCATACATAATAAGAACTGGCTGATTATCGGGGCCGATATTCCGCATTTGACCGATTATCGGTATCGGCCTTTTTTTAATCAAATTGCTGATAAAACTTTGGCTCTGATGCGGCCGTTTCTCTGGCTGCAGTCACCACTCTGTGTACACGAGCAATGTCCTGCCCACAGCGCTATCTGATAGACCAGGGGTGCCCAACCTTTTTTGAACCGAGAGCTACTTTTAAAGTTGCCAGTCTGCCGAGATCTACCAGTCCAAATAGAGGCGTAGCCATTACTGACAGCCTACTACCAGGTAAATACACACTTCTACTTGTATAAAACTGACCTTTCTACGATTAATACTCCATAAAATCCTGCAGATCCTTTATCTTACCTCTTTCTAATCTACACACATACAAGTATTTAACTGAAGTTACACAACAGTGTTGTTGATACAGAGTTGGAGTTTATTCACACGTCACTACAGTGGGTAATGTTTTCAAGAAACATTGAACAGTGCTGCCACATATGACACAGGGAAAAAGAAAAGACTCTGAACCCTTTCTTTGCCATTATATAAAAATAGTGTTGCTACAAAAGTATAAATTAGGCTTACTAATAAGACAACTCAGATCTGAGGCTACGCAGGAATCTGCTGTAAAAGTACAATAAAAAAGACAAAATTAATAGAATCAAACTCTTTTTTTGTTGCATTTTAGTAGAATATAAAAATAAATGCCTTTAAAATAGGATGCAAGCAACACTAGTTTCTTAACCTGAATTGATAATAGACTATAATCAATTTAAGTTTGCATTCTTATACCATTTTGTACAATAATTATAATGAATAAGTTCAAACAAACTAAAACTTACAGCTGATTAATAACGGTATCTAACTTGTTGAGTTTTTATCATATCAAAAACCTGTTGAAATGCTACTGTTATTTTTACTGTCCCCCAAAAGCGCGTCGGCAGCCTCCAGGAATGCTTCTTTCACAACTTCGCCGTCTTTGAAAGACTTGATAAGAACGTGACTGACACGATAAGATGCTATGGTAGCAGCCTTGCTCTTGTTGTTGGGCCTGGTGAAAATGGACTGCTGTGCATTTAACTGTCCTTTCAGGCCCCTCCCCTTTTGGGAGCGTAGGGCAGAATTAGGAGGGAATTCCGTCTCGTAGCGTTTGTGCACTGTTTTGAAATGCCGCTCCTAAATTACCCTTCTTCGATAATGCCACGCTCGCATTGCAGATGAGACAGATGGACTTTGAATTGGAATAGATACAAAAATAATCATCCTCCCACTCGGAGTGAAAATTATATATGTTTTGCTTCTGTCATAATTGCGGTCTTGTGTGTGTGCGGACTGTCACTCCTGTTGACACGGACAACGTTAGCGAACTAGTGCACTGCCCACTGCCTACCAGCGACGCCCCGACACAGGGGTCCACGCCGGCCAATCACAAAGCTTTGATGCGTTCAAGTGCATTATTCTGGCACAGGAAGATTATGTTATAGGACATTAACGATAAAACAGAATATTGTTGTTCTATTTTTAGACACATCTCGCGATCGACTGGGAATCTCCCCGCGATCGATCGGTCGATCGCGATCGACTGGTTGGGCACCCCTGTGATAGACTATTACTAAAGATTTTCCGGGCGGGAGCCAGCCAGAGGCGGGACCTTCTCAGATTACAGGCAGGTGCGAAAGAACGCAGACACAGACTGAAGCAAGCAGCAGCGCAGAGCGGCAGAGCCATACATGTGTTAAACCGAAGTTCAATAAACATCCCTATCCCCTATGCTGAAGTTGCAAAAACACCACGATCTTATGATCCAATTCTATCAGTTTCCCAGTTACACAGGGACGCGGGAAGTCAGTCAGAGTTGGGGGGGGCGTGCAGCGTCTCGCAGCGGAGTAACTGTGGTGCGGAGGGGGGGCTGCGAGTGGAGCCTCGCAGTTTTTCAGGTTGATATGTGAAGCTCATTAGCTAGCCAACATGTATCTAGCAAATGTTTAGCAAAATATTAGAAGTGAGGCTACTAGACTAACGTTAGGTCTACTGTAATAGCCTCACTTTTAATAGTTTGCAAAACATTAGCTATCACTAGTGTTGAGCAGCTTATTGGGATTGTATGCTAGATAGACAGGCATTGTTTTGATATAATAAATTAAGCATTATTGTTAGTTAAGCATGTCAGCCTGCAGCCCCACTTATTGTCTCTCTCATTGCAGATGGCTGCACTAAAGAAAAGGGCACAGAGAGGAAACCAGTTGTAAGATGTTTAATGTTTAAATTCATTAAACATAATATATGCTTAAATGCATTTCAAAGAAGTTGTGTTGAGTTGTGTTATTCTACATTTTGACACCAAGATTTTCTGATTTTACTGCAAATGTATATCGGTTCCAAATATCGGTTATCAGTCTCCTTGATTACTAATAATCGGTATCGGTCTTGAAAAAGCCATATCGGTCGATCCCTAATTTAAAGTATAAAGCATGAGCAGTCACTCATCAAATACATAAAGTCAGTCAATGGCTGTTTATGTTGGTAAAATGTTAGTTATCAAATAAATAGGCCCATTCAAGTACCAACCAAAGAAACTAGGACAAAGGCCCCAGTTCACCAGTAACTAACAGATGCCATACACAGCTATTTCAGTAAGTTCCATTAAGTCATTCAAACAACATGCTATTTCTGTCATGAAAAATACAGAAATGTTTACCCACTTAAAGCTTAACAGTGTTATTTTTAAATAGGCCTTGTTTTAACCTTTCCAGTGTACACGTTCAAAATGCAGGAGTATTCAAGCTAATTATTATTCATCTTTGTTTAATCCGTTTTTTTCTGCGGAGAAATGCCTTTTATGGTAATTAATGCATTCATTAAATAGGTTCATAACTCCAATATATACACAAATAGTGTTGTTTCATTTAGAGCAGGATTTCAGAACCAAAGACAAGATAACAAATATATAAAAAATAAAGGATGAATAAAACCTTTTTCTGGCACCCTTTGTAGTCGAAATAACCCACTGATATTGTGTGGTCATGGCACCAGCTGAGCAAAGGGCACTGAAAGCATTTCATAAACTTTGAGCAGGGTCGTAGGTCAGTAATTTTTGTGTTTGCATGTCTTTGAAGTCTGTTCCCCCCAGAGCACTGCAGGGCCCATTGAGAAAAGCATGAATGCCAGAGAGAAATTGAGAACTTTCACATGACACAGGGAGCCGCAAGGCATCCTCCAAGGATATTTGAATGCTTGAAACATCAGTGACCCTTCATAAGATGTAAGGGAGATGGATAGGGAAAATATTGACTGGCTGGCTGTTTGAGGGGAGCGTAAGGAGCATCTTAGACAGCCCACTCTCATTGCCAAAGACCTTACTAAACTCTAGCCAAACTGAGACGCGGGTTGGAAAGACTTGATTCTAAATTCTTCTGGGGAAGCATGTATTTTCTTTTTCTCGCTTTTATTATTTGATAATGCAAGAACTAATTGCAGAGAAAGTACACCGAAAGAGCCTATATCCTAAGCAGTGATCCGCTACCTTTGCCAGCATCTTCTTTGTACAATGCAGGGCCAAGGTCTTTGACATCATGCAAAAGACAGTGTTTAATGTAGCTCAAAAATGGCCTTAGGAAGCATCTTCTTTCAAATATGCTTTGCAAATGAAAGAAAAACATAGCTAAGATGTTTAGTTCTTTATGAAAGCCAAAGGCAAGATGACTGTGTAAGTGGTCAGATGACAAATGTCTCATCTGATCTTTAATCCAGCAGAGGGGCCAGCTCCAGGGCTAAAACAGGAAGCTCTCACAGGATAGAGCGATTTGGTCAATTCCACTGCGCTAAATCACTGCTTGGGTTGCAGAAGATTTATCCTCGCCAATGAATGGCCTTTTTCACTCTAAACGTCTTAGTAGCAGAAATGTTAGATTCCATTAAAGCTACACTGACAGAACATATGTATATGCTGATATGCATGTATGTGAACCCAGTATAAATCATTGGAAAGGTCTGGTTAATAATATATCTTTAGAAGGTCCAATTTTAGCGCATGTGATTATGCAAAATCATCATTGAATCTTCCAATAATCAAGTAAGATAACTTAACTAAGTCCTGATAAGAGAATTCCTATTCCGGTGTACTTTTATTTTCAGTTTCAATCAGGCGTAACACTAGCAATCACTGCTCTCACCACGTTAAAGTCCACCCTTGTTACCCCTGTATAATCCAAACAATGGATCCAGGCAAAAATAATAAAGTTTTGCCAAAGCCTGTCAAAAGTAATCCACCTCTCATCAGTTCAGATTCAAAGTGGGATATACTGGCAGAAATCCCTCAACACAGAGAGTGATGCAAACATTTGGCAGCAATTTGCTGATCATCCGGTTCATGACACATTCCTTGATAGTCAACTTCACAGAGCCAGCCGGTGTTCATCTCCATCACCTGATGACGCTGGCAGACTCAAACCTGTTGTCTTTGACGATCATCGAGTGTGGCAACAGAGAAGTGAGTAATAATTGGGTCAACAAGGTATGTCAGTTTCCACTAACTCTTGTCTGAATCATCTCTCTGCAGCGTAGCCAAATGTGGTAGTATGATGCCTGAAATATTTGGCTGTGATAAGCAGTGACAGCAACATGGCATGAGAAACAGTTTTCACTCTATGTGTGTGACCCCCAAACGGTTAGGCCTGGGAGTGTAAAGTTTGATTTGAATTGCTTGTTTGACTTCCTGCTGGCTTTTATTTACTTTTTATTGTTATATTATTATTCTGCCTTGAAGATTTGAGTAATTCAGTAACATTATTATTACTACTATTATTTTATATTTGTTCTAAATCATTATTAATAATACCATTAAGATGAGCAATTAAAAAATTATCCAACAGCTGCTGATGGAGTCAGTGTGCTAACGATTTTTGCATTAACCATTCTGACTCACACAAAAAACAGTGAGTCACACACAAAACACTTTCTTCCCAAAACATACTTCTTGATTTATTTTTCATTCAAATAAATCACCCCTTTACAACTACCAGTAGTTCTACTTCAAATAAACACTGTCTGCAAGGCTATACTCTTAATGTGTTAAACAGTGTGAAACAGACAGCTGGAAGCAGCACGTTGGGCTTTTTCCATACGGAGAAGGGTCACACAATACAACGCACATTTTATCATTTAGCAAAATGTACATTGAAAATGACTTAATGTTAAAGAAACAATTGTTGGTAGTAAATATGGCCCAAGGTTTTAGAGATGGCCCTGTTAACTCATACATGATCAAAAACAAAGCAGGTAAGAAATATAAATACTTTTCCTCCATCATTTTCACTTTTTAAAATGTAATTAATTATTGAGCAAAATAATTAATTCAAACACCTTATTAATAAATGTATTGACTAAATGTATATATTGTTCATTACTCTGTATGCCATCCATCAAAGAACATTTTAATATTAGTGTGGAAAATGTATAATTTTAAACGGGAACTGGACAATGTATCAGTCATAGGCCTCTTCCCTATTCCCTCCTCAAACTGTTAGCTTCTCTTCCAGCAATTACTGAGTCACTAAATAAAGTTACCTCCTCAACTAATGCAACCACTTGAATACTACTGCCCTGCATGTTTTACAAGGTATAAAGTCACTCCATGTGATGGTGAAGCACAATAAAAATAGTGAACTGACAAGCAATCAAATTAAAGTCACTTAAAGTCAATCAAAACTTACTTTTAAAGTAATAAACCAAAGTTCATAGATCAAATCAACTCAGTCAACTTTGCCTCATCTGAGCCAGGAAAAACACAGATCAGTGTGGGTGCCATTATCAAACCAAGTCTCATACAACCAGTTAATAAAAGGTTGAATTGAGAAGCATATTTTCACAACTAAATGTTACTTTCATCAGCTATGTATTTATTTATTACAAAATGTGTACGCTTGAAGGCCTCAACTTCTGTATTGTGCAAAAAGTTTGTTGGAAGATGTGTTTGTAGGATACAGATGTGTTATACTATGCAGAGGCACATGGAAGGTTTAACACTGTTGTTGTTGTTGTTGTTCTCCTGAACTTCCCCACTCAATCTATCAAGACCCGAGCAGTTGTGCAGAAGTCCAGGGCTTAAGGCACGGGCCGGCGCATATCGCTCAAAGGAATCCCTGGCCATATGAATCTTTGACCCTCGGAGATAGAGAGGCAGAACGTGTCTGCTCCCTTAGGATAGGTCTGAGAGACAGGGGTAGGAAGAGAGAAGTAAGAAACAGAGGAAGAGAGGCACAACGTGTGTACGTAAATGCACTCTCCTAAAATAGTTTGAGGGAAAGGGGTGAAGAATTACAAAGTGAGAACCTGAAATGAAAAGGCACCACATTGCGTAAATGCTTCCCCTTAGCATGATGACTTTGAAAAGGCACTTTGCCTAAAATATCAAGTAAATGTGCAGCAATTGTGGTCAAAAACCTTATAGGCCTGTAGGTCTATGATCGCACAGCCTGACACATGTATTCATCTGCATGTCACTCGGTTTACTTTTTATTTTTGTTCTACTATAATATCAATTAAGTTATCCAAAGTAAGGTAAGCCTATAGAACGAATGGATATTTGCTGTTGCAGATAGGACGTTTAC
This sequence comes from Gymnodraco acuticeps, assembly GCF_902827175.1. Classification (NCBI taxonomy): domain Eukaryota; kingdom Metazoa; phylum Chordata; class Actinopteri; order Perciformes; family Bathydraconidae; genus Gymnodraco; species Gymnodraco acuticeps. Next base: position 974,015 of record NW_022989750.1, on the reverse strand, counting down.
TACCTCTACAGAATATAGAAATATCTAGACCACACATTAGTTACACAGTAACATCAGTGCAGTGTTTCCCATACATTGATTTATTTGTGGTGGGCTGATGATCGGAAGGTTGCGAGTTCAAATCCTGCCTGGAACACCACTACTAGTGTGCCCTTGAGTAAGGCACTTAGCCCTCGGTTACTCCAGGGAGAATGTCCCTGTAATTGGTCATTGTAAATCGCTGTGGAATAAGGTGTCTGTTAAATGCCTAAATTGTAAATTATATTTTTGGGAGAATAAATATAATAAATATAGCACCAAATTATCTATAACTACTGTCACTTTTCACATTGAACATGTGCTGTTTTATTAAATAAATTAAACGCTTTCATTTTTAATTGTGAGTTTAGTGTTTTTGACCCTAAGAAACACGCATTAATCAATAACAATAATCCACAGCAGTAAACCTAGGGGACACACTGAACACACTAGTTACACAGTAACATACCAACACTGCAAAGACGTCATATACCAGCAGTAAAAATAGAGAGTAAATACAGAAATGTGCTGTAATGTCACATCAATTAAGTCTCACCTTTAAGAATAAAACGTAATACTATTCCATAAGTACGGCCGTGCGAGGTTATTGTGTACAGTATACGTGTACTGTACCATCATTGTAACTCTAGCATGGCATCAGAAAAGGCTACTTTATTTTGCGACCGTCATGCTGCCACAACAGGTTTAACTACATGTATGGCTGTAAACTTCATTATACGGAGTATAAGTGTGTCTTTCCCACACTGTTATTATATCGCGATAATGTCGTTGTTAACTTTAAATGACAGCGGCTACTGTCTAACTTCAAAGTAGTGCAAGTTAGCAATGCTCCATGCTAGTCGGCTAAGAAGCTAGGCTAACTAGCGAACTTTGTCGAAACTTTTTCAAGTGAGTGTCAACATCGACTTCGCACTAGGAACGGTGACATGCTTAGAGCCGTTTAAGTCTATCAATCTCCAACCGAGCCAGAATATAGATGAGGATTACATAAGTGTTGTGTTAGTTTTCCAAAGTGGTACACATTCATAAGTTCTGTGCCAGCTAACGGTTCTTACCAGGAAGTGGGAGTCTGTTGCTAAGCTATTCCTTCTTCACGTTGAAAGTTTCTCCTGGTGGTTATGGCGGTTGTCTTGGTTTTGACTTTCTCTTCTCTTTCCAAGGTCGCACCTAAAAGTTGACTCGGCGGGCCTCTCTTGTTGCGTGGCACCGTCGGCTAAGCGCTGGAAAGTTTTTTTCCGAGAGAGCCTGGGCTTGTTAGAGACAGTCGAGATGCGTACGTGTTTTCAGAAAGTGTGTGCAGCAGCTAGGCCCCTCTCATCACCACTGTGCTGACTCGTGTGCCAGTAATGTAAACAACCCAGCATTCCCGGAGCGGAGGGGAGGGGCAAGTGTCAAAGAGTGGAGGGAAGCTGTCAAATACCGCGAGATTCAACAGAGGAACTCCAACTCAAACCATCACAACTCCCCTGCTTTCACCATTAAACCTGTATGGAAACTATTGAGCAGTAGGAGATTATAGTAAGAGAGTAAACTTAACAGTTGGATCTGAAAACAAAAAAGTTTATATTAGCCTTCTGGAGAGCTTTGAAACGACTCTTGTGGAAAGTAGCCTACAGTATGACATCCTATTGTATCACAAATACAACTTTGAGGTATTTCTTGTGCTTCCTTTTTTTAGGCTTTTAGTTTCAGGCCCCTCCAATTCACTACATTTGAGAGGGATTTTTTAAACGATTAAATCCACTACATTTATCTGAAAGCTTTAGTTTTGAGGCCTACTTTACAAATTAAGATGTTTGCATAGAATACATGTTAAGAGTTTAACTATAGAAGCAACATTCATGAGAATCATTTACTTTTTATTTTTCATACAAAAACATCTAATGGCTTCAACTTGTTAAATGTGAAGATTTTTTGGTTTTCTTTTAATATTTTGATCATTTTAATGTGTTTAAAATATGACATCAAGGTCCACTTACCATCTTTTCCCTTTACTTTGAACAACTTCTCACACATTCATATTTGTTCAGATGTTGCTGAAATACCAATTATATATGTTCAAACTCATCTTAAAATGTTAATTAGTTTAATCTATTAAACAGCATACATTTGTATAGACTATCCTATGTGCTGTTTGTAAAATAGAAACAATAGCTTTCAGGTGGGACCAACAATATTATGTCACTTGTTAGACACTTTTATCCAATAGATACATATAGTGAGTTAAAATCTTTAATTAAATACAGGCTACATAATAACGTTCAACTTCTTTGACATGTTCTTATGTTGCAACAAAACAAAACATTGGTTATTCTGAATTAGTTTAAAATAGACATGGTGATTTGTTGAGAGTGTAAAAGTATGTGTGTAAGTGAATGCACGACAGAGACAGCCTTATTGGATTCTCCTGAAAAAACACAGTCATAAGCACAGACTTCGACACAGTCTCGCTTTCTATAATTATACACATGCAGAATACCCACACATCCCATGACACGCATGCGCTGCTCTTGGGAATATCATGAGAATTTATTGACAAAAATGGTTTCGCAGATTGACTCGCATGGACAGAGAGAGCATCTGGAATTGATCAGCTTACTTTGCTTTGATAAAAGTTTCATAGCTGATTTCAGACTGACAATTCAAACACCACTGATACACAGGAACACATCTGTCTTCTTCCCATCCCCGTTGTTAATAATCAACAAGTTAGGTGGGGTTGTGTTTCTTCTGCTACACTTCAATAGCCTTTTTTGTTAACCTCACTGCAAATATGGAAAAGGGAAAGATGCCTGGAGTGTAGGATTTTTCCCCCTTTTTCTTCAACAACAGTTGAAGATTAAAAGAAACGTCTCACAGAAATCTGTCAATTCTGTATGTGAATAATGCTGTGTGGAATTTAATGGCATGAGTTATATTGGGTTTCCTCTACACCCACATTTTCTTTCAATAAGATCAATGGCGCTCAGTGACAGATAGGGACGGTCTTTTGTATCTTCAAATTCAGGTTTCTAAGGGAATAATTAGATGGATGGATGAAAAGTAATGCTTCAGTCTGCGAGGGGAGCTGCACCCAGAGATCCTCTAGTTCAACACGCATGCTTCCACGTCTGTTTGGTAGAAAAACTGTTTAATAATCGTGTTGAATTTCCATTGTTCTAAAAGTGGCTCTCTGCACTGATCTGGTGCTTTAAACCAATAGAAAACTTTTTGTGTTCTTTTTGCTGATATTGTTTATTTAACAGAGAGGATTTCCTTTTGATACAGTGATTTTTTTTTAGCATGAATAGAGTATTGTCATCTTTTTCACTCTCTTCCCCTTCAAACTTTCTGGTGTCGCTTGCAGGTAACCAGAATGGAAAAGGTTCTCCCTCCAGGGGAAATGAGGAAGGTTGAATCGCTGGATTTATAGAGACATTATATTGTAAACGTGACATTTAACTCTGTGTTAGAACAAAATCGTGCACGTATTAAGGCCCTTTTTTCGAAACAAAACTGCCTACTAATCTGATCTGATGACAATTAATTTGAATTTATGAGAATTTGGGGACTCACATGTTTTGTTTATGACAATGAACAGCATGAGGAAGAATACTTTAAAGCACTATTGGCAAAAATCTATTTTTTTAAATGCAGAGAAAATTGCTAATTTCAGCTCGTTTGCAAAACTGATTTCCGATCATTAAAACCATGAATTCACTATATTATGGACAAGACCTATAGTATAATACATGCACACTACTTTATTTTTTGTTTTCTTCAACATGCACATTTCAGGGGAATTCAACCTGGGTATTTTATCATTGCAAAATATTCAAAAATGTTGCACCCAGGGGCTGAAAGCACATTTTAAACACTTTAAAAGAAAAAAATGTTGATGTTTTCACTCATGTCTTTTTTTTATTTCCCTATGTGTTGTTGATCTGGCTCAGGGGTTAAGTATGACTGCAATGTGGTAGAGACAGAAGCTGCAGTCAAAGCTCCTGTGATCCGGCACAGACTTCATAGAGACCAGCAGATGGAGGGGAGAGGAGCCGCGTGCAACCTGAAGGTTTAGCAAGAACTGAGAGGTTACACTCTACCAGTACAAAGATGACCTGTCACACTCTGAAACATGCCGTATCCATGTAGATGAGCTTCCTGTTTATGTACCTCACAGAGCACAGCTATCAGAGGAAAAGAGAAAGAGATTACAGATGGAAATATGTATAAAATCTTGCCTCTCTTTTCGTATACCCAGGCGAACTTGGAGGCATGTGATGCCTGCATTTCCATTTAAAACGCTAATTAATGTTGTTTTGTCTTCAAAGTGCAATTGCAACCCGTAGTTATCAGCCTTGATCGCAGCGTTTTCAAGGTTGTCTAGATGTGAGCCGTCACATAACAGATATCGTAAATATAGAATAACAGCACAACAAAGAAATAAAGGATTTATGTTGTGTTTAAAGCACCGCACAAATGAGGCACAGGAGAGATCATGTGATAATGTGAAGGACAAATCTGACATATACAATTTCTGCCTAAAATCACTTTGTCAATTTGTGTGTGTTTGTGTTGTGTATACTACTACTTACATGTGTATATTTCAGTGTTTTTCCCAGCACAGAGGATCTCTCCACCTGCTCTGCATTAAACAGTGGGGCAGGCCTCAGTCGTACTGACACACACACACACACACACACACACACACACACACACACACACACACACACACACACACACACACACACACACCAGTTTAACTGTCTCATTCACATCGTCCCCCCTCTGACATCTGCCTGTGTGCACTGGTGTTTGTTATGTGTCCCTGTGCCGGTGTGTATCTGTGTTAGCAGGGTGGTTGGTATGTGAGGTGAGGTTAAATAGGCGCCTAGCAATGAGGGGAGAGAACTGAGGCGGAACTGGCAGACACACACACACACACACACACACACACACATACATACATACACACACAAGCTGTGACAAAAGAAACAGCACTATCAGAGCAACATGTACCCTGCAGGTGTGGCCTATGCCTCAGTGATCATCCCATACTTTGTTTTGACCCTGTCGCCTGTCACTGTGTGTGTATAATGTCTGGTAATGTCTCTGTGACTGACCATGTGTGTGTGTGTGCCTTCAGAGACACACTTTCCTCATTTTACAATATAGTTGTAAAAGGTAGAGTGAATTGAAGGCGTTTAATATTATAGGAAGTATTTAATTCTTACAAAATGTTGGAAACCAGAGCACATGACTGTATCGTTGATTTGGTTTGGCTGTTGCAGGGTGATATCTGATGTCAAAATAATGAATGGACACTGGAGATTTCCCCTAATTTTTGTTGTGATGACAGGCAGTGTTAAGTGCTTGTCCTTTCCGTTGGTATTCTCATTTGACCTTTACATGTAACACATTTTATCGGTCAGATCTGACCACATAGGCAGGCCTCAGTTGCAAATGTCAGTTTGAGCACGTTTGTGAAACCCAACCCTGGCATGTATCTGAGTCATGTTGAGTAGCATGTGAACCCCTTGTAAGTTTAATTGTCCTTGTTAATACATTTAAAAAAGTGGGAAAATAATGTTTAATTCCCAAACCATCTGTCTGTACATTTTAATTCTGAATGGAGGAGCATTTTAGATGTTTTCCTTTATTTTAAAGTGTCAAATACTGTTTCAGAGTGCCCTGAACTTTATGAAAAGACTGTGTGTTTGACAGGAAACATACAGCTCTGTCAGCATTGTTTTTGTACAGTCATAGTGAACAGGGGCTGTCATTTAACCGGGGGAGGAGATAAGAGGTGGAGGAGGAGCCCTCCTTTCTTTCTAACCTGTGCAGGCAACACTGTGTTTATACTTTAACAGAGATTAATCTATTTAACAGATATTCATCCAAAAATATAGGTCACAGGTTGTAAATAGATTTATGAGCTGGATTTTGTAGTTTTAAAGTGAACTAAAATATATCTGTTGCTACAAATGTTTCAACAAGGGAACAATAATGTATCATTTTATTCTTATATTTATTTTCTTAAACATATTTTTGTAAATAAAAAAGCATACCTGGAATAAGGTAAATCAATCCAGTTGGCAAGACGGTGGCTGAAGTGCAAACACACACACACACACACACACACACACACACACACACACACACGATGGATTTCATTCACCGACAGCCCAGCAGCAAACCCTGGAATTCTTGTCAACGCAGGGCCATGACGTTGTCCAGAGTTTTCATCTCGCAGCTCCAGAGCTGAGCAGTGCTGGCTGTGTTTGTTTGTGCTCCAGCCCCTGCTTCCTGTAGCTCTGTGGTGTCAACCCGCCCCCCGTCCTCCCATCAGACCCGGGGAACACAGCCCTGCTGCCACAGCGCAGAGGCACCCCAGCGACTGAGCTCCTCTTGGCCTGACGGGAGTGTTTGCTGTTTCCCACATTGTTGGAATTCAACACCAGCCTGTTTACTGGTCCCCATGTGGCTTCAGATTTATTTCTTTTCTTTTTTTCTCGTTCCACAACACACCTTCTTTAAATGACATACCCAGCATTCATACTAAGTAGTGAAACTGCCAAACAACTAACTGAAGCATTCACGTTATGCCAATTAGTTTGTGCATTCTGTTGTTCATTTTTTGCTACGTTATTCAATTAAACTGGCAAATATAATGTAGCTATTTCTGCAAATGTGTGACTGTATTGTTCTAAATCTAACTGAAAGTAATTGTTTTATGATACATTTATAGAAGATTTTTTTTTTGTATATAATCTATGAGTGTTTTTCCACTGTGAGGTACTATAGTGGCATCAGGGACATCATTTTCATATGCTTTATTTTGCAGCTGACAATGAATCATACAATGAATCAAAGGAAATAATACACATCTCAAGGAAATGTTAGCAAGATGATGAGCACATGCAAAATGAGAATCTCTTCTTTATCTGCTTTGTTTTTTCACTTCCTTCCCTCGGTACAGCCAGATGGCAAAGCTCCAGCTCTGCAGTCCTCTTCATACACTCATCACATTTGATGGGCATCCTGCTGCCGAGTTTCAAGGAGGCCATGTGTTTACGAAATGACACTTGTGACAAAAGAAAACTTCGATTTAGCAAGCTGATTCTTGGGCGGGGTGCAGGGGGGCAGCAGCATGTGTGCATTTGTTTACCTAAGTGTGTGTGTTGCAGAACAAAGATTATAGGAATTTATATATAGTGCTTATTTAGGAGGCAATAGGAAAAAGTACATGTGTAGTAGTGTGTATGTGTGTGTGTGTGATCATACCAATATCATCCATAGCGTCTGTTTCACACTGTTGTCATTCCTGCTGTTGTAATTACATCCTTTGCAGTACTGTCAGTTTTTTTTTTACTATGTTACAATACATTTTAATCATCAGTTTTGTGTATTTACCATTCCAATACAGAAAGATTTGTTTTCTTCACATTGATGTCATAAATAGCATACATTGTAGGGTCTCCTCCGTTGATGGATTCAAACATTCAGGACAAATTGTTGTTAAAAAAAATCATCCGTTGTACATTTGCAACTCAAACAGGTTTTATGTTGGTTGTTTATTTGTTCTCAATATGCTAACGTCTTATCCTAATATTGTCTTTGTCTTCAATGGTGAGGAATTCCCATCAAAGTTTTCCCCTTCTGTTAATACTTTAGGGAATTTTCAAACGCCGGGATGTATGGCTGTAATGCCCCAAGATTTGTTCTCCCTGAAAGAAATAATAGAGTAAGAATATATTAACTACAGAGCAACCTGGCTTTACTGGGTCTGCAATTACTCTTACTTCATTTTAGGTTTACCAATGTTATGCATAATATATATATAAATATAGATATATATATATTGATAAATGCTTTGCAGCATTCCTTTGATTTAAATTTAAAAGCCATATTCATGCATTAAAAAGCAAATTCATATTTTTGACTGCAGGGTTTAGATGCAAATCCATGGGGCATTACGTTAAAAACCATAAACATCATAAAATAGGAAATATAAATAAAAAATGGGAGCAAAAATGAGGACGTTTAACTGGTCATTAATAACTGAATGCTTTACTCATTTGCAGATGTGATAAAAGAAAATTGTACTCAAGATAAAACACAAAAATGGCAAGTGTAATGAAAAATAAAACCCATTTAAAAGCAAAGTATTTTTATTCACACAAATTTAATAAGATATATAACAACCGTTTGGTCCATAAATATTTAGGGGGAAATAGTTTCTATACACCATCTTTATCAAGAAACAGGGAAACATGGACAATCTTGATAGAACACTTACTGTACTCAACTATTAACACGAAGATCAATATATAAGGTTCTTGGATTACCCAACTATATCTGAAAGAGTGCACAAATGCTTTCTATGACATCGCTGCCCCCTTTTGAACAGGACACACCATAAAAAGATCTTCGGAAATAAGATGCAAAACAGTACAAAACTAGTGAGGCGTCAAAAGGATGTGAATCAGTTAACAAAGAACACATATATCCTGAATATCACAAACTTTCTCCCAAGTTATAGCATAAGGCACATAGCAGAACTGAGTTAGGCATCTACTTCATTAAGTAGATCTAGAGTACCACTTTGTTCTACAAGAGAACAAATTGTGACGCTCACAATGAAATGTATCAACTCTATTGAAGATTTGCTCTCTCTTTCTTTTCTCTCTTTCTCTCAGCCAGAAGAAACATGTTTTTGGTCTGTTCAGTGGCAAGTCATTAAAGAAAGTATACATATGGCCAAAAAGGAGAACACATGGACAATGATTTCCCACTGGCTGCCTCTTGCGACTCCACCTATCTGAGGTCATTTTTATTGTTCATGTCAGCTCTACAAATCTAGTCTGCAACGTCGCAACCACTTCATTTCTCCCCCTACTCCTTTTCCCTTTTAAAATCACATCGTTACCCTGAGCAACATGATAAAAACAATAATGCACTTTTCACTGGGCAGTATATTGTCACTGTGCAATTGAGTTAAGCTGTGGATCCATGGATATGTTTACTAGGATTTATCCATTTGACTACGGTTAATCTGAGATGCCAACAAATCTGAAAAAGTGCTCTGTCATGAAAACAATCGATTGCAACAGCGTGCATAAACTGTTCTCAGATCCCAATTTCTCCTGCGGATTTCAAATGATCAAACTGACTGCATTACATGTTGAACAGTTACCACTGTACAGATTGTGGGATTAGATGTTTTCTCTTTTTCACAGTAGATTTGTGAATCAAAACAAAAACCTATATGGTTTCAGCATCTAGCTGCCATATAAGCTGCGATGGTTGGGCGCTTAGAATGCAATTTAGACGTTTTACATGTAGCTCTGTGAGATCTCTCCACGTCTGATTCCATCCAACTCAGTCATTACGACTGAAACATGCGGAAATATTAAGCCTGTTTTCTGGAGTTACCCATAAACAGAACATTCTACAAGTTTATTTCCCAAATGATGCCAAAACAGAAAATAAATCTTCAAATTGGATAGTGCGAAAACAGTGCATACATATACAGGATTTTAAAATCACCAATTAACCATAAATTAGGAAGGGCTTGTTTTATCATAAATCATTACAAATGTACAAATAAAGTCAAATCAATTAAGATTTCCAGACACGCTTTAAGTTTAGTTCGTTTTTTTGATGAATTGTGAGATCCATGACAATTTTGTAATGCCTTCAACTTCAAAAGTGTCCCGTCCAAAATCAATCTCTGCAAACTGTAAGTCAACTACAGACACGGCTGCCATGCGGTTTAAAATGCTACACGTTAAAAGATGTCCTCGTGTTTTAATGTGGTCGCTGCTGTTCTTGCTCTTGTTGTTCTTGTTTGTGTACACAGTACAGCACTTTCAGTTCCAAGGAGCGGTCTCTTAAAGGTGTCACTTAAAAAAATTAAATGTAAATTGAGGAAATAAAACAAAAACAAAAGAAAAACAGATTTGAAAAAAAACAGTCTGTTGGGGATAGCGTGTTAGAAAAGGTTTGTCAAGGTAGTTTGTGAAGGGCTCCCCGAATCATGGCTGTCCAAACTAGAGGTGACGGAGGTCACTACAGTGATAGAGGGGTTTGTCAGGTCTGTTAGTGTGGCCGCGCTGGAGGGGGGGCTCATGGCCCCACTGTCAGATGAGGGTGGAGGGAGTGAGGTGCCATCAGCCTTATCAACACCTCCATTCTCCTGTCGCAAAACGTTCCTTCTGAATTTGGCTCTTGCGTTTTGGAACCAAACCTGCAAACCAATCCCAATGTGGCTTTTACTTTTTTGTGTTTAAGATTAATTTTGAAAAATAAATCATTTGAACAGTAGTTTACATATCAAGTTATCACAGCTATTTCTGTATCAACTTGCCCTTGCCATATGTCTATGAATTGTTATATTGCCATTTTCATACATTAATTTGAGCTTAAGGGGCAGATAACAATGAACCAGGTAGCTCCTGAACAACAAATCAAAATTATTTTGAATGTTTTATCTGGGAGATTTGAATTACACCATTTTCTGTTCCACACATAAAAGAGCATGTGCACTCTGATTAATAATAATATCAGCTTCACTTATACACTTATGTTTCTACGCCTATCAACAACGTTTCTGCTTTCTTTCCCAAGAAATATTACATTTAAGAATCTACAAGATTTCTGAGTATAACCCCTGGATATACATCTAATGACTAAATGGGCCAACAAAACAAAGAAAATCAAAAAGATGACTTGAATGGTAATATTGGTGTGAAATGAGAGGGACATGGAGGAGGAGTGGTGTGCAGACTCACATATGGGGTGATCAGATCAATAGGAATGGCGTTGTGCTTACCTGTAGAACTCTCTTAGTGAGGCCAGTTTTCTGGGCCAGTTGCTTTAAGTCCTTGGCATCTGGGTTGTGGTTGATGGCAAAGTAGGATTTCATTGTCCGCAGCTGATGGTGCTTGAAGGACGTCCGCATGCGTTTGGTCTTCTGTGTTGGAGCGTAGGACTGCTCCCGGTCCATGTGATCCGTGTCGTTCTCGTTACAGCCTGGGGGGGGGGCAGAGAGCAGAGCACAGGGGGAGGATCAGAGTCCGAATGAAACAACAGCAACAAATGTTCATTTCGTTTTGACACTTTGCATGTGAGTTCATTTTATATGTGCTAAAAGATTAACAAACAACTGAAAATAAAACTGAAAAATTACTAAATAAGGATATTTCAAAATTGTGTCTAATGATTTCTTGAAATGACATCATCCAGTTAAGCAAGGAAAGCGTATTAGACTAAGGCGATCTCATGTGGACCTTGTGGAAAGTTCCTTTGACTTGCTTTGTTAACAGATCTTTCGTATGCCCTTAGGAAAAGTAGTGAATATTTGGTATAATCATAACAAACCGTTGCAATTGTACAAATAAGTGTTAAGAAATTCATTGAGCTGACTAAACCGAAATGTATTGCAAAGAATTAGTCGTCACAATTATTGTGTTTTTTGTATCATCTGTATTCGATTTTTTTAACCACAATGGGAACGGGCTGAATTATTTCTGCTTGTGTTTGCAAATACTAATAGAACTAATGGGCCTCATTTGTCAATAGCTTAGAACTGCATGTGTAAAATACTTAAAGACGTTGAAATGCTAAAACGGTTCTACTGAAAAAAATGCTTGTGTGGCAAAAAAGCGTGGGGAAAACATTGATCTCAGCATTAAGAAAAGATAATGTATAATTCGTCATACTGTTGTACGACAGTTTGCATTATTTTATTCTTTTGCAACAGCAAATTCCAGTGTAAAATAAATACTTGCAAGTTATATTAACAATTGACTGACTTTTGAAAACCTGATTGCAGCAAAAACATACAGCAAAATACAAATAAAATATGTATGGATTATAATTCTTCTATAGAATCTAAGATTGATGTCCGAGCAGGTCGTATACGATTGTGTCCTCAGGGGAGTAAATATAGCCAGCAAAGAATAAGCATAGGATTTATAAATTATACAGTAGGCTCTATTGATTTTTACGTGTCTCCATGTAACAGCAATGCTGACCACATGTTTTTTTTAGTGGATGATAAAATATGAAATTACTTGCACTATAGTTTCATCATAAAGATGCAGTGCAAAGAGTGTCTCAAGGAGGAATTATTGCTTATATTACAAATCAGTTTTAATAAGGCAGACACAGAATTATCAATCTATGGGACACATATTGTGTGTGGCATATTTTCGGGGTACATGTAATGGCCTGCATTTTGTTTTTTTATACAAAGCTTCTTCTTGTGACACTTAAACGCACCATTAATATGACAATCATTGACATCTTTGTTCCTCTGTTCCAGCCTTCACTGGATTGTGTTTCACTAGATATTACCCACTAGGGGTCTCTATATCCAAACAAACTTTACTGAGTGATGTGGAATACTCAGTAGACCCATATCTTTCCCTGGTGAAAACAAACATGTGCTCAAAACCTCCTCCTATTTGTCATGAATATGAGTCTCCTGATCTGCAGAACAATACATTAACCTAAACAACAGAGGAAAAAGAGACAAGATATCAACACTAAACGTATTTAGTTAATACATAATTTATTGTATGTTTGTATTTATTTTAGTTCAGGCTGATTTGAATTCTTTAAGGTCCTACATTTTTGAACATTTAACATTACCTAAAGAAGCTTAGTGGCTCTTT
>NW_022989750.1:903509-961194 GCF_902827175.1 Gymnodraco acuticeps | reverse complement strand
TTTACAATTTGAAAATATATTCGACATCATTTTATTTTATTTAGTAAACCAAACGTAAAACATGATATTCCCACAGGGACCTTTTACTGTGTCTGTGGCGCTAGATAATGAACTCACAAGGAATTCTTACTGAGTTGTATGTATTTTTCTGTGGGTTCTTTTACCTGTTTAGGCTGCATTATATGTTATTCAAACGCTTTGCTGAAGTAGGTTAGGAATGTCGTGCTGTTAAATAAAAATACAATGGTAATTTGTCTACTAAGGCATCCATGAGAACTTTAGGTTTTGCATAATCTCTTGTGTTTGCGGATAACAAGGCTTAGAGCCGGGCTGGGTGGTGTACAGTGCTGGCCGGCCTCTCCCGCAGCAGGCCCCTGCGCTCGGCGCTGTGAGAACCGGGCTGACCGCCGCTCAGGAGGGCAGAGATTCCAACGTCACCTTCAATTAGCGAAGAACAATTAACGCGCAGATTACCCTTATTCCTCCCCATTCAGCAGGAACACTGGAAACTTGGCGCACAAAGACAAACTTTCTCAACCGAACACTAATTCGCAGAAAGCGACAACAAAATGGGGACGTTGCCGGGAGGGGGGGGGGATTTTCAATGCGAGATTTTGAATGAAACCTACATTTAGCAGACCATTAATGTTGACTAGTAGGCTAATAGTTAACAGTTTTTTCGGTCTTCCACAAAAAGTCAAAGGACTGTGAAAGCACTAAACTTTGGCCTCGATTTTTACGCAGCAGTAGGCCTACCAAACTAAATGTAGCCCCTTCACACCCGTTCAAACACTTTTCTTGACCTAAATTTGTCTTAATTGTAAAAGTCGAAGTGAAGGTTGACGGCCATGTCAATTTTCGAACTATCTCCGTGCAACACACGCCACCGTTTAAAGCACAAAAACGGGGCGTGAAAGACGCGTGGACAGAAAGCTGCAGATCAATTATCCCACGGCTGCGGGCGCCGCTGCACGCAGGCAATGTCCACCTACTTTAGATAGCCTACAGCAGAGATGCATTAATCAGGACGTGTAATGTGTATCTACTATTGTATGCGTAATGGAAACAAATCTATCCAGAAAGGTTATTTAAAATACGTATATTTATCTATTGAATTGATGCCAATTTTACCTAAACGTATTTATATTGGTGCTGTATTTTAGAACATTAAAAATTATTTATGAAGAAGACATGTTGGTAGATTTGAGTGAATAATACATTAACTACAATGCAGAAAAAAAGGTTGCCATAGTTTGGGCTCCAAAGGGTCAACCCATAATGAGGAACTGCTTAGAGTGTACTTAGCTAAACAGCTCGGTTTGTTTTGTGATACATTTCGATGTTCCCATTATTTGGCATTTGTAAAAGAGGACATAGGCCTACTGTTAAAGGCTACAATTAGGGTAGACTAATAACTTTATAGTAGCCTAGCCTATGTGGCCTACGTGTGTTTGTGTTGCTGACTTGAAGTGAGGCTCACCGTTGTAGCTGGGTATATCTATCCCCATGGCCGGGCTCTTCCTCTTGCGCGGCCTCCCCTTCTGTGATGTCCCGGTGCCGTTGAAGTAAGGCAGGGTGAGGCCGCCGCCCTTGGCCGCCAGCTCGGCGAAGTTGAGCTGCTGGTGGTAGTCCGGTCCCTGCACCAGCGTCTCGAAGTGCAGCCGGCAGTACACCAGGCTGTCCTTCATGCCGAAGTGGTCACCTGTGCTCAGCGTCTTGTTGCAGGTGGTGCACGTGAAGCAGCTCAGGTGGTACACGGAGTCGCGTGCCCGCATCACCATCTCCGAGGCCGATATCCCGAGGTGGCAGCGCGCGCACCTCTGCACGGAGAACCTTCTGGAACAGATTAATCGTCAAGACTCTTCATACAAAGAGACAAAGTGGGACATGGGCCGAAATATAACCGGCACATTAACAGGCTAAAATAACCTAACCATGCTCTTTCCTTGTCTTGAGAGACAAGTTATACCTGCCACAGCTTTATTGGCAGTAGGCCTATAAAAGGCTATACTGAGTTTAGATTCTGAGCTATTAGCCACATCTGGCCTACAAATAAAAACATTTTCTCTAAGTCCACAGTTTCAGTGATTAAACTTAGGTGCGTTTGCTAACCTCTTGACACTGTAGACATTAAACACAAAAGGCTAATATGCGGAAGTATAGTAGCCTATTAGTATCGGCGAGACAGCTAACCTTGGTAAACATGATTTTTGTTACCATATTGTTTTCTTATTATTGTGAATTCTAAATAACATTCAGGCATGTATACATGCATATTAACACACAAATGACTGTATTTTAACTGATCAATATAACTCGTTATTATCCACATTGAAGTTGTCGAACAAAGCTAAGGTGGGTCGTTTTTATAACAGGATATAAATGTACAACGATTTGCTCTTTTGTTCCTGCTTATGTTAGGCTTAAGCTAATAGGGTTTACATTACACCCATTGTCATGGGAAAATATTACATCTGGACTTCAAACCAAAGAAAATAAATAAATGAATAGGCCTATCATATATTTTTACCAATTAACACCACGAAGGTCCCTGTGAGATTGTTATGATTATATTCAGAACATAAGACTTAATTGGACCTAAAGGCTTAAACATAGGCTAATTCAAGATGAACAACCAGAGCCTGTTGAACCAGGTTAAAGGCAAAAGTGCATGAGCCTACAATATTTCCCCCTAAAATTCGTTGTTTATTAAAGGGTTTAAAATTAAATTAAAAATATATAGGCTAATTATACGATCAGCAGCTTTGGGAGGATGTGCGCACTATAGAGACTAATGTTTTCGTGAGATGTCTGTACATTTCTAAAATGTTAACCTTCATTGTTCATACCTGTAGTAGTCCTCCTTGCAATAGATACTCCCATCCTTGGCAAAACACGTAAGCTCTGACTCCAGCGCTAGTTTACATTCACAGCATTTGAGACACCGCAGGTGCCACTGTTTGTCCACGGCCAGGAGGTAGTATCTGTCCGAAATCTTGCCGCCACAGCCGGCACACAGAGCAGGCTTCTCCTGGCTCATGGAAGTTATGGTCTGAGTCAACGAGACAGAAAAAAAGGTCATGGCAACTCCCGTCAAGAGATTTATTCAACACATGTGTAAAAACAGAGGCCTTTGGAAGCTTGATGCCCACGAGATTAAACGTTTAATCGATCAACTAAAGGCCTTTTTTAAGAGCTTTAAACACGCTGTTAAACAAATGCAGGCTTGGTGTGTTCACATGCCCCAAATACACATGCACTGTCAATGAAAGACGCTTAGGAAAATTAAATTAATATTAGGGAGAGTTAAATACTTTTGTTTTGCCAACCTTATATTTTTCTTAGTTTAATATATCCTTATGTTCATTAAAGTAAAAATAAAAATAAATTCACTGTAACAATTTTAGGGTCAAACATATATTTATTGAATAAAGGCCTATTAAAACAAGAGTAAATATAGGATATTTAACATTTAAAACAACTAAAATGTAAGAATTAATAATATAATGATAATAATAAAATACAACATATGCCTTTTTGATAACAGTTTAATTCTAGCATAAATAATTGCCAGAACTGCAACCAGTAAATGTGTCCACAGAAAACGATGTATTGTTTCCACAATGTTTTATTTGATGTCAAGAGTAAAACTGTGTGTTTCAAATATATATTTAGAGACAACTGCATGTAAATAGGAAGCCAGTTTGCTTTGAGTAGTTAGTTTGTTCAAACAGGCCTTATTGAGAAGTTATAACAACAAAATAGGACATTTTAACTGTCATCACGAAATACACTCCACAAGGGAAATTAATTTTGGACAAAGACTACAACATTTGAACATAATTAAACACAAATAAGTAACTGATAAATCCTCCTAATCCTGCTTAGACCAAAACAACTGTATTGTTCCTGTGTCACGGTGTCGTGGTTCAAACAGTAGGTTAAAACGAGTTTCAACATGAATTAAAACACTGGTGGACACTTACCGACTCTCTTCCGTTCAGCTGCATCCCCTTCGCCATACGCGACTCGGTTTTCGACCTTCTCTCCATCTCCTCCATGATCCCTTGGATGTGATCCCCGGAGATCCCGTGGAAAAGCATGGCTCCCGGTCCTGGACGCAACTTGCAACTGCCTGCCTCTGTCTTGCAGCTCACAACTTCCATATACTGAACTGCAGCGCTGCGCCCCGCTCTCTCAGCGCATCCAACCGGGCTCTGAGGCTCTGAGAGAGGCACACAACACAACAACTCAACCCCAAAGATTCAGATCAGCTTCTCCCCACAGTGCGAAGGCAACTGGAAGAAAACTGGAACCAAGAAACTACAACATGGGTGGGACAGGAGGAGTTGGTGGTGGTGGTGCACCAGCTGTTTCCTTCTTCCCGTGAATGTCTCTCCTCGAGGAAAAATATATATTCCAAATCACGCGACACACCGGTGTGTAAGTGGTGGGGAGGGAGGAGGGGAGGGGGCTATAGTGTGAAAACTGGCCAAAAATAATGACACAAAGTTTTTGTTGATTCTTTTTGGTGATTCTCTCTACCGGTTTCCCAGTCAGGGGTTCCTTGGTGCTTGGAGGTCAGGTTGGGACTGCCTGGATTGAGAACCGGTGTCCTATTTGTGAAGAGAGCAAAGCCTGCCCAGTCTGAATAATTTGGTAGGAGGAGTTCCTCTCTCTCTCTCTCTCTCTCTCTCTCTCTCTCTCTCTCTCTCTCTCTCTCTCCTCTCTCTCTTCTCTCTCTCTCTCTCTCTCTCTCTCTCTCCTCTCTCTATCTCTCTCTCTCTCTCTCTCTCTCTTCTCTCTCTCTCTCTCCTCTCTCTCTCTCTCTCCATACTCTGTGTCTCCCCCCTCTCACTCTCTCTCTCTCCATCGGCACTGATTTCTATTCACCAACAAAGAGCTGTCACTCTACCCTAAAAAACTCCCGATTCTGGCTGCGCGAAGGACCACTACTTTATGGTATTGATATTTTGATTACTTTTATTCCTCCATATACAGGGGAGGATGCTGGAGAGTAATGCGGATGTTGCATAAACTACAATGGAGTCATTTGAGTGTAAATATATTTTAAACATATTAAAAATAACATGCATTTAAAGTAGGCCTATGTTAAATTGTTGGAGTTTCATTAAAGTAGTCAGATATGAGGATAAGTGATTCTCCCGAATATATTCAATTATTGCTGCTTTGAAGACACTTTAATTGCTTTACTGTTAAAAAAGTAAACACAGATTTAAGTGTTTAATTCTTTCTTTATCAGCTGTTTGGTGGGTGGGAAAATACAATAATAATAATAAGTGTGTGTTGTGTGTGTGTGTGTGTGTGTGTGTGTGTGTGTGTGTGTGTGTGTGTGTGTGTGTGTGTGTGTGTGTGTGTGTGTGTGTGTGTGTGTGTGTGTGTGTGTGTTTGGGGCGGGGCAGTGATCATTGATAGGCTAGAGGGCGGTGACAGATATTAAACAATCTGAAATAAATTGAATTAATATTATATATGCAAGTATTTTCAGTTCATTTTTACCATATTAAAACACAATAACTCCCTGCATTAGCTTTCAGCATATATGATTTATAATATAAACACATTTAGTTGACCTTTTATTCTATGAATCAATTGAATATTTTCAGAAATCAGCGTTCCATTTAGTTAACTATAGCCTATAGTCTACGTTATAGGCGACTTTGGAGTTATAAAAAAATGTGTCAAAGAGTGTGAAAACTCTGAAACGCAAATAGAATGAATGGCTTTACTGTCCAACATGCAGGCCAAATACGGTGACAACAAACCAAAATGAGGCAGCTCAAGGTCTGTATAGATAATATTTCCTTGCACACGGGCCTTTGCAGCAGGGTCGATGGCTAGATGGAAGATTTTTGCCATAAAACAATAGACTCACTGAATCTGTGACTAGGCCTATATGGTCCCATTAATAGATTTAGCTTACTGAGGCTCAGGGGGGTTTGCAGGTGTGGATGCTTCATCTCAAGACGTGTTACATTATCATGTGCACTCCCACCCTCCCACTCCCCCAGCATGAAGTTGTGTTGGCTTTAATTGGAGGCCTCCTGATAACTGCGCTTTGAGACAATGCTCGGACCCTCCTGTACGGGCTGGACCTGCAGCTGTTCTGGAGACATATCGTTCATTTGCGCTTTGTCAGAGTCCCAGCACCAGCCAGAAAGCGGTGAAAGGAGAGTCAAAAAGGACACAGGGATTTCTTTCACCTTGACAAAGACACCCTGAGAGGACCGATCAACTCAGCTCTGTGTGATATTTAATCTTTATGCTGTTTTTCTTTCTCCACGGGAATTAGAAAGGCTCAATTAAAAAAACTGGGCTTGATTACACTGTGTAGGCCTACTATAAATACAGTGTGTACATGTTTACGTATTTTTTTATTAAGACGTAAGCCTATCGTTAATGTCGATAAAGAACAGTGTTTTGACCCGTTGCCTCCAGCAGTGACATTTCATTTGACTGAAGAGGGTTTAACAATGTGTCAGTGTACACCAAGGGGCTGAGGGAATACTGTCTTTTGTGTTCGTTTTGTTTTGTTTCGTTTCCTTTTCTTGGTATCTAATTAGGATATTAGGGCTACCTGCAACTACATTTAAACCACTGCTTTTATATTTATTATATTTGAGTTCATATTGTTATTTGTTAGAAAATCTTAGATAAACCAAAGCCAATTCACAATATCATGCTTTTACAAAAACATTAAAAAACAATGTGAGTGTTTTATTAATTAGGATATATGTAGCCTATCGTTTGAATCGTGTTCAGAGCGAATCCTATTAATAAAGAAACTGAGTTACGTTATCCATCATATTTTATTACTGGCTCTAAATCAATTGAAGACAATTCATCTGGACGGTTCAGTGTCATTATTCGTTAAGTTACTGGGACTGATTGGCCCTAATTTAATATTTGTGATCTGGCTTTATCATGCCAAGTCTTTTAAAAACGTAATGCACGCTGCTTGTTTATGCACTGTAGCTTCATTAAAAAATATTTGACACGTAAAAAAACAAAAACACTGATAACAATATTTAAAATGGCGTGTAAATCCAAGATGACTCCCTGGACTTTATTAATTAAAAAGAATAAAATCTCAGCAGCGAACAGTAAAAACAACTAGCAATTAGCCTACCTATTTTTAATGAAGGGCGTCAATTCATATTGTTCCTGCCGTTGAACGTGCACACTTTTAATACCACCAACACACGCATATGTTAGGTTAGGCTATATTAAGATGATTACGTAATATTTCGTAGCCCGTTAATAAAAAATATAGGAGTAGGCCTAATATAGAGATTCGAGGGGTTTGCCTTTTGTTTTACCACATGCCTGTTTATACCGGAGAACGTAATCATGCTTCAGATCAGTCGGGCATTGCTTCACGCGGTTTTTTTTTTTTTTTAATTAAACATATGCCTACTTTGTATTTGTATTTACCCAAAGCAGAGATGGAAAAAGGTCTTACCTGAGGCAGTGTGAGATCCCTGTGCAGCGTGCAGCGGAGCAGCTCCGGACTGAGGCAGTGTCGGAGACAGAGGACAAGCTGCCGGTAGATGGGGGCTGTTCCTCGTTTCTGAGCTTCTCTAGTTCGGGCGTCAATTAAAACACAAGACATTTAAATATTCCTCTCCCGTATGCAGGAAGCCCTCAACACAACCACACACGCAGGCAACAGCAAAGAAAATGGGAAGATGAGCCAATGGCCTACTCATAGGTTAGAATGTGTGATGTAAATAAAAAAATAAAAAAATCTAGATTCGCCAAATGGAATGCAGTTACTATATAGAGCAGGATTTTGTAATATTAGACACATCTGGTGTTTCCCCCCTTCAAACGATATGCATTTCACAGCTGTTTAGTATGAATTTAAATAGTAAAGTGTTAACCCCAAAAGACTATTTGGGAACGCATATTGCAAACAACGTTAAAGGATGTGATCAAGAACATAAACTACACATATCACTCAAGAATTCACTGGCTATATGGGATTTAAGCGAAATACTTACAGCTGTAATTTCATTGGTGTGAGAGCAGAGTTTTTTGTGAATAAATAAGTAGCTATAGTCAAACTACATCAATCAATCTGACATAGATATGGAGCACAGAAACACAAAGCCTATACTGTTAAAGTGTTTTTCTACAAATCAAAATTGTTTTTGAAATAAAGGTGCTAAATAATTTCTGAATGTTACCAATTAATGTGACAAATCTGCACCAAGCAGTGATAGGCCTTTGCTATGGCTATAATGTTATTCATTATATTTCAACGTCATGTAAACTGTACACACATTACATGTTATATCTTTCTTTTTCTGGTGTCTTTCTCTAGATTCCTATTTTCTGGTTGTATTAAATTAATTCCCCATATCAACAATATTAAAAATAATTTAATAATTTGGTTCAAGTTTCGTTTCCCCTGAACTGTGATGCATGTTTCTCCATCTGACTCTCCAGTATAGTCCAGCTGACAAACTTCATATTATAACCCACTGCAGGATTCAGATAGGCACCATCCACACACATTTTGCCTCATGTTGCAACATCTAATGAATAAAAAAAAATGTTGATGAAAAATTCACCACATTTAATAATGTCAGGTTTTTTTGTAAATATTAATATTGTTTATGCTTTAAAGATTTCATTTTTCCTGACTGCTAAGAGGATATGTTTATTTTATTTCAATATTGATCATTAATTTCCCTAATATACAGTATAATGGTCCATAATGTTGGTGTATTTGCTTTGTGCATTGGTGGATTATATTAGTCAAACAACAGGACAAGCAGTTAAATAATAATAACGTTAATAGCTAAATGTTAACACTTTAAAGTGCATGGTGCCTCCATCTGAATTATATATTTGCTGTTAACATAAAAAAAGACAGGTCATCCAGAGGACAGGATGCCCTAAACCTGCTCACACTGTCCAATTGGATAACACATTAAGGTATAGATGGACTGATTTCTATTGACACAAGTGAATAGACGCTGTTAGCTCCAATGAGAGCAAAGGGTGACAATTAATTACACCTCTGTGCTTGCATAAATGACACAGTGCCATACTGCTAACAGTCATTTTGCTTTGCTCCTTCCACCTGCACTGACATCAGAATGTATCTCATCAATAATGCAACGCCACTGAGATCCATTTCACTGTGTACCACAACACGAACAGTGCACACAGCATTCTGGGAGCATTATACGCAGACAGGATGTGCAGCGAGCTCGGCTCAACAGTGAGACCACAGAAACTGCATCAGCCCGGGATGCCTGCCTCCACGGCTGCCTGGCTCCTTGGGCATGGTGGTTAGATTACCACACATCCAGGGTTCATCTGGAGTCATCATTTCTGGGTCACCTCAAGTGACACTCAGTCTCGTGGAGGGAGCTCTCAGTCACTCCCAGAGCATGGCCAGAATAGGAGCTGAGGAGGCGAGGAAGAAGGAGGAGGAGGAGGTGGGAAGGCTCTCCCAGGATCCACTGTGCAGCGGGGAACCACGGGCTAAACACTGACAGAATGAAGGAGAGGAGTAGGAGAGGAGGGGGAAAGGAAAGGGAGGGAATTGGGGGGGGGGGGTAGAGGAGGAGGAACAGAGGGAGGAGTGAAGCACTGTAAAGATGTATCCCAGTCACATGTAACCCAATCCTGGAAATATTTACAAACACACAGTGGACATGGTTTCATGAGGAAAGGAAATGTAAAAAAAACATAAGCATGGGTAAAATGTGCCTTAAACTCTGTTTTTATAGCCAACACCTGGCATTAAAACTCTAAAGGGGGTTTAGAATGATAATATATAAAAACTCTGTTTAGAGGCGTCTCAATCCTCACACATTTGTTTTTTTCTTCATTTCTATCCATATTTTCTCTCTCCAGCTCTTTCTCCCTCACTTTTCCCCCTCTCCTCCTCCAGCTCCCCGCTCCTTCCACTTTCTCTTTTCTCCCCCTTCCTTCCCCCCCTGACTACCACTGACAAACACCACCCTCCACCCCTACTTCGATCTCCTCCCTGCTCTGCTCTGCTGGAGCTCAAATCACAGCCCCGGTCCCTGGCAGATGGAGGATAGGAGAGAGAAGCTCTTAACTAGCCAGCCTGAGCCTCTGCTTTCTGCACACCAACTGCTGCCTGCCTCCCCTCCCTGCCTCCAGAACAGCTCCAAAAGCAAACCTCCACACCCCCCAAGAGCTCCTCTGGGGACAGAGTATCCTCCTGGGGAATGGTGCGCGTATTAGTCCATATCTGGCCACACTAGAAAGGACATGAAACATAATAGACGGATGTTCTTATCGCTATATAACCTTATGGGGCAAAGTGCAGAAGACTATAGCGATGCTTATATGTTGTTATACTGTCAAACACTCCCTTTCTTTCTACTTCAACCATTCACTGAAGAGTGAGTCAGAGGGAATCACAAGTTAGAGGTTAAATAGTGTAAAAGCCACAAGAAAAGCAATCACATGCCTTCTCTTGTTAGTGTAGACAATAAATCCTGCATTGATGTAAAAACAGGAGAGAAATAAACAGGGCAAAGTGCTCCTAGGCACTTAGGTGTCTGCTTCTGCCCCTGACTCTCCTTTTATCTGGGCTCATCTGGCAGCCACGACTTGGCCTGGCATGAGCCTGACCACCAGTTGCGGTCTGAAGGAGAAGCTGCTCCTCCGTGCTATTTGCAGCCCTGTCTGTCCAAAGGAATCTGGTGCGCTGACTGTCACTCAGTGGCCATGTGTGTTTTTTATCACTAATTCTACCACAGGGATCTGGTTGTCCATATGACCACTGTGGAGGCTGCTGCCCCGAGGCGAGCTGACAGTGTGTGTGTAGCAGGACCAGACGTTGATGTAGGGGCTGCTCAAATATCAAGACACACATGCACGTACCCACGAGCATGCACACCAACAAGTACATAGCAGTGCCCGGCCAATTGCTTAGACTGATGTTCCTTTCAGCCATCATACGGCTGACACTCAAGTTTTTTTTTTCTCCCCCCCGCCCAACCCTATGTCAGTTCCTGGCTGGTCATGGCTAACAGTGATGGAGACACTGTAACTGACTGTGGTCGGGGCCATTGGCCGCAGGGCTGCTGTTCCTGTTTGAGATGGATGGGGTGGGTGGGGGGCGGAGTGAGGGAGGGGCTACTTGGCCTGTCAACTGGTTGTGACTAGAGCCTGTCTGGTCACAGTTCCAAACTGGACAGCTCTCTTTTTCTCTGCGGCTAGTGCCATCATCCTGTAGAAAGGCACACGGTCTATCTGCCACTCTGCTCCAGCACAGCATATGCTCCGGCTGAAGGTCAGAGATGTTCAGTCCAAAATGCCTGAAATAAACACCTCACATGTCGGGTTGGCTGTGGTAACTTCAGAGCACATCTGCACTGAGGGAATACCATGTGTGTGAAAATGTGGATGCGCGCAGGCTATTTGCCTATTGAGAGATTTCTTCAATTTTCATCATTTTATGATATTGCATAATACAGCCAAAGTCAACAGAATGAATTTGTTCATGAGGTTGATTGCCATTACAGTTTTTAAAGTTGTCAGACACAATTTAATAAGTTGAAAACAAAAAAGACTATTAAAACCAATTTATAAGCAAGACAAATACAAAAGATGGCTGTCTTTTCAATGCTCTCTCATTGTGGAAGTGAATGACGTGCTTTCAAAAAAGCACAATTCAAGAACATGCTTACTGTTTCCAAACATACTTTAATATGATAATTGTCTATGGTGGCAGGAGGTTTTTCCAAGCAACTTTCTCCAAAAATCTGTCAAAGGGATTGCTGTGTTGTTTGTGTCTCAGTCAACAACTGATAGGCAAGTACATGATTTAAAAAAGGGAAAAAAAGCATTTCAAACTGTGCCATCACTGGATCGGGAAGACGTGGAGGGATGAGGCAGACATGAAAGTTGGCCTATTTCATGGTCAGGCTGCGGGACCGCCGAGGCCCTGAATGGCAATGCATCTACTTTAATGTGACAGACAAGTCCCTAGGCAAAACCCGCAGAGCCGCGGCAGGCGAGCGGGCCCAGGTACTTGATGAGTGTGACACCTTCACCGTCCCGCTGTAGGAATGTTGCTGCCGCACGCTCCGCTGCCTCGGTTTAGAATAACACCAAATACATTTGCCTCTCATCCCGCCTGACGACGCGTCCCCAAGAACCTGTCCTCCCCAGCACTGTTGGGATCATGAATCTCCTTGTAGCCGCTCACAGGGCTTTTGTCCGATCACTAAGCACTTGCCTTTGGGACCCACCTGCCGAGGGAAAGTGTGGCTGCGCCAGTAGGCGGCTGCGACAGGACTCCGCGGCAGACACATCCTCTCATCCCGACGCTGTTTGCCCGATCAGGCGGAGACAGGCGAGTGTGTGTGGCAGGTTCACAGCCAGTGCCCGGAGGCATGGCGCTGCCTCTCCTCATGCACTCACAAATCAAGTGCCACATCTTCCCTCAACATCTCTCGCACGCACAGGTATTGCCGCATGAGCGCTTGACCTTACCTTGTACTATTACTGTGGGCTACACAGTGCGGTGTTTAGAGCAACTTTTATTCTATATTGGCCTATTAGGAGCCACAGGGTGCTCTGATGGAGTAAGCCTGTCTATGCATGTGTGCGTCTAAACAAGCTCGTGAACATGAGCTGATCTATTGCAGTGCTGGGATAGGAGGGCCCAGGAGTTCATTAGGCTGCAGCTCAGGAGAGCAGCCGCAGGGAGCTGAGCTGGAGCCAAGTGTTGCCAGGAGGCTGAGCTGGGAGTCCGGTGGGGAGGGCTGCTGTTGATGTCCATGGCATGTTTGTTAGCAGCCTGATTCCATCAAGTAGTGTAAAAGAAGCGCAGCCAAGTGTGAGGGATGACCCTTGGCCCCTGCCTATTTTTAACAACACAGTGTTTCAGTCAAAGGTAGACAGTTCAGGCGAGCACTTGTGGAGTGTAAATGATGCTAATATTCATACAGTCGTACATTTGGGAGGAAAAATAACTAGAGATGCAAAGCAAAAGAGCACAAGACTCCATCTGACTATCTGCAGTTAGTTTTGCTTATATGCCCTTTATCTGGAGGGCAAAGATCTAAAATGCTCTTTCAGTTTTCATCTCCATACTCCCACAACCCTTGTAAATGCATCAGAGTAGCAGAAAACCACAACATATTAAATACTCTAAGAGAAACAAGAAATGGAGCTCAAGGCATTTCATTGGACATTGGAGAAAAATAACTGAAAAATATGGCAAAACAAAAATGTGATTAAAGACTATTTTATATGAGGCTCTAGTGAACAAATCATTGCTCCTCCTTCCCCGTCTTGTGAGAATAATAATAATCCTGAGAATAGTTGTGATTCACTGGAGGTAGATATTGCACAGACAGTACCCCTATTTCATCATTTAGTACACTGCTAAAAATGACTCCAAAGTAGTCCGGATAATGACAGGCAGAAGATAAGCAACATATTTTGTGTTCCATTCTGAACAGACATTTTACCTTCGTCATGCATAAAATAAAGTATTAAACTGTTTCTTCATTGCAGGGTCCTTCACGTTGACATGGCCATATGGACACTAGAGGAGAAATTTAAAAAGAAAGTCATATGTGGAGTAAAACATCAGTCACACAGAGAACAAGACATGGTTGTAAGCTTTCAACAGAACAAGATGAGGTTAAAAGAATATCTAGGACTGAACCAGACACAGTAAGAAAGGACGACACATGTCACCAGGTCACAACATAGGTGAAGTGAGCACAGGTATAATGAGGGTATAATGTTATGATCAAATCCATCCTGTCTATATCGACCTACATTTACAGAGTGTGGTTTGATTTTCAAATAATAAACCTAAAGATGTATGTCAACGTTAAAAGTATTAAGCATTGAGCAGTTTAACACTTGTAGGATTAGGGGAAATGATGTACTGTTTTTCCATTCATCTTTGAGACCATATTGTAACTGGTAAAGCTTAAAAATGGGTCATTCACTTTGTGAATAAATGTGTTTGTTTGGTGTAAGTGATGTTTGTAAAATAAGCCCTTTACCCCCATACGAAAGAAATAACTATTTAAGCCTTTTATTTCATCAGTAATGTCTGCAAAAGTAAAACCACTGGAGGAAAAAGGATTTGTTTTTTGAGGGATAAAATGTTGTCATGCACCAAGCAGGCCACATGCTGTGCAGCCCTTGTCTGGTTTACATTAGTAACATGTATCATATCAAATGTTGCAAGCCTAAAGCTTAGTGTTCACTGAACATTAAAGTACATTGTCAAACTGAGTAAAATGATTTACATGTGCTGTTTGAAAAGAAAAAACATACAGAATAATAGACTTATTGAAAATAATAAATGATTGTCTTCGGCACCAGGGACAGCTGATGTTCAGATGCTCTTGTTAACTGGCCATGCATATAAACTTGTGCTATTTTGGGCATAAGAAATGTAAGACTATTTGATCTTTAAGAAAACACAGGTTAAATCGAAGGCAATTTGACATATGGAAACTGGATAGATAAAAAAAAAAATGAAGAGGATGGGACAAAACTAAACATACCACTGAGGCCAGCTGAAAAGAAAAAACGTGCTGTGAAAAAACAGAGTGAAGTGGAGAAACACACAACTTGGTACACAAGAAATCAAAGGGCTCACATGTCTGCACGCGCTGCCACAGCATTTCCCTCTCTGAAGTTGGGCATACTCTGTGAACACCTTGTACCCACTGGAAGGGTCCACGTACATCTGCTTCTTTGTCTGAACAGAATGAAGACATTATTATTTAATTAGTGTGACATACAAACACATGCTGGTGTGTGACCCCCGCATACATCACCATATACCTACATGTGCATATCTAACACAAATGCACAGGCGGGTATACTACTGAATGTGAACATATAGAGACAGATTGCTTTGGGTCAAGGAGGTGAGGGAATGGAAAACCTATGTTTATACAAACAGATGCAACATGGTGAATCTCTGATTTTACTAAATAACTAGTGCAGCTCTTTTGTAGGTGAAAATCTGCAATGAGTTATCAACTGATCTGCATCTTCTACAGACATTTAAACTCTTCTGTACGTAGAAGAAAACACTGAGCTACTCTGGCATTCCTTGGGAAGTTAGAAAATGTCCTCCTTCAGTCTGTTTCAAACTGAGAGCCCACTAGTTGGTGAGCTTTGACAGGCCACAAAGGGAAAAAGCCCCCAGGCCATTTGGTGACACAGCCTGTCATTTCGCATGGCATTGCAGGGGCACATAGTGAAGCTGGCATAGCAGGGCCCCCTCTGTATTGTGCTTTTCCCACCCAGGCCCTACCACTCTCCTCAGGTCGCGGCCAACTTGTCTAAACTTCATCCACACTCAGAAGCACAATATTTACAACAGATAAGCCTGGAGGCATGAAGATGACACCTATTCACCACTGTCATCACCACTGAGACACACTCTGTTTGATGGAAGAGCAAGGAAGATTTGGTTGAATATGATGGATCTGACAATTACTTACATGACAGGTACTGTGTAGAAACACTGAGTAGGTAAGCGTCTAAGTAAATCAAAATAAAAATTGTTTTTTTACAACTGTAATTTTCCTAAAATATATCTATGGTGCATATATTTGCAGCATATATGTGTAATATATTGACAATCCCTTTGTGATCCAGATTATAATACAAATGACAAATAAGGAAATTACAATGAAAATAAGGAAACCTTGTATCAAATTTAAAATGGCAAATGACAGTCAAATGTAATTATACCAAGGACACATTGGGGGGTTTCTAGAAGAAAAAGTGAACAATGGCTCTACAGGTACAGGACAGTTTTGATAAACAATAATCCTATTTTATACAGTACTGTTTGTACTAATAGTATTTGAATTATTGTGAAATTCACATTTGGTTTGTTATATGAAGGAGCATATCACTTAGTAGAAATGAAAATGTACCATGGTGGGCTTTTAAAAAAAACATTCAATCACCTCAAGGTAGTCAGTCTTCTCTACTAGATTCTCATTATTCATAAACAGGCAACATTTTTAACTCAACATAAATAAGTAGACACAATATTGAGTATAGCTCCAAAAAAAATTGCTACTGAGCTTGCATATATTACATTTGTTTTGGTAAACAGATGAAGCATGTGAAGTTAAAATACCTGTTTCATATTTTCAGTGTAGCACTACAATAGTGACAGAATGCATACATGTTTTTTTGTTGACATGGTGTAATTGTGTACAGCTAGACTCTAATGCAAACAGTTGAGAACAACTCAAGTAGGTTTGTGATACCATCATGATTATAATACTTCTAGTTGGCTAAAATTCAGCAATTGATATTATGTATTGTTCAAAGACAGCTATTTGACTACAGTACATGCTTTGCATTTTCAGATCCTACTTTGAAAGATAATTGACCAGCATTTGAATACTGTACAAAAAGCAATGTTCTGAATGAGAGTATTGTATTCAAAGTATCTTTACATTGTGGCTTTGCTACTTTAAATAAAATCATCTTACACATGCCACAACTGAAGTTAATTAACTCAGTAGAGAATTACAACCAACAAATAACCAGAGGTGGGGAAGTAAATAATTGTATTAAATGTACTCAAGTAAGTAATACATAACAAGTATTCCCATGTTATGCTACTTTCTACTCCACTCCACTACAATTCAGAGGTAAATATTGTACTTTTACTCCTCTACTTTGAATATTTTGACCTGGAATAACATTCAGAAGCTACCCTGCAGTATACAAAGTCATTACAACTAGCTGCACCTTTACCAGCTTTGATAACACTTTAATGCATCAATAATTATAATCAAAACATGATATATTATTCTGAAATGGTCACATTTGCATAATAAGTACTTTTGGCACGTTAGGTTTATTTTTGATGCTGCAAATAACATATCACACACTGTTGTAATTAATCATGTGATCAGATTGACATCAACATGGGAGCAGTGGGTGGGAGAGTGATGGTCTCACCTCACATGCCTCTCTGTGGGCTCTGTGGATGTCCATCTCTTCCTCTGTGAACTTTCTTGCAGGGTGCTCGTGTACAATGCTGCATGTTGTCAGCCCCTCACTGGGGTCTGCTCCTCTCCTGTCTGCATTGGACTGTACCCTGGCTCTGCCTTTCAGTCGCTTCGAGCTTTCTTCAGATAGGTTCGGTATTGACATTGTTAAAAGTCGTTTATTAAACGGCACATGGAGGATAATCAATCGGCAGACAAAAGCTTTACACCGGCGGTAATGTTGGTGAAACATTAAATGTAAAAAATAAAAATACTAGGCTACCTACTGGAACCGGGTAAAGGTTAAACTACTCTAAACTAATCACCTTGCACTTGAGTGCAAATAGATATCCAGGAAAACCGCCCATATAATCAAACACAGAAACGACTGATTATATCACATGTTTGAAAGATGTTACATGTTTACTTTTGCGTCCTCCACTCACCGGTTTTCCGTTTTCCCTCTACGTACTTCCTGCTTTGCCTGGTCACATGACATGTGACCATGCCACTGATCCACTGGCTCTCACAGCGCCACCTCTGCTGCTTCACTGCAGCCGCACGCGCCCCGTGGGAGGATATGTATCCTAAAACAACATAGCCTACATAAAACACCAAATAATGACTGACAAATATAATAGTTTTGTGAATCATCACCGCATTACTACATTTAGTTATGTGACTACATATAGAATGAAATATAGTGATTTAACAATGACCAAATACAGACACAAATCTTAAAGCATTGGTGCACTATTTTCTTCTAAAAATAATTAGCACCCATTACACAAGTGAAAGGGTAATTTTCCCAATTTTTAAAAAAACACATCTCATTCACTCCCAAAAAGCACTTTGATATTTTACTTAGCTAAACGTAGCAAAAATCCTCTGTAATTAAAAGTGCTATTATCTTTTTTCTGCTGTATTCTACTCTATGATATATATGCAATTTTAAACCTCCTGTTATTGTATAATTTAAATTGTAAGCCTATACACTATCCCTAAATTCCAAGCTTTGCCCTCCTTGGGAGCAATGCAAACAAAGACACCTTCTCATAATATAGTTATATAGTGACTTGGACAAAGCACTGCAAGGTTGATGAGTGGACATTCATGAGTCCTCTCAAGGTTATCCACCGCTGTAAGCCACCTCTGATATGTCTACAAATGAACTCTGGGTAATGAAACCTGACAAGTGTCTTTTGACTGACACTGTGGGGTCAATGCACCCTAAGACAAATTACACATCAATGATAATATACATATTCATGCTTATGATGAGGAACATTAAAGAACGCTAGATGAATAAAACAAGATTATTTTCTTTCTTTAGTAAAACAAGCTGAAATGTAAGATAATGCATATGCTTTACAAGTTACACTTTACACTGAATGTTGGGAAACAGTGCAAGATGTTGCAGTTGCTCTTCTGTTGGCTTTAAGGCTGCATTTTAATGAACTTAAAACAAAACAGTGAGCCCTCTTTCTATAATTACTTGTGATGATATTTCAATTGAGTTTAATCATGTGCACCTCAGCTAGGTCAAATGTTTGAAGCAGATCAGAAACATATTTCAAGGGATTTAAAACAATGGAACATCATATTGTCCTTTTTTTCTATTTGAGTTTAAGATAACTGCAGTTCTCTGAAATGTGATATATCACTGGTTCAAAATGTCCAAGACTCTTAAGAGCTTTATCTATGTTTCTGTTTGTGTTTATGTGTGTCATATTGTGTTTTTCTTTTTTGTTGAGGCAGCAGCCATTATCATTTCATATGGATGCCTGAAACAGCATGCCCCAGCCTGCTGCCACTTAATTACCTTCCAGTCAGCCTGAAGAAATCTGGCTGGGATCCAGGCAGACTCTCTGGAGAGGAGAGAGATGTACATCTAAGCCATTGGTTTCAATTTACCATGGGACAAATATTGCATAAACATGCAAACAATAAAAGGAAAGTCCACCCTTAAAAAGGAAATTAAAAGATTTCCAATGCTAATTGATCCTGTTATCAGGTGTCACTTTAGGGCGCTGGTCAACCAATAATTAATTTGTTACTGACTCTTTAGACTCATATGATCTCAGAGATCATAGACTATATTTTACCTAAATAATGCCATCATTAATGATTTTAATATTATAAAGTTTCACAGTTATGAATCGGAAAGGGGTTGTCTCATTTAAATTACTAAATTAAATCAATGAGTAGTGCACAATTAAATAAATTCTATAATTTTAGGATGGATTTCCCCTTGGGCCAGTGACTCAGCTTATTCATGAACAACGCGTTTAATGTGCAGTCCTGAAGCAGATTTTAATAGTCATAGGCTGATGTTAAGCTGCTCGTATGCCATTTAATTAGAGTTTTAATTTCGACAACTTTATTTATACTAAGTACAACTGGTTTTATGTCGCTGGGACGTAACACTGATTCCAAACAGTTCATGGTTTGTGTGCCTGACACAGAGAATTTTCAAAAGCTTATGTAACTGAATTATGTATTGCGACTTCAGCATTTATTTCATGCACGGACTACTGGCGTCTAACATGGTTACTGTAAGTAGCATTTACACATGGCACACTGTTATTATGCAGGATAAAGTCAAGTGATCATGCCAGTCTTCTTCAACTTCAACTGCCCCCCACAGTCTGTGTGCACTGGAGCATTTGGGGGTTAAAAGCCTTGCTCTAAGGCACTTCTGTATGGCAAGCACTACTGTTTCACTTTCCCACCATGGCTGACAGCCATTTAGTCATAAGCCTGTTTTTCAAAGCTTCAGGCATGTTCAAATGCAACTTAATGCTGGTTAAGAAATATGAAGGCAAAAGCTGGTTTTCAGAAGCTCTATGCTTCTTTTAAATAAAGTTACCCATGATAAATTGTGGGCATTGCTCACTCATCATGTTAAACAAACAAATTGCGTTGCCTAGCTATCAACTGGTAAATAAATGTATGCATTATTGTTTTAATTTCATATACAATCGTAATTTTACCAGCTAAGCAACCATATAATTCCCTATTACATGGTGAAGATCAACAACACATCGAGTGTTATAGTAATGATGCAATGATTGAACACATCACCATGGATTTAAAATTGGGGTGGACATTTTTTGTTAAATACTTTCTGACATTTATTTGGCAATTTATAAAGCAAACTATTAATCCAGAAAATAACTTGTAGACTAATCCATAATGAAAATACTGAATGAAAATGAATACAAATATTACTTGGTATATCGAAATGTATAGGCAACTGTTTGCTATGATGTTAAACATAATAACTTAAAATATATTTAGAGCAATGTTGTCTTTGTAGGTTGTTAGTCAGCCCTTATGTGGCCAAAACATATGTTAATACTTTGGAAGCCCTCACAAGGACCCCTGATGGTCCCAGGACCCCACTTTTGTAGCAACTGCTAAAGGCTACCGATGCCACAATTACTGAACGAATAATACAGTCTCGTAGGCATTAAAGCATGAATCACACGGCTGTGGTCTGCTGTGTGTATCCTGCTGGTTACTCATTTCAAGTGGAGCAGAGATGCTTGCAGGCAGAAGCAGCAAGGTGCTCATCTGACGCGCTGACGTCACCAAATCTTTGACAGCACTTCCTGGAGTGGTGTTTGTTGTGGGAAATATCCGCCGTGGTGCTGAACTGTGGATTCAGGCTACATCTAACGGCAGAGGGACGGCACAAACTCCCACACTGTCCCACCTCCAAGCATGCGGTCGCGGCAACTTTCGAGAGGTGTCAGATAAGGAAGAAGAAGTGACGGGTGGGACTGAGGAAGGTCGAGCTGGAGATCCTCGCGGACAGCCAGGCACAGCCACAGCAGAGCCGCCAACAGCACGGAGTTGTCGCGATGTTGTAGCTAAACCATGGACAGCAGAATAAAGTAAGACCACTGAGATTTGTGTTTTGTAATCCCCCCTTTGCTGTCGCTCATTGATATAGAGCTGTCGAGCTAACGGCTAATATGTGGTCCCCGGCTCGCAGCGTTAACTCGCAGCTGAGTATGAAATATGGAGGAATGTTGGCCGTAATTCGAGCCCCCTCCAGCCGTGGATTTAACAGCCAGCTGGCTCTAGCATTTGGGTCATTCTGTTGCTCTGTCCGTTAGCTGACCACCAATTAGCCGCTCCGCTAACCGAGCACACAGCCGTACATAGGGTATTACATGTGGACAGGACACCCAGCGACAGTGTCCTGCGACCAAAGTTTGTCCAAAATATTGCACGTTGTCCAATAAGATAACTCCTCATTCTTACATAAAGCCCCACCAGCTTTAGCTAACATGCTCGTATTGACGTTGTCCGCTATTGACAGTGTGAGTCACGTAAAGTAGGGCATGTGCACTTCATTGATGTTATACTAATGCACATGCAAGGGAATTCAACACAGTTGCTCCGTGTGCTAATGCTGAATACACACTTGTTGCCCATGGTTGTGTGTGAACAGCTGCCACTTATCTCCCCTGAGTAAACAGTGTTTTGTTGTTTGCAGGGAGAATCCAGAGAGAACATTTGATCTGGTTGTGCAGGTGGCATGTCCAACATCTGAAAATGAAGGTAGGTGATGATGTCAATATTTTCGTTAATAATGTACTGTCAGTCTGCCAGCTGCTTGGTACAGACAGGTGAGAGGAAAACGTTTCTGAACCCTTTAATAACTTGCATAATAAATGATGGTCAAGTTGACCCACTCATTGATTATGTTCAGTTAAAAATATTTACATGAATTATAAATCATCAAAGTCGTTGTATAAGCCAAACATGCCCATCATTCACCGATTCCACATTTTAAAATACATACAATTACAATCAGACAAGAAAGAAGAAAAAGATAGATTAAGACATTGCCTTTGGCTTTATTAAAGTGTCATCAGCATTTCTGACATTCATAGAACAAAGGTGACTTTATTAAAATGGGTAATTGACAGCAAGAAATAGAGTAGAATATAATTATTTTGTAACATCTATCAGACTGAATTTACGGGTTGGTAAAACTAATCTTTAGCTATTTTTACACTTGGCCATTCATTTATCAAGCAAGAATGCCAAAAAGCCTTTGTTTCCAGACCCTCAAAAGTTGGAATTGTCCCCTTGACCTCTGGTCAATTTTGATGGACATTTTCCTCAAATTCCTTACTAATAAATTTCCCTAGTAAAAAAAGTGTTTGTATACTAAACAGTTGTTAGTTGTGGCTAATATGTATCCTGATAAAGATGTATCCTTTTGTAAGCCATGGGGCGGGAAAATTACTGTTTGTTTTACAGTAATTGTAAGGCTGTACAGAGGTGTTTTTGAAGTGTTTTAAGAAAGGCCATGAGCGTCACAGAACTGTCCTAGATGACTGAGTCCAGTCTTTCCTGCACAATGAGGGCCATAATTATGTCTGGGGTGTTATTATGTGTGCTCCAGAGTTAACTGTCAAGATCCTAAGGACTAAAGAAGGTTGATGATGAGTTCAGCTGTTAAAGAGATGTAAGCTGCTTTGAGATCTCTATTAGTGTTTTGCATTTGTCATTTATTTCACATCATTTCCAGTCTGCTCTATTCTGTTATTGAGCATGACCACAATTTAACCAGTGCAGGCATTTCTCTTGTAACCGTGACTCCACACAGATTGTTTTAGAAAGATCACGCTTGGGTCAGCAAGCTGCATCAACCGTTCTGCTGTTTACAGTGGTCAAACATTCCTGCAATGGAGGCCCTCACAAAAAGTGCTCAGACTAGTCTCGGAAATGACTGTGGCCAATGAATAACAACACCATATTCTGCCTTTTATTAATATAGGAAAGAAAGTAACCTATATTTCACATCAATATCAAGTTTCGCCTATAAGTCAAATATCATGTAAAAACATTTTCACTGCATATTACACCAGCCGTCTTATTTTGCCCACTCAGTTTTGACGTTAAAGAGGTGTTATGTGGATGGTTCACTTGTGCAGCTGCTGAGCTGACCAGACTATACTGAAAGTTGTCCTTGGATGTACATCTGATATTGGATTTTAAACCAACTCATAAACCACCGGCCTGCACTGTAATAACTGACTTCCCCCATGTATGATCCGGGGTTAGACTCATATCCGGACTCCTGTTCCCTGGGGCACAGCTACAGAGCCATGTTTGCACACTCCTCAGGTCAGATTGAACATACGAGTTCTGCTCAGTCATGACTGAAGTGCCGTCTCTGTCCTGATTGGATGTAAGACGGCATTGTTTTGTTGTAGATGTGGACAGTCTGACAGGCGAGGCTTAGGGTTGTGGTGGATTGTTTTTTTAAAGGAGAAGTTTCGGATAACCATTTAAGGAATGAGTCACTTCTCCCTGAATCTGATCAATTTCCCGTTCTTTAACTTGGCTTTAGCTGCCATCTGTATGTAATGAAACGCTTCTTGAACGCTACAACTGTGCTGTCATTGTGTTAGGCCTAAATGGAGCGGATTTTATAGATGTATTCATGATTTAGGCATTACAGTTTACATTTGGTAACGCATGCATTCGTCTCAATTCTGTGTTGCTTACATATGAGCTGAAAGGGTTAATGCTCTGAGTCATAACAGAACAGCTTTGGCCAGATATGCAACCTCAACAGTCACTCACCGCTAACTAGAGCTGTTTCTCCTACAGCCAAACTTTGAGTCCTTTGCCAAAAAGCACCACTTCATATTCACACATTATCTTACCATTAACTCACAGAGGCAAACAAACAACAGTGCAACCATGATAGACTATAATTAAATTGTCATAGCAACATGGTGTAGAACATTTGAGCATTTCGAGGAATGTTAGAAGGTTTCAGCTTGCTCATATTTCTCAAAACACTTCCTCACAGTTAAGGGAATACAAGCTTAATTTTAGATTGATTTTGGCTGCATCCCTGTTTTTGTGTTGCACTCTATCATCGATCCAGTTTGAAGCATCGTGCTGTAAAGTGACTGAAAGGCTTTCCTCTTGAAACCTTGGTCTGGTGTGGGTAGGGTTTTGCTGATGCGGCAACATTGTTTTTCCACCACATCCTGGTCCTGCAGGTCTGAAACTACAATGCATGTGTGACAGCATGGCATGATTCCAAACTAGTGTAGAGTGTACTGTACTCTCCTTTGTTGTAATCACAAACAAAGTGCAAACTGAGACACCTGTAATGTAGTCAGTAAATATAGCTTTGTTTTTTCTAGCTGGCCAGTTCACCTTTCCTATAACTTCCTGTGTTAAGTGGTTTCACATCTTAAGCAGTCAGCGATATGTGTGCAGACAACGCCCACATGTTTGCACACAGGCCTGCAATAAGATTTTTTTTCAAGGGTTGTTTTTCAGTGACCGTATTAAACCAATGGTCTAAGAAAAGATCACTCGTAAAAAGTTTACTTTTAGGCGATCCCAATTTGTAATCCTGCAGTACAACACACAAGTTGTGCAGAATTATGTGTAATTGTTTACATATTGTGTGGCTTTTTGCTGAATATCAAGCCACAGAGTGAGTGTCAGTTTTGAAGCACTGCCCACGTCCTATAGGCGTCTGAGTAAATCAATGGCTCAAACAGGATGTGCCAGCTCACAATCCTTAGTGAATAAAAAATTAGAAGAATTGTTTATAATCTACTATAAATAATATATATGACTATAAATAATCTGATTCTGACAAATAATGATATATCCATCCCTTGATTGTGAATGCTTTTTACTTTACTTCCCTTTCTCACATTTTTGTCAGTTATAGTGAGTAGTATTGAATGTGCGCATACATAGTACCTCAACAGGACACCTTTCAGGAAGCTGTTTTAAATATGTATCCCTTGACAAGCATTGCTAAAGATAGTCCAAAGGGGCAGTTGCCAATTCAGCTTATTTTGTCTTAAATATTTCCAGTAATAAAAACCAGGCAATGATCCAATCCAACAAAAAAAAATCTACTAAAATAAACTTTGTCTATCTTTGTACTTCTTCGTAAAGTGATCACATTTGACAGATTTGACTGTTAAGTACACTGCTGTAAGCAAAGCCTCGTAAGACCTCTGAAGATCTCTGATGTTTAGCCAACAGGGCTATTCAGCTACTCTGAATAACATGGACTTTGCTGCTTTTGATGTGAGACCTTTTAGCCCTAACTGACATCCAGATCCAGTTTTTGTCTAACTGTGGTCAAGGAGAATACTATTTGTCAGTTTTAAAGCATATCATTTAGTATAATAAACTCTTCCAGTGTTCTGAGACTGTTCCCGTTGGACAAAGTCCCACTTTTTTCTCCAGTGGGTAGATTCCTGTCTTTTGGCAATACTTGTGGTAGCAAAATAACATCAGTAGCGCAGGTAAGAACAGAACAGTCCATCACCTCACAGATATTATTTATTGCACATTAGTTATTAAGATTTTGACGTGAGCATCAGCAGTGTTGCTGGGGGAAAAAGACAGGAAAATAATGCTCCCAGCTACAATGGTGGCAGTGTTTATATCTGGACTTGGCCCCACTCTTCTAACCATGGATGTGTCGATAGATGACAGACACAGGCCCTTTTTCCTCATGCAGGTCCATGGAGACCTGGCCTCCCTGTTCAGCCCGAGCTCAGTTCCGCTTAGCTCTGTTGGCTCAGTGCTCTGTGGATGCTCGGGCTGTGAGCGAGCGTTGCCTGAGAGCGTGACTGGCATGCTAGCTACTAGCGGCCCTGGCTACATAAAGCCATATTGATGTGCTTCCAAGATGCTGCCAAAGCTAGCAGATGACGCTAATGCTGCCAAGGCAGTAGGTGGGGACAGATGCTACCTGTCCTCGCCCGCTCCCTCCAGCCAGATTGTTCCAAGTAACAAAGCAATAAACTTAATAGACTGGTGTATCAATTTTACTGCAACATTCATGCTGCAATTAGGGGGGAACGATTTACTGTTTAAAAAAATACTTAATTAAGAGCAGTTTTACCAGAGCTGATGCATACACGACGACAGTCTTGGGTTTAAAATCTTGTTTCTGTCATTTGCCTTACATGGTGTTTCTGTGTACACTTAAGTATCTTTTTTCTTCATTGCTCCCTCAGTTCAAAATTGCATGTCAGATGAAGAGAGAGCCACAAGCGATCTAAAGGATTGTGAATGCTTTTTCCATGCCTCACTACAGACTAGCATCATACTTTACAATCTACATCACATGACTTCCTCTAGCCTTAGGCTGGAGCCACACAAGGACGATAACGCAAACGGACCGAAATCGATATCAAAAAAGTTTTCCGTCCACACGCAATAGGCACCAGAAACGTGTCCGTTCACACGAGACCGCTCGAAAGCGCTGGAGACGCTGTAGTACATATGCCGTGCCTGTAAGTGGCGCTGTACTCCTGCCACAAAAGCAGCGAAGAAGACTTTCCGCGCATGGTTGCCATGGTTGCCCTTCTGTGGACGCTCTGGCTCTTTTTCTCCCTCCCCGAGGCAAGCGTTTGCTCCTGCTGTAAATCTCTCCGGTAGTCCACCAGCAGATGACAAACACCCACCTCTCCGCCTCTTCCAAGGGACGAGGGGACCGTGCGGCAGAGTTTCCGGTCAACATGTACGTTAAAGTTGAAATCTTCCGGACAAAATTACAAAAGTGCCGGTCAAAGGTCTTCTTTGTTATTTATTGAGCTTTAAAACAAATTGATAACAACTCTATATAATAATAAAAAACGGAGCCTCTCTTTTCCTCCCCCTCTTCTGACAGGCCAGCAGCTGATCTCTGAGTGGGAGAGGCGGGGCTATTGCGTCATCGTTACCAGGAAATGATCGTATAGGCGTAAACACGGAGCCGTTTGCCCCCCCAGAGCGTTTCGTTTGCAGATTTACCCACCTTGGGACCGTTATTGTCCTCGTGTGGCCGGGGCCTTAGAGGAAGAGTAACAGGGTTTTTGTTATCTTGTTTTAATCTCATGTCAGCGCCCGTCAGTTTATCATAGATGATGTGTCTTTTTTGGTAAGAAATTAGTGAAAGGTTTATTGTTTGCTGCAGTA
The DNA here is from genome assembly GCF_902827175.1 of Gymnodraco acuticeps. Classification (NCBI taxonomy): domain Eukaryota; kingdom Metazoa; phylum Chordata; class Actinopteri; order Perciformes; family Bathydraconidae; genus Gymnodraco; species Gymnodraco acuticeps. The sequence continues at coordinate 934,192 of NW_022989750.1, read as the reverse complement.
TCTCAAGAGAGTTTCTTACTAGTGTTAGAATAATCTGCAGGAGGGTGCACTTGCATATGTTTGGGGAACAGAAAGCAATACTAGAGAGTAGACACAATTCTCTCCTTGATTTCCGGGAGCCTTAAAGCTTCAATAGAACTAAGAAAAGTTACTTTTGTTCTGTGTCCTGAGAGCATTTATTTCCCTGAGATGCGAAAGGTCTCACGGTGTCACCTACTGTTCTCTAGTTTGTTATCAATCTCCTACTGTAGCACCCTCAAGCAGCACTGTGATGTTCCTTCTTTTTTTCCTTTGCCTTCCCCTCTTTCCCATTTTCACCCTTCATATTCGTGGAACAAAACTCCTGTATAATATAACTTTTAGAAAAGGTTGAATGTTGACATTCTGCAAAATGTCAGAAGTGCTCCTTGACCCAAGCTTTGCCGGTTCTGCAGTCTGATTGGATTCCGGCAGCGTGTTGAGTTCACGGGAGGCTCACACTCAGACGGGAGGCCATTGGAGTACTAACAGATGCCATGGCAGCAAGGAGGGTGTTGATTGGTCATTAGAGAGGCCACACTCCTCCACTCACACTCCTGAAAGGACCTGGGGTCTCACACTTTGTTTATCTGCCCTTCTCTTTTGTCTCACCCATAGGACTTTGCTAAATTGGCTCTTTTACACCGAATCAAATACTATCTGAGTTAGATCTATCGGTTTCCTCTGAACTGAAATGAGGAAGTCCCTCACTTCCCTGCTATGGTAAGGTATCAACCACAGTGTGAATGAACTCTGAGAAGTACCCTCCCCCTTGATGTCCCCTGTCTGTCTATAGGATGATGTCTGACGCACAGTCTAACTTTCAGCAGAAAAACACCTATTTTACCTAGCACAAAGAGTGTCGGTAAATAAGTGGGGTGGGGCTTATTTCATCATACGATGGAAGTTCACAACCACATTTAAAAAAAGTTTCAACTGCATCATAAAGGCTCAAGTGAAATAAAATAAAACGTTATTTATTTTTTAGATTTTAACTGCAATAAGCATATTGAATGTATAGGTGATATAACATTACTGCATGAAATCTATGTAATCGAGCCAAAACTGGGGATTCAATGATAACACAATTCAAATTTGTCTGATTTTATATTGATATGTTCAGATATCAATATAAGGCTAGTGTTTGATTTAATCAGCAGTGGGAATTCAGTTTCAAGGGGAATATTTCTTCAAATGCTAGGTTTTTCATCACCAGTTGCCTGTATAATACAGTAAAATATACCATTACACTTGTTTGTTTATTCATTTTGGTTATCTTAATGACAAGTTGGCCGTCTACTGGTGTGACTGCTTTTCTCAGTGCCCCACTGCCTTGTTCTTTTGTCCGTGTCCGCAGTCATTTGTAGCTCGCTGCTCGCAATCACTCATCCATTCAGTAGCTGTGTGGTGGCCTGCTGCTTACTGGATTCAGTTCCAGCTGTCTTCACCCTGGCCCGTTCGGGTTCAGATTAAATGGTAAAGCTCAAACCAAAAATAAATAACGTGGCATTGTCTGAATACATTGTAGGCCAGTGCATGGCATGTTAGTTGTTACCAAGGCACAGAGGAAAATTAAATCCAGAAGAATAGAAAATGCAGGACAATTCAACAGCAGAAACTTACGCTAATGAAACACCAGGGAGGGAAATGGCTCCGTCTGTGTAGACACAAAACCTGCCGCCATTGCCATCCTCTGCATTTATTCTGTCCATGAACATCTGCCTTTTATACACTCACACATTTTAATCACACTTCTCATGTCCTGCCTCTTCATGTTCGTTTTCTCACGTAGCAACTTTTCTTTGTGATCGTTGTTTCCACAGTCACCTACAAGGCGCAATCCATCTCGCACCCCTTTCTGATTATCACTTGTTATTACATTACATGTCATTTGTTAGGCGCTTTTATCCAAAGCGTCTTACATACATTCAGTACTGTGGGCAATCCCCACAGCAGCAATTTGAGGTGAAGTGTCTTGCCCAGGGACACAACGACATGCTGACTGCAGTGGGACTCGAACCTGCTATCCCCTGATTCGAAGTCCAGCACACTATCCACTGAGCCACAGCCTCCCTATTACATTGACAGACGGGCCCTACAGGGAGAATGGAGAGAGTGGTGATCTCGCTACGTTCATGTTTTGGCAAACACGCACGCACACACGCACGCAAACTGATACACACGCACCCACGTCCAGCAGGACAGCTGTGAGTGGACTTCTCTGTTGTTTCTTCATAGTGCAAAGTATTATTGGCCAAAGCATGAAGAACTGGGGCAAAATGAAACAGGGTGGGGTTGGGGATGAAGTGAGGGATATGGGGGAGAGAGGGAGGATGAAGGGGGTGGTGGATATGCTGATGGCACTAGTCTATAAACTGAGAGGTGAGATACGGAGGGGGTTGCTGGATGAGCTTTCCCACTCACGTACGCCGTGGTAAAACTCCAGGGACAAACTGTTTTTCATGTGTGATAGCAGGTACATGTTTAAGTGAATAGTGTGTGTGTGTGTGTGTGTGGATGTGTGTGACAGTGCATGAGAAAGAGACACAGAGGCTGTGGGAGCTGCAGGAGGCTCATCTGAATTCACTAATGCTGCCAGCCTGGGAGAACATGGAAAGACTTCTAGGCACTGACGCTCACCGGCTATTTTTAGACTTCCCCTTTTTACGGCGAAAAAGAGGGGGAAAAATAAGGACCCGATCAATGATTTAAAAGGCGATGATTTTGATGAATGCAGTAGAGTTTCATCACCCCCTCTTGGAGCCTCGCAGCATTGTTGTCGGTGCCGTGTTTTTTTGTCTGTGTGTTTGTGTGTGCTATGCATCTTCGTGTGATGGCAGATGAATCTATTCCCTCGTGACCACTCTTAAGTTATGCTCCAGAGAGCTGTGGGAATGTTGTGTGTTTAAAAATAAAAAGCACGATGTAAAGGCTAGGATTACGTCCAGCTGAATTTTAGCTTCCAAAAAACTGCTAGTGTCATCTTGAAGCAAAGCTCTTCTTCATCCAATCAAAGCATGACAATAGAAGTCCACATGTATATGTTCAGCTCAGCAGATGGCACATGCATGTACAACCAAACACACGCACACCCCCACAGACAACAAGTATTCAGTCAAAGAACAATGATTGGCTGGTTCTTATGCATGTAATACCAATGTGGCCTAGTTTAGCCCACAAATGAACAGGATTAGTGTAGCTCCTGCTTTAATGTAGCTTTAGTGATGTTAATCTGTTTCTAGTCTGGCAAATTGGATTTCAGCAACAAAATAAAAGCTCTGCTCAAAAATCTGACTTTGGTGACTGTCATTTTGAGCATATTTTATAATGACAGGATTTTTAACAGGATTTAGGCATGACTCACTTCTAATGACTACACCAACCTGCCCACCTCTCCTCCGTGTGCAGACACAATTATAAAAAGAGGATCATAAAGCTTTTAATATGAATTATTTGTACTCATATTAAAGGTCCCCTATTATACTGTTTTTCATCAATATATTATAGGTCTCAGATATATACAAAACATGTCTCCAAATACCAAACAGATCATTGTAGCATCCCATAATCCCCTCTGTTTCAGCCCTGTTTCAAAAGTGCTGATTCTCTGTCTGTTACTTTAGATGAAAATAAGGAGCCCCTGCCCACGCCCCTCTGAGAGATATTTGGTTAAAAAGAACACAATGGTGCTCTAGGAGGAGATTCAGGTGATTAGGTGGGGGGGGGGTGTTACCTTGGTTGGTGATTGGCTAATGGTTACACAAGCCAAAAAAACATTATGACATCATAAAGTGGCCAAAATCTGATCAGCTTTCAGACAGGTTTTTATAGAAATGGATCAGGACAAAAAGTGAGCGAATCTTTTGTACTGAAACTTTCAGAATCTCTTTACACAGAGGGGACACATGCTTATGTATAAAATACATGAAAATGTGGATTTTGCATAATAGGTGACCTTTAAGCATTTTCCTACTGGAACCTTTACCTGTCTGTGTTTTTGATTTATGGTTCAGTCCGACTATGCATATTTTGGATGTCTAGTTATTTCTTATCTGTATTATTGGCAAAACAACTCATGCCGTAAAAGGAAGAGTATTTATTTTGCTGGGAAGACTGCAGACAGATATCCCAGTGTTCTTAAAACCACACTTTTAGACAAACAGAAGAAGCAGATAATGGCAGAGATTGTTACAAAGGATGTTGTGGTCTCTAAGGGCTGCTGCCATAGACTGACGTACAATGATCTAAAAGATGAATGATGAAAAAGACAGAAATGTATTTTCCTCGGCAATTAAGGGAATCAACCTACTTATTGACATGATATGAGTACTGGTATCCTGACATGTAGACTGTTGTCCTTTAGACCTTAATTGTTGTGACCAATGCCAAACCCAAGTCAAGCAGAACTAGTAGTACAAGCCCACTGTCTGTGCTGTCATCTCAGCTTCTGTCCCCACTATTTACATGTCAACAGCCATGCCCTGAGGCTACGTCTCTCCATCCAAGGCTGCTTCCATTGTTGCCTAACACCACACAATTACTGTGAAGATGATGGTGTTTACATGCATGTAGTTGCCCTACTGGCCCTTAATTTGGGTTCTGGCCTATTTTTCAGACGGAAAATATAGGTCAATCTAGATGTCTTCGTGAATGTCCGAGACCATTTATCATGGCAAGATCTTTGTTTTTCACATATAGATGCGTGTACACACACACACACACACACACACACACACACACACACACACACACACACACACACACACACACACACACACACACACACACACACACACACACACACACACACACACACACACACACACACACACACACACTCCTTCACATTTAAAACCTAAGTTTGACTTGAATGTTTATCTGAATTTTGAAACACTTCTGATTATCTCTCCATTAGAAGTGATTCCGATGGAGCTAGGAGTTGTTAACATATTAATTTACCATTCAGGCTGAGACAATGTGTAGGATTGACCTGTGTTTTTGGAGTGAATAGGCTAACATGGGTTGTCTGACCGACCTGAGGACCTGCTTTTGACCAGGTTTGAACTAGTCTGTCTCTATTTCACTTTTAAGTCAAGTCCATTGTATTTATATTGCGTCAAATCTAATATTTCCCTGTATGGGCTTCATACTCTGTACAGCATATGCATCCCTTATCCTTAGACCTTATACTTTGGGATGGAATTTTAAACGTGTTCCTGGGGAAATTACAGAAAATACTCCAGGATTACATCCAATCTTACAGGAGATATTGGTGTTAACTAATACATCGTTTATCAAATCAAATCACGGCATCTATTGCACGTCTGTCCGTCCTGGGAGAGGGATCCCTCCTCTGTTGCTCTCCCTGAGGTTTCTCCCATTTTTTCCCCTTAAACTGTGGGTTTTCTCTGGAAGTGTTTCCTTGTACGATGTGAGGGTCTAAGGATAGAGGGTGTCGTTTTTCTCATACTGATATTCTGAACAATCTGTGCTGTTGTGTTTGCTGTAAAGTGTCTCTACTGTAGGCTATTTTTATTATATGTACAGCACTTTGGCTCGACCAAAAATCGTTTATAAATGTGCTATATAAATAAAACTTGATTTGATTGGTGTTAACTAATACATAGTTTAGTCATTAATCTGGCTGTTTTGAAATTCAAACACACTTTAAGTTACTTCAATCTCCTATCTTAGAACAGCAACAACTAGTTTCAACTGGTTTTTCAAAACGATACTATTAATATACTATAATAGTGTTATGATATTTTGACCAAAACTGTCATCAAGCAAAAATGTCAAGCATTTATTTCTCAAATGTGAGGATTTGTTATTTTCTCTATTTGTATCATTGTAAGTTGATTTCTTTCAGGGAGTAGTTAGATAAAACATTAGACGGTCTCATCTTGGGCTCTACGATGTATGATAAGCAGTTTTTTTAAAATAGTTTTTATGAAACAAAGTAATTAAAAAAAGATGTACCAAAAATGGTTTTCTTTGCAGCTGTAATGAAGTATATTCCAACTGGTTTAGCAGCTATCTGTATTGAGCTACAGTTTAAGGGAATTAAAGCTGGGACAGTCTGTTATCAATGGGTCCAGTGCGGTTAAAATGTGTTTTTTAAACACCATCAAGCACAGGAATAATAATCGATGGACAAGTGTAGAATTTTCTCGATGGCAAGGGCCTTTTTTCTTAAAATGGCCGAATAAATATTCTCTAAAGTTTTGATTCCCCAAAGCCTGAAGTCTTTCACTTTTATTTTTGCTAAAGTCAGTTACGTTTTGGGGAAGTGTGTGTGAGTCTAGGTTTCAGTTGTTGGATAGTGTATTTTTCTGTCAGTATTTCGTCCGTCAGTCCTGCAGAGCATTGAGACCTCTGTAAATGAGTTTAGGCAGTATTGTAGGCTTTTAACACATACAGATGTATTGTCATCCCTGTGGAAAGATTGACTGACTGCCTGCCTGCCTGCCTGCCTGACTGAGAGCTGTCTGTCTGTCAACCTTTGCATGTGAACTTCAAATCACAGCTCAGCAGCACCAAGCATGTAGCCGCCAAAGGCAAAGCTTTACACTGTCATCAGCACCATGCAGCTGCCTCTGGGTGCTGTGCCATCTGACATTAACTGAGATCGATCCTCTCTACACCTCAAGAGCTGCTGTGCTACACACACTGTTTTCTCTGATGCTGCAACCTCCACCTCAAACACTAGCAAAGGAACTCTCCCCTAAGCGTGTGTAATTGAGTGACAATGACCTGATCAGTGGCGTTCTTAAACTTTAAAAGTTGTAAATCCAAAAACAATATGTTGTTTGCAATGTTGTTTTTAAAATGAGACTCTCCTAAAATAGGGCTGCCACTGTAACTGCTTTTGTTAGGATGATATAATGTCCCATAGAAATTCCGATCAACGTAATTATTGTCATGTTACGACTATTTTATTTCACTGATATAAGGATAATATAATGGCATACACCTTTTAATTAAATTAACTTCTGATTCTTAAGAATATGAATACATTGGAATTAAAACAAAAATAATTAAAACAAAATTAATATAAATAATAATTATAAATAATTAAAATATATATACACATACATACATCCTATCCGTTTATTTGAAATATTTATGCTTTTTATGCATATTACCTTAATAATGGAGTCATTCATTTACAGTGCTTATATAGATGTTGTTTTTTGACCGAGGCAGATGGTTGGACCATATGGAGAAAAGTATGTGATTCTGTGAAGAAATGTTGTTTTTTACACCCAGAAATGGAATCCCTCCATCACCACCACCACTAACCTGTACTGTTGCAACTTACCTACCTCTCCGGAAATAAATATCTGGGTCATATCTCAGATTTCAGGTTATATCTCAGATTTTAGGGCACAATAATGCTTTAATGTCAGCACTAGATGTTGTTATTCTGTGGCAACTGCACATCAGACGGTGAAGAAAGAGTTGGAGAGTAGTCTGTCTAGGGAGATCTGGTTTGTTTTCTTTAGCTTAGGAGGCTAACACCCCCCCAACAAACATGCTGCCTGTGTGCTGTGTTGAAGATGCAGTCATACGGAGCCAGTGTTTGACATAATGTTGGACCAGTATGGAATCTGACTGGGAATATCAACGCTGATATGTGGTGATACACAGAGGCTGTCACAAAGGTTGCATCCATATGCTGTGCCACTCATTCGTGAAGCTGTGAAATTGGGTTGCATCCCAACTAGCCTGGAGACAGTATCGCTTTCACGTCCCTCTCTCTCTCTCTCAGCTCATCCCACTGAAGCATTTTTCTGGGAAGACGGAACAACTAATGTGGCATTAATAGGGTCACATCATCTCCATGCAGCTCTTTCTTTCTTCTCCTTCCAGTGGCTGAGGCTGTTGTTTACCTTTTTTCTGATGTAGCTGTAGAAGTGGCTTATAAATCCCCACAGGCCAGCATCTCTCACATGTGAAGCCTGCCAGTTGATTTTCTTTTTGGCTGGTAAAGGAGGTTCTACCTTAGAGGTTGTTTTCTTTTTGTTTTATTCAAATTTTCAAGCTTTGGAATTAAAACGCTCCTCACCCTTTTTTTCAAATTGAGACCTACTTCTAAACCGGATCTAGACCAGTATAATGTATTTGAAGTGCCTTTTACAATTGATGATATATTCTTATATGTCATGTACCAGCATTTTTGTTACAGTTAAGTTGTAGATAACAATTAAATGTCAAAAACTAATCAGTTCTAATTTAATCCAATTAGTTGTTTTTAACTAACCGAAGGCTTGCACTCTTTCCAAAAGTCCCCAGTCCTCATTTGTAACAACATAGTGTGACCAATCAGTATTAGCAAAACTTAAGGACCATATCATCGTGTAAGAAGTTTCTCTTTACTGAAAACTCTGCTTAGTAAATCAGCGTGAAATGTAATGCCATTTGCAGTGTGAAGTCTTAGACCTGATGGGCAAAGGGGGAGAAAAAAAAGTTTTAAACGTCTCGGAGTGTGTTTTCTTTTTGCTGGCCTTTGAAAGATGCCAGTTAATCTGCTTACTCCTTTTAATTGTGAGTTTAGGGGTTGGCCTCCTCTGGGCCAGAATGAGGCTACTGATCCAGAAGTAAAACGATGACCACCACAGTTATGCCTTCCTTTAGGTTGTGCACCCCCCCTAGTCTTCTTTAGCCTCCCCTCGTCTCCTCCTCCTCCACCGTACCCTCCCTCAGAGGAAAGAAAGCTCCTTCTTCTGACAATAGACATTTTTTACCATATGTTGGCTTGACATCTTCATCAGGTTCACAGCAGGTTACCTTAGTTAACTTTCACTCCACTGCCTGATGGGATTTTCTCCCTCTGTTTATCCAATCGGACCAGGCTCAAAGTCTAGACGGCCTCCGAGGCAGGGTCCTACAGCTTGTGTCCACAATGGCCGTATTGTGGATGCTTAGTAGCGGTAGCTTCCTCCCGTTAGAGCCAACAGGCTAGTGCTAAAACAATGCTTTTGTCCGAGGGTGTACAAGGGGGCCTAATCCACTACATACTGTGAAATAAATCTCTCTCAGAGATGAGAGAGCGAGCAGGAGAAACGCAGTGAATGCAATCACTGCCAAGGAGGTTAGAGTGCAGCAGTTTAACCCCTGGCCAAGAAAGAGGGAGGAGAGGAGGCAAAGGGAGCGAGAGAAAGGCGGAACAAGGAGAGGCAGGCGCTACATCCCTTCATCTCCTGAGCATGGATGGAGGAGAGGGGCTGCCGGTGGCTTTCACAGCCTCTCTTCTCACCAGAGGAGCTGCTGTTCACCATATGGGATTTGGCCTCTCTTAACAAACAGGCCCCCTATTCACTCACAACACACATTCAGCCGTTCATGGAGTAAGGTGAAAAAAGTGCATTTCTTATGCCTTTAGAACATTGGATGGCCATGAGGGCTCTAAGTCTGTGTTTGATTCGCATAGTATAGAGAATTATAAACTAGAGGCTTTCATCTAAATGTGTATTCACACTGGATTTAGGGTTAGGTCTTTTTGTGTTTGACTGCATTTTTTCTCCATCTTAAAGCCAGAACCGTGTATTCACTGCACTGTTATTGAGCTGCGAAGGTGATCCTATAGAAACACAAGCACAGGCCTCTGCCATGTGGGTGTATTTCATGTTTATCATATACTTTTCCCAGTAGTTTGCCAAGGCTATTTTTATAAAGCTTCATATCATTCAAAGTAAGTCAGTAAGTTGGATTTTACTTTTTAAGGTTGGTGACAAAATAGCTTAAAGTTAAGAAACTTGCCGTGCATGGCTGGGCAGTGTCTGACACACCGGTGTTACACGCCAACCTATTCTCCCCGCCAGCAGCATTAGGAATGACATGCTCTGCCAACTTCTTCTTTTTAGCCTACTTGGAAATCCCAAGAAAGGTAGATTTATGCCAAGATAAGGATGCCAGCATTTTTCATTTTTAGCCTACTTGTGTGAAGTGCCAGTATCCATAGATTTATGTAGAGATTAGAAGAAATAAGGCATGAAGGGGTAGGCTTATTTATCAACCCTCTCATGTTTGGGCGAACATATATCTTGCTCATTTATTCTGTTTAATCCCACCAAGTTTAATGATCCACCTGAATAGGTAGTAGAGAAGTGGTGTCAGTGGAGAGAGGCAGAGATCTACCTCCCACACAGGCAATCCATCCAATTTCTTCCCTCACCTCCTCCCCCTCTCTCCCTGTTGCCCTGCTCTCAGTTCCCAGCACCCTTCACCTATTAACCCTCCTTTCAGCTCGCTCACTCTCCTCCTTCGACTTTCAAAGACAGGCGTCTCAGGAATATCCAAAACATTGATTTTCCCCCATATCTACCACCTCCATCCCCCCCCCCCCCCCTCCCAGTAGCTTCAGGGGCTTCACGCATGTTGCCCCCATCGTGACTGTTGGAGGTCAGCTACGCTTGAAGCCCTCAGAGATCATCGGACATGCTATACAGTAAATATTCACTCCTGAGCTTGTTATCTGTCTGTAAACATGCGTGTTCTTGCACCGTACACACATGCACTTCCCAAACAGAGACCAATGGTCACTCCTCCAGCTTTTCCTCACATGTGCCTCTTATCCATTTCCTGAGGTGAGAATGGAGGAATCTATCTCTGGATAGGTGATTTCAATTCAATTCTCACCCACTGGATCTGTTTACACGCCACCAGTGTGGAATATGCTATAGGTTGTTTTCCCCCTGTCAATCGAGCTGCCACTGGTGTCAAATCAAACGGACTGTTTTTATACGGTTTGCAACAGCTCTTTATAGATTTTCTCAACTGTAGGAAATACAATAAACACATTTTGAATCTTCTGCATTTCGTCTGATAGGTGATGGGGAGGCTAACAAAGCATCGTGTGCATGTGGGTTCATGCTTATGTTTGCAGATGGCATTGCTGGTTTCCTCCAGACCCTTCTGTCTCTAACGTTGTCATGTTGCATTGTAATTGACAGCTACATGTGTCTGTTGCATGCAGAAAATGCTTCATGACCACCTAACTAAGCCAGAAACATTCATATAATGCAAGTGTAAAACCGACAGCCTGGGTTTTGAAAACGCAAAACCCCCAAAAGTCGAATGCACAGATGCTGCTGACAAAAATGTTTTTACGTTGATCTCATGGTTTTAAATCAAATCATTACAATTGTTGACACTATTTCAGTGCATAAAATCACAAGCACTGACTTTTATCCACCCCAAAAACATTATGCATTACATTAATGCACATCATGTGAACAACATCTTGTTCTCTTTGTCTTTCTTAATACTGTGAGCCATGTTCATGCTCAACTCTCTGACTGCTTTTTGCTCACATGTCTGCACAGCCCTCCACTTTAAAATATAATCCTCTGTAGTTTGCCTTGTCCTATAGGGTTGGGAACAGCAACTCGGTTCCAGATGAGAACCGATAAGAAAATGCTGGGTACCCATACAAAATACACAATTTCGGTTCTGCTTAATGGTTCCTAAACGCGGTAGACCCTGTATTCCACCGGGTCCGTCTGCGCGACCCGGTGGAATACAGGGGAGGACTGGCCATCTGTGTGTTCTGGAGAATCACAGAACGGCCGGTCGTCAGCGGGTCGTTGACGGCCGGCTCGGTTCGCTGACGGCCGGCACCGCCCTTACTTTTTTCAAACGGCATCATGTAAGTTGCGCTGACAGGCGACAGAGGTCCACAGTTTCCCCGCAGCGAGGCTCCCCCCGCCTTCCTGTAGAGAGTTCACGAGCTCAGTCACTTCATAACGCCAAAGATGGGTCGCGGTAAACGCTCTAGTGAGGCTCCACTACACTAAAAAAGAAAAAGACAAGGCACAGTGTTAACAGCCTGTTAATAACTTGCCACAGGCATAGCTCAGTTAAAATAAAGCACAGCTATTGTGTAATACATTTGTATTGCATGTATTTTTTGTTGTTGTAAAAATGTCAGTTAAAGCTTAAAAGAATAAAGATATTTTTGTTATCTAAACGTTTGACCTCTTTCTTTTATAATTTTATAATCGGAACCGGAATCGATAAGCAGAATCGTAATCGATACATTTCAGACGATACCCATCCCTACCTAGAAGTGTTTTTGATTTGTAGCTTTTAAGGTTATTTGTATAGTAACATTTCAATTTGGTGTAAATACTTGTCTTTAGCATCCTTTTTGAATGCTAAATTGTTTCTTAAAAATACATATTTTTTATTATCCCTATATATTTCTTATTTGTTTGACCTACTTTGCAACTAATTTGGTATGTTCCCACCACCAGATACCAAAGCAAGTTCCTTGTATGTGTAAAGGTACCTAGCAATACACTTGATTCTGATTCTGATGTCATTAGAACCAAAAATATATTTAGTATGTGCTGAAAATAATTAAAATTTAGCACAGGCTTTTTTTGCATATGTCAAAGATGACAGTTGCATTATTCAGGAATACATTGTTGTAATTTTTGGTCTGTGTCATGGAGCTCTAGTGTGTTAATGTGTGTATCGAAAAAGGGGAGGGTGGATTAACCAGTGGAGGGTCTGTCATGGTGACATTTGTGTCCCCTGGCGGAGCAGCGGGAGTCCTCTTCACCTCTGTAACCTTCAACTTTCAGCCTTAACCCCATTCAGGCCCCCTCTTGTTTCCACCACACGCCCAGCACGTCCAAAGGGAGGAGTATTCGAAGGAAAGAGAGTGGGGAAAAATAGAGAGGGGGTGCAGAAGTGTAGAGGACAGAGAGCTGCAGGGGAGGGCGGGATGAAAAGAAACAAAGGTTGTTGAAGGAATAGCAAAAATTAGGCAAACATGGGAAACTGAGAGAGGTTAGGAGAAGGACTTACATTTTACAGTGGGAAAAAAGTCAAGTGATATGGAGGAGGAAAGACAGTGGATAAGAAAAGCAGGAGGAGAAATGATTGGAAGAGAAATGTGAAGGTGGAGCGAAACAGAAACAATAACAGATGGTTTTAGAGGAAAATCGCTGGTATGAAAGATAAGGTGTTTGCTCGAGCTCTACAGATCTCACAGGTCCTCAGCTGTGTGTTGTTACAGCTCTCTTCTGCCTCCAGAGCTATCTTTAATAATTCTGCTCTGTATCACTCTACACCACTGTATGTTCCTCCATTCTATACTGAATTCAATATTCAGTGCTTACTGTAAGTGAGATTTCTGCTGATTTAATGTCTATTCAGTCATGTGACATGATCTTATTTCAGTCTAATCTTCTATAGCTTTTCCTAAGGTGTACGCTCGGTGTGTCTTCGTCTTACCATGTGAGAAAAAGACTAGTAGAAACTTGATTAGAGCAGCAAATGTAAATCATGAAGCTATTCATCACAGAGCACTGGAATCAGTGGTACAAGAGATACATAAAAGGCCACAGAAAAAATGAAATTAATCTACAGGCAACTTCCTATAATATAACCTGTTCTCCTTCTGTCAATTTGCTGTGCTGTATTGTGTTGAAGCCCCCCCCCCCCCCCTATTTTCATACCAATGCAAACCTGAAAAGTAAGCATGGCTGCCAAAAGTTACAAACATTGGACCCCCTCCCCTGTTCTCTTCCTGTCCCTTTTCTTGGCTCCTGTATCACACTCCAGCAGCAGTTCCCATCCTCTCACCCAGTAAATCAGCATAAAATAGCCCTAACTGTGGCAGATCATAGAGTAAGGAAAGGGGGGGTTGGGGGGTGGTGGTGTGTAGAGCTTAGAGCTCTGTTGCCTTTTTTTTCTGTGCCGCTCTTTTCAAGATGGGGCCCATGAAATTATCCCACAGGATTATGTAAGGCAGGATAGATTCTGCTGCATCCTGTCATCCGTTTGTCCATTGCGTGCCTCTGTATTTCAGTTAGCCTGGTGTGTTAGCCATGAAGCTACTTCACACACTGTGTGTTATTGCATGTCCTCTTTACTAAGGTAAGGGTCCTCTCCCCTGAATTAATACATGTCTATATTCATCTTTTCGGGGATATGCATAGAGGAGGATCGAAACCACATTTAGCCTGTGTTTAAATGGTCATACATTTTCAATTACAGCACTTAATTAACCTGTTATCCCTTTTGAACTCACAGTTATTGTTTGTGGACTGAAGTATCCATGCTATCAAAAGCTTAAACGCAGATTCACCGTCTCTCAGCCAGATTTGTTCGGACAGAGGTCAGGGTTTGTTCATGAGCATTTATGCCTTTACCATGTCCATGGCAGTGGAGCTGGCATGCTGGCATGCTTGTCTCTTCAAACCCTTGCTGTTCCTGCTGAGGTCACAGGGTGACCTTGGAGCTGTGGAAGCCATGTTTACCAGAGACCCCTGTGTTCAGGCTGTGGCTCGGTTGCTGCTTCCTTTCAACCACATGGTAAAAGCCAGCAAGGAGCAAGTCTCATGATTTAGTTTGGGAAATTGCTTTAAGAGAGATGCAAACATGTTCCAAGACTTACACTGACTAAGGAAACAGAAGCAACCCTTGCTGTATAAGAAGTCATTTTGCTGCAATTTCATATATTGTCCCGTGTTCATTTCCACTTATTATAGCATTGTTGAAGCTTTTGAAAGCAGCTTATGTTATTTATATCCACTCAAAAACTGACAAAACTGTTATTTAACTAAATAAAATGTTCCCATTGATTAAAAAAATGTATTAATAACTTGGTTTATCCTCCAGCACTGATGGTATTTACTGCAAAGACAGACAAACCCACAAACTATTATAATGATAAATGATAGCTTAAGTTTGACATCTCTTGAGCAAACAGCTAGACTTGTATCAATCCAGCAATAATTAAGCGAATAAACTAGAGTTTGTGTTGGTATGACTTTCTTAAACGTGCATGATTTGTTTTAAATATAAGCTATCATATCTACACTGAGGATACAGATTAGCATATTTACAGCACATACCGCCTAGACACTCTCTCTCTTGTCTTTCACTGTGCGCTGCTCTGTGTATGTGTGTGTGGAAGTGAGCATATAAGTATAAGTGTATGTGTGTGCGTGCACAGACTCGCAGCAGCCACCCCTTGCCCCCACCCCTCTCATTAATATGTATGTGTTCTGAGGCAGCTAGCGAAGACGGTGTGTTTCTCACCCGCTGATTAATGCTGTCTGTCAATTACCTCTAGATCCAACCGTGCTGTGGAGCTTCCCCCAGGACCACACCGACCAGGTTGGAACACACTCTGCTTTCTCATTCTTTTCTCCCTCTCTCTCCCTCTCCCTCTCTCACTCCTTCACTGTTACAGACAACCTTTACCTCCTCCTCCTCTCCCATCTCCCATCTCCCTTCCTTGCCTAATGCCCTCACTCACCCTGCCATGCTGTGGTAGCCGCCCCCCCCAACACCTATCACCACCACCACTGCTCTCCTCCTCATCCCCATCAGTGCTTCCTCCTCTTCTTCTCTCTCTCATTGTACGTCTGTTGCTGGTAATGAAAAGCAGTGAGCAGGTCTTCAATAACCGACGAATCAGTAATTATCATGCAACCGTGACAGGAATGCACACCTCTGTTTCCACCGCTTTCTCTCTCTCTGTCTGTATCTCTTGCTTTCTCTCAGTGTGCTACTTCCTATTGTTTCACATTTAAAGCATTATCGGGTTCATTTTGACTCTGAAAGAGAAAATCTGCAGCTGTTTTGCAATAGTTTTTGGAACACCATGCTCTTCCTTAAACCAGTCAGGGGTTTATATTTGAAGGTAAGACATGCCAATCTCCCACTGTGTTAAAGAATCACATTTGAAAGAGGACGCCATTATGAAGAGTCTTATTTTTGAATCTTTGCTTATCATTTCTACTGATAATAATCACATTGTACTTTTTGAAGAAGTAGTGGAGGTCTTAATAACATTACTACATTCAAATCCAATGGTCAAGAAACACAAGCTACTGACAATCACACATTGTAAGCAAATCAAACTAGATAAAAAACACTTTATTTTGACATAAAACGGACCCAAAAGTTCTACTATATTCTATTACTGTATGTGTGCACATAACAGTAAGTACAGTAGGTCTAACAACCTGCAACTGAAACATACAACTTACATACTAGGTCATATTAAAGGACTACTTTTTTTTCTGGAAGGATGCACGGATTGGTTGATGGAAGAATGGAAATTATTATAATGAAATAAAAAGTTAGGTTGGTGCATCCCTATTTTATTTTTTGAGGGTTTGTTTATGCTAAATGAATATTTATTTCCCCATATGAGTTCTTATTACTTAAATTAACTTCATTTAAGTTGATAAGTGTAATTGTTATTGTAAGCTTTAGAAATAATGGCCAAAGACCCAAGTTGTCATAAACCCAGATTATTTTTTTGAGCCAATCACAAAAGTGTACTGGCTGTCTCAGGGGGGCAATGTGAACACACAGAAGCAAAAACCTCTTGGAGTAATTACAAATGATTTGATATTCCTTTCATTCTTAAAGCCTTGCTCTTACCCTTAGAAAAGTACTCCTACTCAGCAGGGTGTCTTTGTTATGTCTCTCTGGCTTCACCTTCAAAGAACTACAGTCTAAAATCCAGCTTGATCAAAACAATCACGCAGCCTGTAATAATATGCGTATTAATCTCTATGTTGTGCACATCACTCTGTAATAGATTACTCATTATCTGGGCAGCATGACTCCTGCGCTCTGCTGCTGTGGCTTCTCAGGCAGTGTGCGTGTGGTATTTTGATTCTGTTAGTTAGTCTAAGAATGACGGAGACTTGTTTGTGTAACTTGCTGCTGTTAAATACCATCAAACTATGTGCAATATATACATTATTATATACATATGCCATTAATAACTGTGTAATATATACCTGGCTGCTAAATCCTAAGAACTGTTACAGGATTTGTATTTTGAAAAGTATTTTATTTTACTTTTCTTTTTTTATTATATTTTTTATTATATCATAACTTAGTACTTTTTTTTAACATATGTAACATCAAGCTGTCTGTGGCTCTTTCCTGCTGTAACGATGCAAATGTCCCCTCTGTGGGACTAATAAAGGGATTCTGATTCTGAGACACAAGTTGGCAACATTGCTGGACAGATGACTGCAGCTGAAGGAAAACATTGTCGACTAAGAAAAAATAGAAAGAAGAAAACAATATTTGCGTAGGGTCTCAACACCGCAGCCAAGCCAGTGAGTTTAAACAGCTCTCCTGCCCCTCTGATCCACTTTAAGGAATAAACGAGCTTGTCGAAAGATGCTCCAGGCGATGTCTGCCTGCCCCACAAGAACCAGAGCATGCAATCAGAGTAAGAAGTAGAGAGAGGGAGTGTTAGCGAGAGATTACAGTCTTGCAGAGGTTGGCACAGGAAGTGGAAGTCATAGAAAAGGAGTAAAAAAACAGCGGCTGAACCCAAGAGAGATGAAATAGTGTAAACACTGTATGCGTCATCACGAGCCTGCCTCATCCTTCCTCTCCGAGATGTCTCACTTACTTTTCTTTCATTCTGTTGTCCACCAGATCGTTTGTGTGGATAAGATGGCCCTTAAGATGGCTAGTTAGCGTGCTGTGTACAGAGGGATTGGCCCTTTCCCCCGTATACATAACGGCTGCATTCACGGGCCTCATTACCAGGATTAGGGCTGCTTTCCTCCTTTGTGGGGCTGAAGGCAGGAGTCCTCTGTAGCCACAGTCTCTCTCTTTCTGTGTCCCGAGCTGGCCAGCATATGGCAGCAGCAGCCAACAGTCTCCACAGAGGGGCTCAGAGCTCAGAGCAAGGCCTCCTTTTGTTTAGACCGTTATTGTTGCTCTGCGTAATGACATTTGTAGGCCGTAGGATCGGGGTGGAGGGGTTAGTGTACCCCAGGGGAGAGAGAGGGAGACAGAAAAGAGGAAGCGAGGGAGGGGGGAGAGGCAAAGACATGCAGACAGACAGGAGTGTGGATTATGGAAATATGAATTGATTTTGTTTCTGTTCTGTGGTAGAATAGAAAGCTCAAAGGAGAACAGACTGCAGGCTGGCTGGCACGCCGGGGTGGTGCTGGGGAAATATGAAGTGAGAGGCGCTTGCTCCCTCTTTTTCTTTCTCTCCCCTTTCTTTTTCCCCTCCTGCTCCCCCTATCCCTTCCTCAGCCCCTGAGACTCTTGATGCCCTGGTCACCCACAGATGCCACTTGGATAGAGAGGGAGAGAAGGAGGAGAGAGAGAGGGAGGGCAAGAGAGAGGTGGCTAAAGCATATATTTGAATCGCAAGAAGGGCTTTTTTTCTTTTTGCAAATGAAGCAGACAGATGGAAATCTGTCCGTTTCCTCTCAGATCTCATCCCAAAGTTGTGGAAAAAACACAGTAGACAGAACACACACACACGCACACGAACACACAGACACACACACAATTCAGAATATGGTTCTGCTAGTTAGTTAACCACAGTTTGGTGAAAAGAGGGCCCACTCCTCTGTAGAGAACAGAGGATGATAAACACTCAGCAAGTTCCACAAACAGACGGCCATTTGAAAAGCAACTCTGCAGTATGTAAAAATGTGAAGTTCCTCACTCAGATACACCCCGCAGAGATTTGCTGTACTTTCTTTGCCTAACACAGCAGGCACATCTTGAAGATTGACAGGCTAAACCCTAACAATGTATGCATGTGTTATGTTTGCTTTGGGCTGTTATGATGTAAGTCCCGTGCATTTAACTCGCCCTATGGGCCCACAATGGAATCAAAGGTTTTAATAAACAAACTAAGGTGTTTAATGTGAATCATCGGACCTTAAAGGAACATTTCAAGGGTCCTTTTGGCCTCTTTTCTACCTGACCTTATCAGAATTTGGAATTACCCCTAAAGTTAATCTCATTTGATGTTTGATACGTTTATTAACTCTTGTTGAAACACTTGTCAGATATTCAAATGTGACTGTAATGTTAATGTAGAATTTCCCTAAAAACGTGTTTAGGCAAATTCTACAAGGGGTGTCACCTCATTGACGAAAACTCAAACATATTACATAAAGCATTGTGGAGAAAAGAGATAAGAATAGAAATACCTGGGGGGGGGGGGGGGGGGGGTGGCTGCAAGTCTGGGAAAGCCTGTGTACTTCTTTCAATTTATTTTGATCTCCTAAGCATACATCCATTTTAACTGGGACACCTACTCTGCTGTAGGGAGTGTGGATAAGCGCTGTATGACCATGGCCACTTTTTTTATTGCCTGGATATTTTGAGGGATGAATACTGGATTTTAGTACTGATGTTTTGTTTCTCTCTATATTGTGCATTTTGAAGATATACCTAAAGGTTTGTGTTTAAGTCAAATCTGCAGCCTTTCTAAGATCTAAGATCCTTTTGCCTGCAATGTAAGAAAACAAATTCCAAAAGCTGGCTGTAGAGAAACGACTGTGTCTTTTACATAGACACCCTCACCAATCCATGCTCCGTGTAAATTGGTAAAATAGTTTCCCTACTCTCATGAAATAGAAACATATAACTTCACATTCTGCACACTCGCTACTCTCCACTAACATTCCTCATCTCCATTTCACTCTCTCCATTCACAGGGAGATAACATTGTGTTTGCTTTCTTGGCATGTCATTGTTTAGTATTGGTTTTCCTATGCATTCCTATTATTCTGTCCATCCCTTATATCCATTTGCATCTCTTGCTGCCTGCCGTTCATCAACAATCTGGCTTTTAAACACCTTCTGTCATATTTGCCCTCTAAAGACACTGTTGCAGAAAATTGCAAATTACATATAAACCACCAGGCCGGTTGCAGCATAATATCCAGAGAGAAATAAAGAAAATAATGAATAGATTTTACTCTCGGATATGAACTAAAGTTGATGTTAACTCTCTATGGCCATTCCACACATTTGAATATGGAAACCTTTGATCTCTCTGCTGCATACTGCATAGAGTTGACTGTATAACATGCGGTTTTTCATTTATACCAAGGCTAGAGTAGGTGTAATCTGATTCTATAATGAAATCCATGCTTTGATACAGATTCAAACCTTGCTATGTATAATCAATGTGTGACATTTATTGCACTCAAGTACATATGTTGTGTAGAAGGTAGTCATGTAGTACATTTTCCCGTGGCTTTCTACATTTTCTAGCAGGCTTTTTTAAAATTTTGCATTAGGAACATTTGGGTGTTGCAGAGAGCAATCCCTGGAGCAAAGAAAGAGTTTCCCTAGAGTCACAGAGCGTATTGAAAGCATTGATGCTACTTTGCATTTTGGACAAATTAGCTTAGGTGGAGTAAGTGTTCTCTTTGCTTCTTCGATTGTGGAGATTTCTTTGTGTAAGTGTAACAATTTGATGCAAAGCAAGATGCCTAAAATCAGGCTCTGGCCTTTTGGATCAGTTGAACTGACAAATTGCTTTACAAAAATACCTGTACAGCAGGTACACATATTTACTTTATCACACTTCACAGTAGCAGAGAGACGTTTGCATTTACTTAATATCATATCATCCGCTTTTGGAAAATTATTCATGGGAGCTAGATAAATGTAGCAACGGCCTTGAAATGTAACATCACTCATAAGATTCAAATGGTACTGTCCTTGTGCGTATTTAGTTTGAACCCCTGTCAAGGTTTTTTGAGATGCCATGACTTCTGGCTAAACTTGGCTTATTTTCCGTTCACGTAGTTCTGTACATCCATCTCTGCTCAAAAACCCACTGTGTCATCAGCCAGACAAAAAAAGAGGGGGGAGGGGGGGGGGGGGGAAGAAGAAGAGAGGCGGAAAGTCTCTCGAGGCTTCAACCTTGGCAACTCTGAGTGTTGCTCTGACACCGTGCTCCTTCAGGACAGGCTGCCTGACATCATGTGATTGGTGGCCACACATATGAGCAGGTCCTGGGTGGGTGAGGCGAGAAGGGTGAAGGATTTAGTGGTAGAGGTAGGAGGGGTTTAAGGTAAAGGAGGGGAGCTGGTGGACAAGTGTCAACTCTAAGGAGAGGAGGAGATAGTTGGTGAAGGTGGTGGTGGAGGTGGGTGTGCGGAGGATCAGTAGCACGGAGCCAGAGAAGCAAGGTAATGACATGTGGCCCTCAGTTGAGACCTTATAGCACAGAAAATATTCAAGATTTAAGATTCAAAGGTTTTATTGTCATATGTACTGTAGAGACAGTGTAGTTATGGCAATTCAACTTTTAAGTCCCATTCTCCTTCAACAATGCAACATAAATATAAATGACATAACCAATGAATTAAAGAAAAATAGTGCTGAAAGAAACAGAATACAAATAAAATAGTGCTAGATAAATTGACCAGTGTGCAAGTAATGCAGAAGTAAACTATATACATGTACAATTGAATAAGAAGACCTAGAATGTTGGATCAAATACTGTACAAGAACAAAAATACTGCTTATTGAAGTAATACATCAATATGTTATGAATGCTTAAAGTTCTGAAGGCACTTAACAGGGCTCAGGAGTTGGTCAGTCTTATGGCCGTTGGGATAAAACTGTCACTGTGGTTTGTGTCCTGATGTTAAGCACAGTATAGAAAACTAGAAGAGATTGAAAATTGAAAGCAGGTTAGTTTATAAAAAACGTTATTTAACAAAATGTTAAAGTTGGCCGGAGGTGAAGGAGTCATAAGATTGGAGGTGGAAAGGTGAAACAAGATGAGGGCCATGGAAATGACAAAATAAAAAAAGACAGTGAGAAGTCGGAGTTATTCTACAAACCCATCATAAAATGTTGTCCACACTCCTAGATAAGGTTGTTTTCACAGTTACTGAGAAATGAACAAGTTCAGATGCGAAACACCACCTATTAGTGATATCGTGAATGATAATGCACCAGACGGCACATTTGTGTAGGCAGAGGAAGGCGTGGGATGGTTGATAGCAGTAAAAGGATGATGCTACAGAGAAAAGTACAGCACCTCTGTCAGACTAGAGTCTTATCACAAGGGCCAACTTCCCCACCCATCCTCCAAACAGATAGGAGACAGAGGTAGTGACATGCTGTTGAAAATTAGCATATTTTGCCAGCTCTTTAGATGCTGCTACAGCCAGTTTTGTGAAGCTCTAACAGCAAGTCAAGAAGTACGGGAAACTGAGAGATGAAAAAGATGGAAATGTATACGTTTTTTGCGTTTGTGTGTGTGGAAAAGTAGAGGCCTGACAGTGTGTATATGTGTGTATTTGTGTACGTACGTGTGTGATATCTAAGCGTGTCACAGGGTCTCGTCTTTCCCCTTCACTGCACCCTGACAGCGGTGTCAAACAAGGCCTCATATGATCTGTGTATGTCTTGGAGAATATGTGTGTGTCTGGGTTGATAGTGTTTTTATTCTTCTTCCTAACCCTTTTCACCTTGGATCCCTAGGGTGTTCCAGGGTCTTGCCTAATAGACAGTCTCGGCCCACTAAACTGGCCTATGGCTAGGGCACTGAGCTGGACGCCTAAGTAGGGCCCTTTGTTGCTCATGGATCCTGATTGCGCTGACCTCTGGGCTGGCTTCCTAAGAGACGATGGGTGGTGGAGATGGGAGCATGGAGAAGTGTTTTTCCGCCCCGCTGCTCACATCTCTCCAGCATCGCACAGTGACCGGCGAAAAGGAAGCAGTGGTGTGTTTTGGCGGTCGAGTAAAAAACTGTTGGTGGCTCGTGTTTCCCAAGTTGCAGGCAGACAGCATTGGATTCAGCTACATATATTATTTTATTTCACTAATATGCCACTCCCAGTTCCAAAAGCAAGGTACATAAATAGATGGTGTATTTGGACTAAACTAGTTCCTGCTAAACATAAATGATGTTAATGGTCAATAGAAAAATATCAAATTACTGGGTAAAAACGATGAACAAGTTAAATCTTTGCATCATCAAGCTTCATCACTCTGGATGTTTATCACAGATTTTTTTAAATGCAATAGTTTAACAACAGTTAGAAACTGACTTTGTAGCCACAGTAAGGGAACAGAGATTTTAGAATAGGGAACAGGGAGGTTGTTAGTCATGTGCTAAGACATTGTTTTGCTTTGTTATGGAATCTTGAATTGTACATTAATCTGCCAGAGCTGCTTATTGGGTTTACCAAACTGGACTAGTGTAATACTGCAGTACATATTCTCAAACGTTTTTTTGATAGCTGCCAAACTCCCTCAGCATTGTGGCTGCATTCAGAGGAAGAAAGAGTGCATCTCTACACTTAGAAACAGGTTGTCCCTGTCAACCAGGAAGCTCATATTTACAGTAAAAGATGCCAGGCTTACCACAACCGCACACTGCTGTTGCCAACAGAGATATCACACAATCACACGTATCGGGCTTAATTGGCGTGCAAGTCTCCTTAACCACATGCCCACCATACAGGGCACAGCCAGCCAGTAGCGTGGCGTGGGAAAAAAATTAGGGGAAGCCAATAATACGTCCTTTCTTTTGGGTCGGGGGTGTGGTGGTCAATGTAATAACGTAACCAGATGAGTGATTACAGCACCCGGTATCATTTTACACACATTTTTATCAGATGCAGGATTTACACACACCTGTTATCTAACCGACAGGTCCGCACGCACTCTCCAGCCGAAACTCTAATAAGCATTCATTCACAAACTAAATCAGGAGACCTTTAACGTTTTACGTCCGATTCGCTCCTTTGTTCCTCGCTGTACACAGCTCCAGTTTGGGCATTGGCCTGTCATCAGATTGTATTTGTTGTTGCTGCTGTAGCGGAAGTTTAGTACAATTACTTTTGATGAAATACTCCAAATCTCCACCCTCCATAATTGCACTTGCTTCAGTTGCTTGCTTCTTTCTAACGGCGGTGAGAGTGATGCAGTGGCGCTATCTATCTTGTTCTATCGATTAGATTTATGATTCGAAAATTATAAAAGTAGGGTAGACATGTGGATATTATCCGACTGAACAAAACTTGCATTTATCTA
The DNA here is from genome assembly GCF_902827175.1 of Gymnodraco acuticeps. Taxonomy (NCBI): domain Eukaryota; kingdom Metazoa; phylum Chordata; class Actinopteri; order Perciformes; family Bathydraconidae; genus Gymnodraco; species Gymnodraco acuticeps. Next base: position 910,354 of record NW_022989750.1, on the reverse strand, counting down.
ACAGGTTCGTTATCCACTGACCTTATTTCGAGCTATTTTCCAAAATCCTATGGAGAACTCCCATTGCTTTTTTGTCGATGGAAACCGAGAGCAGCTTACTTCCGGATTTTAGGACGCGTCACTGCAACACTAAGTTGATGCGATTTGATTGGATTGTGAGGCAAGGGAAGCCAGCCGCCTCTGGCTTCCCTTGGCATGGCCCTGACCAATCACAGGTTGGCAGGGGCATGACGTGAGCCTCATCTGATTGGTCAATCCCTCAATTTTTTTTCACCAAGGGAAGCCAGATTCGGCTGGCCTCCTCTCGCAACAGTGAGTGCAATCTACTGTTTCACCATAACATCTAGAGGGGCGCTGTTTGTTTCACTCTTTGTAAAATACTCAATGAGAATGGGGGAGAGACGGGCCGGCAGCAACACACAGCAAAGGAGAATTATCGAAACAAAACAAAGTGTTTTTATTTATTTATTTAAATTATAACTACAATCCGAAAAAACAGGGGAAGCCTGGCTTCCCTTGGCCTCCGGGAGAAAACGCCACTGCAGCCACCAGCTACGGACAGAGACAGAGGCAATAGCAAAGCACTTAGGGTGTTTTGTAAAGGAAGAGAAGGATGAAGAGAGGGAGGGAGAAGGAGGAAGAGGAGGGTGCAGCGATGACCTGACCTCCACCGCTAGATTCCATGTACATCTGTCAATGAGACGTCCACAGCCAAATGTTTTGGAGCCAGTGCCGCCCTCCTGCTGAGCTTGAATGTATACATTCTTTGTGTGTACGTGTGTGCGAGGGTATATCTGTGAGTGTGTGTGTGTGTGACGCCATGTGTTAGAGGCAGGCCCACATCAGGGTTCATACAGTCGAGCGAGGCCCAGTGGGAGCTAAGAGCTTAAAGAAGGAAATCCCCCCCCGGCTGCTTGGTACACACACACACACACACACACACACACACACACACACACACACACACACACACACACACACACACACACACACACACACACACACACACACACACACACACACACACACACACACACACACACACACGCATGCGCTCTCTCTTTCTCTCCTCTTGGCACTTCATTAATGAAGCCCATGCTTGTATGTTTGGGGCATATGCAGCTCTCTTGGCCCAACACTACAAGTGTGTGAGTGTGTGTGTGTGTGTGTGTGTGTGTGTGTGTGTGTGTGTGAGTGTGTGTGTGTTAGGGAGTGAGACATCTCCCCCTATCACATGGTAATATATTCAGTGGAAGATCTCGGCAGAGGCATAATACTGCCGCTCTCCCCTGTCTGAGCCCATCTGTGATATGTAGAAAGGACATCAGCAGGACAGGTTATTAGCACTGGAATAATGCACACTGTTATTGTTGATGCCATATACTTATTCTCCAAGCAATATGCCCCCTCACCTCATAACATAAATAAATACATCCATTATGTAAAAAGCTGAAAATAAATGAGTGCAGCACAATAGACCACATTTAAACTACCCAAGTGCATTGTTATTATATTAGAGGTGACTCATTAACAGCTGATAGACAGAGGAATGACTTTGGGGGCTGGACAGTGGGAGGTTAAGGGGATCTTAAGCACAAATTGGTGCTACATGTGTACTATATAGCCCAAAGAGGAAATAAAAGATTTCAAGCAACATTTTCCCTATCGTTATTAAACTTGAGCCAGGACAAATACTATTGCTTCTGGGATAGTATTTGGAATTTTCCAGTGACGTGTCCCAATCAAGAGGGGGTTGTAAGGTGTTGAGGCCGGTGGAAGTGTGTGCTGTTGTGCTTCACAGGAGGGGAAAACCAAAGCCATTATTCTGTCCTTGGCTAAGGCATCTTTGATATCCTTTAGGGGTCTAGAAGTGCAGATTTGAAAATAACAAATATTTTCAGCAAACAGGGTTACATATTGCTGGCACATACACATATGGATATACGACCACATATACCTGTCAGGTGTTGGCATGTGCTTGAAGAGGCCATAAGATCAATATGCCACCTTCAACACCTCCTGGAGAGGAGCTTTGGTAACATGGGACTGAACCAAAAATAACCTCCCCTATCACACTGCATAAGGGAAGACAATCTAACGGAGGCGAGTAAAACAGAAAGACAAAACTGTTCCTTTCCCCACATTTCCCTCTCCTATCAGCCCAGGCAGAGTGAGCAAGGATGTGAAAATGTAACGCCCCCGTGTCAATTTGAAAGTGCACCCCACCTTCCCCCTCTCAAGCAGCTCTGGTGCTTTGGTCCAGCTTTGAAGGCCGTTCTTATTACTGGCACAGAGCGCGGGTCAGAATGGCAAGCCGGCAGCATACTATTAAAGCCTAATGAAAGGAATCTCTGCAGGGTCTGAGGTCTGCTGTGGCCAGAGGAGCCTGTGTCTCTGCCCGTTGTTCTGTGGCTACTCTCCTCACCATCTCTAGGTTTTTTATTCCATCTTTTTATCTGGCCTCATTGCCATCTCTCCCGTCTCTGTCTGTCATTTTCTGTGTCTCTCTCAGTCTTTTCCTTTGTCTCCTTTATCTCTAAACCTTCTTTTAGTTTCCCTCTGTGTCTGCACCAGATAATGTTTGCACTCAGTTACCCCCTACAAAATAAGGTATGGTATTTCTGTTTAGTTTCACGCGTTCAATCATTATTCTGTAGAAATGTAAGTAAATCATGATTTTAATTTAACTAAACTATAAACTAAATGCAATTTCATTTTTTTAAGGAAACTTGAATAAATACAGATGTTTAGAAAGCAATATAAAAAATATATGGGAAGGAATTATAACCCGTTTAACTTTATAACACTAGCTAAAAATGCAAAAATTAAAATGATTGATGCCAATAGTCAAAGCAAATATTTCATTAAAAACACAATCATGTATTTTGCATCGACTTGGGTATCAAGAATCATGGAATTTCACTGTTATTAGAACCGTTTTTATGGTGTCAGGACATCCCTATTTTGGAAATCACAAGCTCAAGGTGTTACTGATTACTCTCCGAACCTGCAGGGACATCATATTACCAAATGTGTTCTACCATTAAACCCTAATGACATTATTAGAAACCAAACTTAAAAATCTAATCCCTTGATTCATACCCACAAAACCGTGATATTCCCTCTGAGAATAATCATGACATCTATTGTCGTCATTTATCCCCCTTCGACATGTAGGCCAAAAAGGTTTCTCCTTTCCAAACGCGGAAATGCCCTGACATCAGGGATCAAATCCTGGGTTCCACTCTCATAACATTCATACAAAGCAGTAGCTCTGCTTAGCCCTCACCTTGTTCATTTGTAGCAAAAGCAGGATAATAACCTGTAGCTTTGACATGCACTCTGAAAACAGATTACATTGTTATGCATGCCTTTCTGTGGTCAAGCAGTTTTTAGCTTTGATATGCCTTAAGCAATATTTTCCAGTCACTAGCATACCTGGGTGTATCTGTTGGTCTAAGAAAATAATACTATTGTTCAGGAAGAGAGGTTTGGTAAATTTTTTTGGACTTGCTCGTATAGATTGTTTGACACTTGTAAAGCATTATAATAATATGCTGTAGTCTATAACATGGCAGTAGATTCAGCACTTGTGCACTTTCCATATGTATTGGTTAAATCATGTTACACAATAAATACTAATATGGGCACGTATTAAAGCAGCACAAACATGGAGGAATAGGAATCGGCCCTTTTTTGCCTGAAAGGAACAACAACTGCTCATAATGTCACAACTAGTGCTACATTTTCTCAAGGATCTACAATTTGAATGCAACATTTTCTTCCTTAAATGTTAATAGAGCATTAAACACTTAGATATTATATTCTCTCCAACTCTTATGCTTTTCATTCTTTCTTTCTCGTACTACCTATTCCTCAGTAACCTCCAGTATCTGGTGCAGATTTGATATCACTGAGGAAACAGGAAGTTGTTCAGGAAGTTTGTCCTTTACCCTATATTAGAACACAGACCAATTCTTCCCCTGTAAAAGACCTGATAAAAGTCAGTTATCAGTTCATCAATTATTCTGTGCCAAAAATCGACATGTATCGTTGTGTTAAACGTTTTTCCTAGTTTCAATTCAACAGTCCACCCAATCAAGCTTTCATACCATCATATATATTTATTCTGCATTATGTATTTTCTCTCTCCATCAACCAAGGCTCAGCTGTCCTTGTGCCTTTACACATTGCAAATGAATGCATATCCATGCAAATTCTTAAAAAAGAAAGGCTGAGAATTTGAATATTTTGCTTAAAGCTGCACCCAGGTCGACCCTGCCATTCGGCATTTGAAAGCAGTGTGTGTCTGTTTGAATACTGAGGATCTCTCTTTGTCATGTTCGCCAGAGGGGCTCGGTGAGCGAACCAGCACCGGCAGGATGGGCAGAGATCGGCTGGGTAGCTGCACACAGACAGACTAATTGGGAAAAGGGGGGTGAGAGGGGGGACGAGGGGTGCTGGTAAGGGTGAGGGAAAGGTGGGGTGTACAGGAGGGGGGGATTCTAAGATGACGACAGGGGGTTTGGGAGGGAGGTGAAAGAGGACGGAGAGCGGGGGATGGTGGGAATGTGAGAGAAGGGAAGAGGAAGAGAGAAGGTGATGAAGAGGGCACAAGAGCATGCGGGAGGAAGAGGTGAAGGAAGGGTGAGTGGAGACATTGTGGTTTCCGGCGCTGATGTGTGAGTAGTCCTGCTGACGATGTCATTATACTGTTGAAGTGCTGGCTGGATAACCAGGGTCCCTGCCTGCAAACCACTGTAGCCCAAAACTCCATTATACCGCCTGACACATATGGAAAAGATAGCTCTGCACACGCTGCTTTTCTTGCTGTTATTAAACACATTCAACAGGAACTGGTCCCTCTCGACTTTTACCTTAAAGCATACTTTTGATTCCAACAGAGCGAGCATCAGTTGGGGAATACTTTCATATACATGAATAGTAAAAAAAAAAAAAAGATCGTGTGAGGTGTGACAATATTCATGTGAACTATTTATGTGTTCAACAGACCGTTGCTCAGCACACTTTGCAATACAGAGTTGCCATAGTTAAAAGGTAATGAATTCTAAATAGAGTTGTGAGCAGGAACCAGCTGTTCATTTATTTATTTTATAGCTTATTTGTATTCGGAATTTAAATCAGAAGCATGTTTATCGACCCCCGTGGGAGATTGGCTTATGTGCGTAAACATTGGGCATGTTTGCGTTACAAGGCATTTAACCTTTGACAATTCCCCAAATCATTTTTTGTAGACTTTAACTTCTTTTTGTTGTGACTTTTGTAGTGGATCACTAACAAGCTTTTTGGGGGGCTTTAGGTCATCTTGTGGTCGTCTTCAGTTGATATGGGAATTTTCTCAATGGCACCAAAAATGTTGCTGCATAGAGCCCTTTATACCTACTAAAGAAGCGGGTGCTCTTCACAAAGTCCACCATGTTGCACCGCCATGTTTCTACAGTAGCTCAGAGCAGACACACTCTGGCTCTAGAGGGCGTTTTGTGTGTTTTTTCATGTCACCTGAAGGCCACAGTAGTTCTCATACACACTTTAAATGGGAGCGATAAGCAAAGAGGCATCGCTATTGGCCACTTCTCCAGCTGATGTCCTCTTTGTTAACTTTATACATCCTAAGTTATCTTGACATTGTTAACCTCACAGAATCGTTTTGGCTGAAATTGTCAATTTTTAACAGATTTTGCTCTGTTTTAAATTCAACTGAACACAAAATACTCCAATATATACATTTTATAAGTGCATTACTGCTACTCTTTTACTTAAACATAAAACAATCTGTGTGCAATATTGCTGCCCACGCAATGTGGTTATTCTGCAAGTTAATAGCTAAATAAAACCCCCGATACATTATGCTGCCCTAACCAGTCCTTTGATGACTTGTGCACATTAGCTCACCACGTGTGACACACTCCCCAGAGCTTTGCATAGTCACTGTTAAATCCTCCCAGATATGTGCAGTACACTCTTGGAAGTTCAAATTAGTTTTTACTACCATCACAACATAAATTGATTTCTATTTATGTCCATATGGTATGAAAACTCGTCTGGCAAAAACGTAGGTAATTCATCACAGTGAACATCTTGTCTGCATTATTTTGAGTTATGTTATTTTTGTGTGGTAACGCAGCGCAGGCTTTTCAAATCAGTCTTTCAATTGCATTACCTGGAAATAATAAATTAACTTTGACAAAAAAATAAAAGCCGGCACAATGTTCACTATGATGGATTATACAGTAGAAATCACATTCAGAAAATCTAAAACAGCACAGCATGCTTTGAAAACGGCTGACAGTAATGTAAAGTATATGTGAATTGAAGTAATGGGCTAACACATGCAAGACCACTGATATAGTCCTTTTTTAAAGTGTGTTTCTAATATGGGTATACCAGTGGTACATTTACAAATGTGCCTGCCTCTGGCCTCCATTCCTCCCAGAACCACAGCCTGTATGGGGGGCTCTGGGGGCCACGCTGCTATGAACTAGGTTGAGTTACACTGGGAAGCTAGCTAGATTGATCTGGCTGCAGTAGCCAGGGGAATATAAAGCAGGGCATGGGCTTAAAGTCTGAGTCCCCCCAGGGAGGAGTCCTCGCTGCATGGGGAGAGGGGCATGAACTGGGCTGCTCTTCTCCCCCCCCCCCCCCCCCTTCCTTCCCCTCGTTCCTTCTGTTGCTGTGTCCGTCCATCGAATATCTTCTCTATCTCTCCTTCCATAACATATTAAATTCTGTCAGTCTCTCTGTTTGCCTCTCCCCTTCTCTTTAACTTGTTTAAAAAAAAACTCATAGTTTTTGATTTTTGGCCTTTTTCACTTTAACTCCATCCT